>NC_041390.1:20789830-20798686 GCF_002162155.2 Triticum dicoccoides
CATCAATTTTTTCGCTTATCCTCCTTCTCGTCCTCACTAACGGTGTGCTTGGTGTCCATCAGATCACAATATGTGCAAACTCATCAATCTCAAGACAATGAGCTTGGGGCGAGGCGGCCTACGGCCATCGACGCCCTCCTAGGTGCGGCCAGCGGAACTGACAGCCTCTCGTGCGTGTGGGGCTTATTTTCTTCACTCTATGCTATTTAGCTCGCACTTTGTCATACATCATATGTTTATCGTTTGTGCTCTATTTTTAGTGTGACAATTGTTTCTTCTTCCATTGTTCAAACGTTTGCAAATAGTCAAACCATCAGTGATGGAATTTATGTGAGTTAGGCCCTCCTCAATGTTCCACCTTTTACAGGGGCTAAGCCTGCCATGTAGGCAAAAAATCTGATGTGGCAAGGCAATAAATAGGAGAGAGGTGAGTTTGGTGACCCCAGAAAGAACCAATGCCAAACACATGAACCTAGGCAAAAGCAATTAAATGAAAGAAACCCACCACCAATGCATGAAATAGTTTAGTTGCTAAATCATTAAATAAGGAGAGCTTAGCACCAACAAGTGAAGCACCTATGCATTGTGCACATTAGTTGCTAAACTTTTTAATATTCTTAGCACCTTATCTAAGCACCTATATATTGGAAGTGGCCTTATCTAACTTGGTGGAGGCACCAGTTGTATTGAAACATTATATAATTGCAATTAACATTAAGTCACAAACATAATTAGTGACGACATGAATGCTTAATTAGTACCTTCTAAAAAATATTAGGCTGCTGAATTATAATGTGACTATAGAAAATTAAGCTTTTTCGCAGCATAAATGTGTGCCAACTATTTTGGTTAGCTCTCTAAATTTGAAGACTTTGCCCACTACTACCTCCACATGCATCGATTGTGAGACAAAGTTTTTGCGGCTATAGTGATAGTACCAAGAAAATGATAATGACAATTTTTCTAAAACCAACACAAAATAGGCCATTATTATTTTTGGTACTTCCTCCGTCACAGTTTAGAAGGCACAGTTAAATTTGCATGTGTTTCCACATTAGACAAGGTTTAGGGCGCATTGCATTTATGTCTAGTAGCTAATTAGTACTCCTATATACTATTTCTATATGCATGCATAGTGTGAATGCTATTTTCTAACCCATCTCACAACCAATAGATAACCACCTAGGTTCCAGAGAATTTCCAAGCGCGCCTTCTAAACCGTGATATTGGGAGTACATGTGTTTCAGCCCTTGTGACCTTCCTTGATATTTGTGTTATTATCCTTGCATGCAAATCGATGCTCGCTCTCACCAGTCACCTTCGGGTAATTCTTTTGTGTTATTATTATCATATTAATTCCATTGTGTTATTATCGTTGCATGCATATCAAGGCTCGCTCTCGGCAGTAACCTCCCTAGTAATTCCTTTGCGTTCTTTTTTTGCGGGCTAAAGGACTTGTATTACACAATCACGGAGTTCTTACAATCATCCGACACCACTTCAAGGACTATGGGAGAGCCCGAGCAATTCCTTTGCACTATTATTATCATTGCATGCAAATCAATGCCCACAATGTGCAATGCATAGCCCCACTCACGTCCTAATTGGTTTGCGTTATTTTTATGCGCACACATCCCATGAAATCTCCCTCATAATTTCGGTTTAATTAGTTTTCCCATAATCCCCCGATAGAAGCCAGCATCCTACGGTCCCACCATGCAAGCACATAATTTTGGTTTAATTAGTTTTCCCAGAAGAAATCCCACCATGGAAGCCCACAAATCTCATTAATTAGATTTCCATTCCACAATCCTTGATTTCAAGCAGCCTCCCGTGTATAATCATCCGGAACCCACACATCATCCTCTCTTTATTTCATTTTCAAGGCCCTTGTTCATACTAAGGTAACATGCAAACATATAAAAACCGGTGAAAATTTGTGTATAAGAGCAAGGTGGGACTATTTAAAAGATGAACTAACCTTTGTCTTTTAAAGAATAACAGAACCCCCACGCACGTACATTTTTTTACGCCCAGGTGATGAAAGCCCATCAGACATCTGTGAGGCCCGGAAAGGCTGGCGTACGGAGAACAAATAAAGGGTTCTTCCATTGTGTTCGAACAGAAAACATTACATAGATGAGCTGGCAAGCGGGCATGTGCTCTTTGCAAATAACTATGGTTTGAATCCTGGCATTAATAGTTTTTTCGTATTGGCTAGAGCATGGACAAAAAACAAATCTGCGTAGGCTAGAGCACAGATGATAGAAAAAAAATAGATTTCCTCTTATACGGGCAGGTAAAAGTATAAATTTTCTCTTTTTAAATCTCAGCCGTTAATCTTTAAGCTTAACATAAAATCGACGAATATAATGGGATGACGAATGAAGAACTATGAAAGTTTCCGTCCTTTAATATTAGGTATAGAATTGCATTGATATATACTTATTTTTGCATATGGACCACGATATTTGGCACATGTGTGCCATATAAACAAAACTATCACACACCTTTTTCCTTATCTCTATCTACATGCATGCATGGATTATCATGATTTCTCCCCCTTTCCGTGCACCCACTTCTTCCAATTATATGCATGCACTAGAGGACAAAAGAGTTGATGTCATCCTAGATTCTCCTTTTCCCAAAGATTTAAAATGTTTTGTAGCTCAAGCCGTCGGTCCGATGCAAAAACCGTTTTCACATAAAAGATTGGTCGCGACGAGATCTTCGAAACTAGATCCTATCACTGGTAGAAAAAGGGCCTGTTGTCCCGGTTCGTAAGGGCCTTTTGTCCCGGTTCCTGAACCGGGACTAAAGGGTTGGTACTAATGCCCTGTCCCTTTAGTCCCGGTTCAATCCAGAACCGGGACAGATGGGCCTCCATGTGGCCTGTGCGCGGAGCCCAGGCAGGAGACCCTTTGTTCCCGGTTGGTGGCACCAACCAGGATCAATAGGCATCCACACGTCAGCATTTCTGTGGCTGGGGTTTTTGTTTTTTTTGAAATGGGGGGTGTTTGGGGGTTTTGGGGGGTTAATTTAGGTGTTTCATATATTGTGTTAGCTAGCTATAATTAATAGAGAGAAGTGTCCTCTCTTATGTCTGTGCTTGGTCGACGCTACGTACTATACATACGTATAGAGAGGACTAGACACGCTAGCTAGCTAGTAAGCAAACGAAGGAAACAGAAGATCGTCATGAACATATATGCATACAGAGAGAAGTGATATCGACCACCTCTCCTTCTCCGAGAGATTGGTCGAACAACAAGTTCTCGTATATCTATCCGACACTACCGGCTACATATATACAATAATTATCTCTTACAAATATAATCATACGGACTCAGGGTCCACATAGTATTCTCCGTCTTCAGGCATCACGTGGTCAAGAAAGAATGCCGCCAATTCCTCTTGAATTGCTCGCATGCGAACTGGTGCTAGGAGTTCATCCCACTTCCGAAACATCTAATTTAAAGAAGGGGTCAATACATATATATATGAATGAATGAAACTCAACACAAATGATGGTAATAAAATAAAATTGTGAATGTTGTTATTTACGTACTTCATATTGTTCGTCAGTGTAGCCCTGCTCACAGGTCGTGTGGCGGATGGACTCGCAAACGTAGTATCCACATAAATCATTCCCTTGTTCCTGCCACAACCACTTTACAAGAAATAGAGGTCAATCAAACTGATAAGCAAGAATGCCAAATGGTATTGATGAAACTAGCGATTGAATCACTAGTAGATGTGCGGAACATGCTACTATAGTACTTACTTTCGGGTGTCTAAATTGCAGCTCCTTCAGCAGTCCCAGAGCTTTTCTGGTGAATTTTCTCCAAACCCTGCCGGACAAAGAAAACAATTACTTGATATATCAGGAAATGAACAAAGTTGCTGATATGGTGGATAATGATCGATTTAACTTACTTCTCGAGTATTTGAGTCATGTCTGCATAGTCCTGGGGATCTTTTCATCTTGAGTCTAAGACGGTTACTAGTCCCTGCTCAAGCTTAATCTCTAGGAGAATATAGTGGAAACTGCACACGCATGCATAACTCATCAATTACATTACTATAACCTTGACTAATATATAAGGGAAACCGATTACGCACAAGACAGTAACACTCACTTGAAGTTGTAAGGAAAGAGTATTATATCTTTGTTTTCAATTATTACCAATGATCGTAGCAAGTTGGCCTCGGTAGCTGCGGCATGAAATTTAACCTGAGTTGCATCTATGAGATATGTGTTAATAAACACAATATCACCGACTTGTCTTTTCTTGAATTCGGCGATCTTCAATATGCATAATATAGTGAGGATGATTATACATACATGCAATGAAAGAGCTGAGCTATATAGAGAGACTTAATGACAGAAGTAGTACTACTTACAGACAGTAGCAAGCGACCGTTGTTTTATCGAGGGCCAATTGATTGAAAAACTGAAAGAACTCCTCAAATGGAACAGGCAACAGTTCAATTCCAACGAGGTCATGCTCCTTTTTAACTTTCACATACAAAGTACTCCTCCCCCCAGAGTCTCTGCAGATTTTCAAGTACCAATCATGCAATCTTCGCATCATCATTGATAGAGATCTTTCATCTTTGACGAGAGGCTTCCGGTACTCGTATCTTTGTATCTACACCTCCATGGGTTCATAATGTACATCGTCGGGCAGGTAATCGGCAAGATTGCTATAACCGGGCACCATCCTCGGATCATTAGCGACCTTGTCGCTAGGCACCTTGAGCGGGGGGCACGATTGCTTCGCTTGTTCGCCGAGCTGGGCAATTTTTTTTCCCAGCTCGTCGTTCTTTCAGCCTTTGATCACCGACAGTACTTCCCGACCGCTCCACTTCGGCAAATTCCTTTCCAATAATGCGCTCATAGTTTCCTTTTGGCGGAGACTTGGGTGGTTTTGTCAGGGCAGCCAGAGTGCGCTTCGCTTTCACCGGATCTACCTTCTCCTCCGGAAGTGGATGTCTCTTTGCTTTCAACCCTTGAAACCAGTCATCCACTTCGGTTCATGCGATCTCAGCGTTCTCCTCCGGGGTCCTCTCGTATGGTAACTTCTCTAGAGTCTTCAGAGAAGGACCGAATCTGTATGTCCTCCTGCCTCTGGCTGTACTGGTAGACGCCGGCCGAGCAGACGGAGCGGTTGTCTTCTTTACTTGCTTACGAGGCGGAGGAGAAGGACTACGACGCGCCGGAACAGCCGGAGCGGCGGCAGGTCTCTTCCGCCCTTGCTGACGAGGCGGAGAAGAAGGAGGCTGGCTGCTCGGGCGCGTCGGCGCAGGTGGAGAAGGAGGCGGAGTGCCGCCACGCGCTAGAGAAGGAGCCGGTCGAGTGCCCTGATCGTCACTCGCCGGAGGAGGCAGTGGAGGAGGCGGAGTGCCCTGACTCGCCGGAGGAGGAGGCGGAGCGCCCTGACTTGCCGGAGGAGGAGGAGGAGGCGGAGGCGTCCAGTTCGGAAGGTTGATGAGCTCCTTCCGCCATAGGCATGGAGTCTTCAGAGCAGACCCCAGCCTAGTCTCCCCTTCACCGGTAGGGTGGTCAAGCTGGAGGTCCTCAAATCCCTCCGTTATTTCATCCACCATCACCATAGCATATCCTTCTGGAATCGGCCGGCAGTGAAAAGTTGCGCCGGGTTCAGTAGGATAAACAGAGCCAACAGCCGCCTTGACCTTCAAATTCATCCATTGCGTCATAAGGTGGCAATTTTGAGACTCCGTGATAGCATCCACGGGATAGCTGGCAGGAGCCGTCAAGGCATGCTCCGGCTGAAGCAGCTCGGTGGAAGCGACGCTGCTTCTCCGCAGAGATGGCGGGGTAGATTCGGGGGAAGCTTCGGCAATACGTTTGCTGCGATTTGCTTCTCGTTCCTCTATCGCTTGCACCCTTGCTTGCAACGCCTGCATTTGGGTCTGCTGCACTTTTTTCCTTCTCTCATGGGATTTGTAACCGCCTGCGTCTGGAAACCCAACCTTCCACGGAATGGAGCCTGGCGTGCCTCGTGTCCGTCCAGGGTGCTCAGGATTCCCGAGGGCCATTGTGAGCTCGTCGTTCTCTCTGTCTGGAAAGAACGTCCCTTGCTGCGCTGCTTCGATATAGTGCTGAAGCTTCCTGACTGGTATGTCCATTTGATTGTTCGTCCAAATGCACTTCCCTGTTACAGGGTCCAAGGTTCCGCCAGCCCCGAAGAACCAAGTCCGGCAACGGTCTGGCCAGTTAATTGCCTCTGGTTCGATCCCTTTATCAACCAGATCATTCTCAGTCTTGGCCCACTTAGGCTGGGCTACGAGGTAGCCACCTGACCCCGTGCGATGGTGATGCTTCTTCTTCGCAGCATTTTGCTTGTTTGTCGCTGACATCTTCTTACTCTTTTTCGATGTCTTGTGGGCCACAAATGCGGGCCAGTGATCTCTGATCTTCTCATATCTGCCCTTGAATTCTGGTGTCTCATTATTTTTGACAAACTTATTCAGCTCTTTCTTCCACCTCCTGAATAGTTCTGCCATCCTCTTAAGAGCAAAAGACTTGATTAATTGCTCTTTAACTGGCTTCTCTGGATTATCCTCTGGAGGTAGGGTGAAATTTGACTTCAGCTCAGTCCAAAGATCATTTTTCTGCATATCATTGACATAAGACACCTCAGGGTCTTCTGTAGCCGGCTTAAACCATTGCTGCATGCTGATCGGGATCTTGTCCCTAACCAAAACCCCACACTGAGCAAAAAATGCGCTCTTTCTCCGAAGGGGTTCAATCGGTTGGCCGTCGGGCGCGATTGCTATGATCTCAAACTTTTCGTCCGAGCTCAACTTTTTCTTCGAGCCTCGTCTCTTTACCGAAGTTGTGCTCGATCCAGAGGGCTAGAAAAAAGAACAAAGACTTAATTAATATGTGTACATACCAAAACAATGAATGCATCAATTAGCTAGTCAGCAGAAGCTTAACTAATATATATACCTGGCCGGACTCGGTTCGGTCACCGGAGACGTCATCATGGTCTCCTTCTTGCACCGGCATTGGGTCACCGGAGCCGTCCTCACGGTCTCCTTCTTGCACCGGCATTAGGTCACCAGAGCCATCATAATCATAGCCAGCTGCTTCCAGACCATCGGTGTCGTTGAAAAACAACGAGTAGATGGCATCACTTCCTCGTGCGATTATGTCCCCCAACAACTCTTCTTGTACTTCGTCTCGGGCGGTGTCCATAGTTTCTACAAATATTGACAACATGGCAATTATTACTCAAACATGACAGATGGATATATTAGTGGCAAAAACGTAGAACTAATATTAATTAGTGGCCTCGACGCTGCTTCTCTAGGGTTTGGGGTGGCCTCGACGCTGCTTCTCTAGGGTTTGGGGTGGCCTCGACAATGCTTCAAGGATAAAAAAAGAAGAGGAAGAAGAAAAAAAGAGAGGAGAAGAAAGAAAAGAACTCCTCTATTCTTTCTTCTCCTCTTTTTTTCTTCTTCCTCTTCTTTTTTTATCCTCTTCTTCCTCTCATGTTCGAGAGGATCGCCGAGGGGTCGGGAGGTTGCCTAGTGTCAAAGGATTCAACAAAACCATGTCTTCATCATTAGGCGAAAGTAACAGGTGCATGATGGTACGAAGCTCTCCAAAGTTATTTTGGAACGGAGTCCCAGATAAGATAATTCGCTTTTTGGTACAAAGTTCAACAAGAACCTTCCAAATATCGTTATTTGGAAGGCCTTTCCTGAAATTCATACAAAAAGGCAAATTATCCTATCCGGGACACCATTCCAAAATAACTTTGGAGGACTTCGTCATGCCCTAGTTACTTCCGGCTAATGATGAAGCCATGGATTTCTTTAATACTTTGACACTAGGAAACCTCTCTCGACCCCTCGGCGATCCTCGACCCCTCGAACGCTCGACGACCCTGGAACCCTCGACCCCTAGACGACCCTGGAACCCTCGACCCTCGATCCCTCGACCCTATAGAACCCTCAAAGAAAGGAATAGCTAGAGGAGAGGATCGAAGAAAAAAAAGAAGAAAAAAAAGAGGAGAAGAAGAAAGGAATAGTGGAGAAGATTCTCTTCTTCTCCACTATTCCTTTCTTCTTCTCCTCTTCTTTTTCTTCTTTTTTCTTCTTCTTATTTATTTCTCCTTTACTTCCTCTCCTCTTGTTCTTTCTTTCCTCTTCTTATTTTCTTCTTTCCTATCCTTCTTTTCCTTCCTTTCTTAATATCACTTGGCAAATGCACTAACCTAAAATGCAACAAACATAAAATGCACTAAATCGATCAACTAACCTAAAATCAGTGATAAAATGCACTAACCTAAAATCGATATCTAATAACAACTTAAACAAATTAATACATATATGAAAAAATGCATGTATGAAAAAAACATCATCATATCATCAACAAAAAAATAGTATTTTTTCTAAAAATCTATCTTTTCAGCACATACATATACTCATACATCATCATATACTCATACATATACTCATACATATACATATAATCTGCAGGAAAAAACATATATTTGCAGAAAAAGGGGGAAGAGGGGGGCGGTGCCGGCCCAGACCACAGCAAGGCAGAGGCGACGGCGGTGCGGGGCAGCTGGGGCGCGGCGAGGCAGAGGCGGGGCGGCGACGACGTCGGGGCGGCGCAGAGAGACCGTGACGACACGGGGTGGCGCGCGGCGCGGCGTGGGGTGGCGACGGCGTCGGGGCGGCGCGGGACGGCGTCGGAGGCAGGGCGACGACGGCGACGGCGAGGCGCAGAGGGGCAGCCTAGCGGCGTCGTCGGGGCGCGATTGAAGAACTGAACGAAATTTTTCACAAGTCTTGCTTATATAGACGGCGCAT
>NC_041390.1:20798976-20817253 GCF_002162155.2 Triticum dicoccoides
GCATTGGTCACGGTTGGTGCCACGAACCGTGACCAATGCCCCCCTTTAGTCCCGATTGGTGCCACCAACCAGGACCAAAGGCCTTGTGCTTCCCCGCGCCCAAATGTTTAGTCCCACCTCGCTAGTTGAGAGGGAGCCGCACCTGTTTATAAGGTGCGGTGCGCCTTCCCTCTCGAGCTCCTCTCTAAAGCAGGCTTTCAGGCCTAACCGTGCAATGTGTGGCTGTGGGCCTACTAGGCCTCCTGCGGGCCTGAATCCTGGCCCATGGTAGGGTTTCTAGTCGTATTCAGGCCGTGGTGCCCAATAGGTGGCACTTTTTTGTTTTTTTGTTTCTACTTACAACAAAATACTTATTGTTGCTATATTTATTTATTTTCCAGTTTTTTGTTTTGTTTTTTGCATTATTTATTTTCTTTTGTTTTTTGCTTTATTTTTTAATTCTTTTTGCTTTTAGTTTTAGAAAAATTATAAACTTTCTGTTAGTGCCATTAGTTTTCAAATTTGAAAACACTTTTTTTGTTTTCTTTGTTGCTTTATTTATTTTGTTTTGTTTCTACTTACAACAAAATACTTATTGTTGCTATTTTCATTTTTTTCCAGTTTTTTTGTTTTGTTTTCTGTATTATTTATTTTCTTTTGTTTTTTGCTTTATTTTTTAATTCTGTTTGCTTTTAGGTTAGCAAAATTATAAACTTTCTCTTAGTGCCATTAGTTTTAGAAAAATTATAAACTTTCTGTTAGTGCCATTAGTTTTCAAATTTGAATAGTTAAAATTTGAATTCTTTGAAAATTGTTTGAATCACAAGTTTGTGATTAACTTACTAAAATATGAGAATAGATGCGCTTATCGAGAAAATTCAACCTAAATTCCTAGTAAATTTCTATGAATTTCAGAGAAATTCACTATGAATTTAGGTTAAACTTTTCTCTATTAGGGCATCTATTTTCACTTTGAGAGGGAAGGGCTTATAAACCGGTGTGAGCACCCTTTGGTTGGCGAGGTGGGACTAAACTCTGCCCGCAACGAGGACCAACCCTTTAGTCCCGGTTTGTGGCACAAACCGGGACTAATGGTCATGGGCCAGGGGCAAGGAGCAAAATTATAAACTTTCTGTTAGTGCCATTAGTTTTAGAAAGTTGAAAGTTGAAAGTTGGAATGGGCCAGGGACTAATGGTCATGGTATTATGAGGGCCGAATCATAAGACATGAAAGCATTTCAAATGAACTCTAAAAAAGTTGAAAGTTGGCATGGTATCATAATTTCACCCACATAGCATGTGCATGTACAAAACGGACAATGGTAGCATGTTCGTGTGTTACAAAGTTGGCATGGTATCATCATAACAGTTGCGGGAGAAAGTCTTCACTTTTTCTTCGCTCGTGTCATTTGCTTATTGCGCCGTAACCATGGATAATCTTCATTGTTTATCAGGATGCTTGGGTCAGCCTTGACATTGAAGGGAGGAATTTCATGAAACTTTTCATAATCTTCAGACATGTCTCTCTTCCCGTCCACTCCCAGGATGTCCCTTTTTCCTGAAAGAACTATTTGGCGCTTTGGCTCATCGTATGATGTATTCTCTTCCTTATCTTTTCTTTTTCTCGGTTTGGTAGACATGTCCTTCATATAGATAACCTGTGCCACATCATTGGCTAGGACGAACGGTTCGTTAGTGTACCCAAGATTTTTCAGATCCACTGTTGTCATTCCGTACTGTGGGTCTACCTGTACCCCGCCGCCTAACAGATTGACCCATTTGCACTTAAACAAAGGGACCTTAAAATCAGGTCCGTAGTCAAGTTCCCATATGTCCACTATGTAACCATAATATGAGTCATTTCCGCTCTCGGTTGCTGCATCAAAGCGGACGCCGCTGTTTTGGTTGGTGCTGTTTTGATCTTGGGCGATCGTGTAAAATGTATTCCCATTTATCTCGTATCCTTTGTAAGTCAATACAGTCAAAGATGGTCCCCTGGACAACAAGTACAACTCATCACAAACAGTGTTGTCACCTCTGAGACGTGTTTCCAACCAACTGCTGAAAGTCCTGATGTGTTCACAGGTAATCTAGTCGTCGCACTGCTCCGGGTGTTTGGAGCGCAGACTGTTCTTGTGTTCATCGACATACGGGGTCACCAAGGTAGAGTTCTGTAGAACTGTGTAGTTTGCTTGAGACCAAGAATATCCGTCCCTGCATATTATTGAGTCTCTTCCAAGAGTGCCTTTTCCAGTCAGTCTCCCCTCATACCGCGATTTAGGGAGACCTATCTTCTTAAGGCCAGGAATGAAGTCAACACAAAACCCGATAACATCCTCTGTTTGATGGCCCATGGATATGCTTCCTTCTGGCCTAGCGCGGTTACTGACATATTTCTTTAGGACTCCCATGAACCTCTCAAAGGGGAACATATTGTGTAGAAATACGGGCCCCAGGATGACAATCTCGTCGACTAGATGAACCAGGACGTGCGTCATGATATTGAAGAAGGATGGTGGGAACACCAGCTCGAAACTGACAAGACATTGCGCCACATCACTCCTTAGCCTTGGTAAGATTTCTGGATCGATCACCTTCTGAGAGATTGCATTGGGAATGCACATAGCTTCACAATGGCTAATCGGAAGTTTTCCGGTAGAAGCCCCCTTAATGCAACTGGAAGCAGTTGCGTCATAATCATGTGGCAGTCATGAGACTTTAGGTTCTGAAACTTTTTCTCTGGCATATTTATTATTCCCTTTATATTCGACGAGCAGCCAGTCGTGACCTTCATACTAAGCAGGCATTCAAAGAAGATTTCTTTCTCTTCTTTCGTAAGAGCGTAGCTGGCAGGACCTTTATACTACTTCAGAGGCATGCCTTCTTTTTCGTGCAAATGTTGCAGGTCCTCCCGTGCCTCAGGTGTATCTTTTTTCTTCACATACACGCCCAAGAAGCCTAGCAGGTTCACGCAAAGGTTCTTCGTCACGTGCATCACGTCGATTGAGGAGCGGACCTCTAGGTCTTTCCAGTAGGGTAGGTCCCAAAACATAGATTTCTTCTTCCACATGGGTGCGTGTCCCTCAGCGTCATTCAGAACAGCTAGTCCACCGGGACCCTTTCCAAAGATTACGTAGTGTAAATCATTGACCATAGCAAGCACGTGATCACCGGTGCGCATGGCGGGCTTCTTCCGGTGATCTGCCTCGCCTTTGAAATGCTTGCCTTTCTTTCGACATTGATGGTTGGTCGGAAGAAATCGACGATGGCCCAGGTACACATTCTTCCTGCATTTGTCCAGGTATATACTTTCAGTGTCATCTAAACAGTGCGTGCATGCGTGGTATCCTTTGTTTGTCTATCCTGAAAGGTTACTGAGAGCGGGCCAATCATTGATGGTCATGAACAGCAACGCCTTAAGGTTAAATTCCTCATGTCTGTGCTCATCCCACGTACGTACACCGTTTCCATTCCACAGCTGTAAAAGTTCTTCAACTAATGACCTTAGGTACACATAAACGGATACACTTTTATTCTTGCGCGATACTCCAATAGAGCAAGATCCTGCATGGAAGTCTCCACATGCTTAGACAGCGGATTACATTGAGCGAAGACTAATGATCAACATTTAAATTGATAATGCGTATGTCCAGGTGAACCTCCTTGGATTTCGAACAGGAAGGACAGAAACACATACGGTGCAACAGGAGCAGCACCGTTGGCGTTGAGGTTGTCGCCCATGTCCAAACACCACGTATACACGGTCTTTGAGCACGGTTCGTAGTCGTTCCACGCTTGGGCATTGAAGTTTGTAACTATTTTAGATTAGAATATACAACTACTCCGGTGCTAGTAGTAGAGCAATGTCCTACTCTACTACTCTACTCAAGCAAGTTAGGGCATAGCACTGTAGGAAGTACCGGTACTGTTATCACTCAAGCATGTTGTCTGGCATCGACATGACCCTACGCTGCTGGTATGTGTCTTGTAAGTCAAGTGGCGTGTTGTAGTCATCATCACTTGTCCACTTCCCGCAGCACATATTTGCTTCTCCATCTTTGTCCGCACATAAACTCGTCCAATCTTCCATCCTCGCTAAGGCGCCTCCCCCCTCGTCCGAAACCCAAACACTAATAATGGCAGAACTGAGCGGCGTCCTCTGAAACAGTGGCTGGAATTCGCTCCCCACAGAGGTAATTAAGCTCATTATTTCGCGTGTGGAAAATCTCAGTACTATGCCACTTGCCGCGTGCTCGTCGGGGCTGTACCGTTTACTCAAAGCCCTCAGGCCAGGGCTTTTTAAGCCAGCTCCTTGCTTGCTGATGCCGCCTGATCTTCAGAAACGGCATGTCACACAGCATAACGATCGTAGGGCGGCGAGCATCAACCCCCTTGACTGCGATCCGATCCTCGTTAGCCTCAACTACATTAATGGTATGTACTGGGTCGGCATGAACATGTCTTGGATGGTGCTCGTCGATGGTCGCGGCAGCTGGATGCTCGTGGAGGTCTACACCCGGCGATTGATCCCCCTTCCTTCGATTAACACTGCACTGCTTTGGCACCACGGCCCAGAATACTTGGAATCTTATAGTAGCCAACATGATACCAAGTTTGATTTGCTCAAGGTTGTAATCTGCCAAGTGCCCACAAGATCTGTGAATTATAAAGACTCCAGGCTAATTGCGTTCTTCAACCGCGTTCTCGCCTATCTGACAGGTCACTACGGTAAGTGGATAAATCTGCACGTCCATCGCAGGATCATACATCCTCCATGGTTCTCTGATGCCATTGAACACAAGGGCTTCATTTACGCTATCGACTCCTTCTATGGCTGGACGTATTGCTGGCCTACTCCAGTCATTGCTACAAACGGTTGTTACAGCAGTATGTTGCTTTCCAATGATATCATGATGGCTTGCTTATATTACTGTCAACATTTGCTGAAAAAATATTCATGCTCATAACATGCTGTTTGTCGGTGTCAAAACCGGCGGATCTCAGGTAGGGGGTCCCGAACTGTGCGTCTAGGCCGGATAGTAACAGGAGGCAAGGAACACGATGTTTTACCCAAGTTCGGGCCCTCTTGATGGAGGTAAAACCCTATGTCCTGCTTGATTAATATTGATGATATGGGTAGTACAAGAGTAGATCTACCACGATATCAAGGAGGCTAAACCCTAAAAGCTAGCCTATGGTATGATTGTTGTATGATGATGTTGTCCTACGGACTAAAATCCTCCGGTTTATATAGACACCGGAGAGGGTTAGGGTTACACAAAGTCGGTTACAATGGTAGGAGATCTTGAATATCCGCGTTGCCAAGCTTGCCTTCCACGCCAAGGAAAGTCCCATACGGACACGGGACGAAATCTTCAATCTTGTATCTTCATAGTCCTGGAGTCCGGCTGAAGGTATAGTCCGCCTACCCGAACACCCCCTAATCCAGGACTCCCTTAGTAGCCCCTGAACCAGGCTTCAATGATGACAAGTCCGGCGCGTAGATTGTCTTTGGCATTGCAAGGCGGGTTCCTCCTCCAAATTCTTCATAAAAGTTTGTAAACACCAAGAGTAGTGTTCGGCTCTGCAAAATAAGTTTCCACGTATTGCCACAGAGAGAATAATATTAACACAAATCTAATCTGCCGACGTATTCCGCAGCGTGACATCACACTACGGCCAAGCCTTTATTCGAATCGTTTTCACTTTTCCACCTCAGTGTGTTTTGCGAGGCGGTTTCCTTGGCACGTCTTGTCAAAGCAGAGATCGTGTCCTCCATTTACGGGATTCTCATCAATATGGACGTGGGTAACCCAACTGCGCCATTTATCATGGCGCTTGGGAGGCAAGCAAGTTTTACTAGGCTGGTGGGGACGCATAGTCGCATCCGCCCATATAAGGGGATAAGGATCCGTCTTTTTAGCTACGCCTTCTTCCTCCTTTGCCTATCCATCTTCTGCGCACCCGAGCTCCAGCGCCCAAGCCCGCATTTCCTACCTCAACCTTCTCCAACAATGTCCGGAGCGGGAGGCAAGTGGATGGTCTCCTCCATCACGGAGGGCCATGTTAAAAGGCTAAGGAAGGCCGGATACCTGTCCAAAGACATCGCGCACCGGCTTCCTAAGGAGGGGCAACTTCTCCCCACCCCAAGGCCCCATGAGAGGGTAGTATTTCTTCCCCACTTCCTCCACGGACCGGGTTTTCCTCTCCACCCATTTGTCCGCGGGCTCATGTTCTACTATGGCCTAGATTTCCACGATCTGGCCCCGAACTTCATCCTCAAAATCTCGGCGTTTATCGTCGTGTGCGAGGCTTTCCTCTGCATCCGCCCCCATTTCGGCCTCTGGCTCAAGACTTTCAACGTCAAGCCAAAGGTGGTGCCGGCAACCAGGCGGAGTGCGGAGGTGCCATGGTGGGCAAAATAGCCAACGTCCTATGGCTCGAGGGCTCCTTTGTGGAGATTTTGAAGGGGTGGTAGTCAGGGTGGTTTTACATCACCGAGCCACGCGATCCGAAGTGGATCGCAGCCCCTGAATTCTGATCCGGACCCCCTACGCGGCTCACGTCCTGGAAGGAGACGGGCTTGTCGTGGGGCGACGAATAAGAGGTGACCGGACTGCAAAAATGCATCCAGTCCCTGGTGAACAAGCAGCTCAAGCTTGTCAACGTAGTCCAGGTCATGCTCGTCCGCCGGATCCTTCCGTGTCAAGAACGGGACTTCAATTTGTGGGAGTTCAACCCGGCGCAGCACCGAACTCTGAGCAGGCTCTTCGACATGACGTACGAAGATGTATGGAAGGGGCTAACCAAAGGCGCCGAGGCTCCCACATCCGCCTCCGAAGACCACAGATTCAGCTCGCAGCGTCCTGCTGGCAAGGTAAAATATTTTCACCTTTTACAGGATGTTAAGTTTTCTTCATAGTTTGATTCTATGCGGGATCTAAACTCCCTCACCTTTGACAGGGTTGGCAGGTGAAGTCCGGACTGATTAACTGTCCGGCTCCCTTGCCCGAAGACCCAGCCCCTTCTCTCTTAGTGAAGCTGCTGGTTCCGGCACCTTATGTGGTGCCGGAGAAGAAGGCCAAGAAGAAGAAGGCCACGGGGACTCGAAAGAGTTCTCGGCATATGGTGGTGTCAGATTCGTCGTCCGACGAGTCCGAGACGCACTCCTCCCGTGAAGACGAGGAGCAGGAAGAAGAAACCTCTCCCCCTCCAGCGGGGGGAGGAAAGAAGAGGAAGGCCGCCCTAGTAGGGGAGGTCGAGGGGTCCAATAAGAGGAAAACCCCTCCGCCGGACTATGCCCCCGACGCCGACGAGGACGAAGAGGAGTGGCCGGACAGGGCCAAGTGTCCGGCGAAATCATAAGTGTTCGGATACCAGAGTAACTCATGATATTCCTTTTGTTGCAGAGCTTTCCCTAATGTCGAATATAATCATGCAGCGTGCCCAAGGACGGACTCGACGAGTCGTCGAGCGGCTCCCTGGATTCATCGGACGTGAATTCAGTTCCGCCCGCTGCCTCCCCCTGTGCTGCGGTTGATGCCGAAGTGGCGTCGCGACAAGCTCTGGGGCAAGAGGAGGTGGTCCAGGAGGAGCCGCGAGGCGACCTCCCGGACTCCAGGAGTAAAGGGGACAAGACCCCCCAGGGCTCCAAGTCCGGCTTTAAGCCAGACATCGCGCCGGAATCATCAACGGTTCCGGACCGCGGCAGGCGAACTCCTGCCAAGAGGAGCAAGCCTATTGAGCCGGCGTCCTCCGTCCAACCAGAGGCGCCGGACAATCTGCTGGAGATGCTTAAGGGCGCCTCCATCAACAAGCAGCACCGTGCCATCATGAGTACGGTGGTCCAGAAGGTTCGGTCCGCCCAAAGCGGACTTACCGAAGCTTGTACTAGCCTTCTAACAGGCTTCGAGGTAAGTAGAAGTATGTAAAAATATTACCACATAGACAGTAGCCCCTGATGCTCTGTTTGGCATTCGGCAAGAAAAGACGAATAGAGGATCTATTAAATATCGCAGGAGTCTAATTAAAAAGGAGTCAATATACGTATGCAGGCTTCGCTGCTGGCGACCGCCGCACTAACTGCAGAGGTGGATGCCCTAAAGCAGGGCCTCAAGCGGACCGAGCAAGAGCTCGGCCTTGCCAAACGGCAGCTCGAGGAGAAAGAAGGTAAGAGATACCTTATAGGAAATATGCCTATAAGAAGACGCAATTGCAAAAAATGACAGGAGTATACTGCTTATTGTAGGGGCCACAACTAAGGTGGCGACCCTCAAGCAGGCGCTGTCCGAGGCCAAGAAGAGAGCGGCCACGAAGCGCACCGAGTGGGAGAAATTTGAGGCGCAGGTCGGCGAGGTGCAGCAAGAGCTTCAGGCTCTCATGAAAAAACATGAGAGTTTGGAGCTCGACTCGAAGACGCGAGCGTCTGAGTTTGCTGCAGCCCTTGAAACTGCCAAATCTGCCAAGGCCGAGGCCCAGAAGGCCCTCCAGGAATTGGATGCGGTGAAAAAGATAGTGGTGGGTAAGGCATTCTCTATGCAAAGCAGCCATATAAAAGTAAACTACTTGTTACTTACCCGAATCCGGAGCTCTCCAGGGGCATTCGCAGATCTTCCCCGCAGCGTATGCAATGCCGCCGCATTCTACCGAGCCGAGGAAGGCAGCTCGACGGAGAAGGTGTTCTGGTGTCAGTACGCTGAGGCCGGACACCCTGTGCCCTTGAGCGACCAGATGAAGCAGCTGGTCGAGCTCCACAAGGTGGCTGAACAGGCCCTTAAGGGCTTCATAGTTCGGCTGTGGCCTAGAGAGGCCCTGCCTGGGAGCTACTTCAGACTGGTGCGGCGGCTGGTGGAGGCTTGTCCAAGGCTCGAGGTTATCAAGCGCTCCGTCTACATCGAAGGTGCCCGTAGGGCCCTTGCCCGTGCAAAGGCGCACTGGGGTAAGCTGGACGGTGAGAAGCTTGTGAGGGACGGGCCGCCGCCGGGGAAGGAGCATCGCAAGCCTAAGAACTATTACAAGGATGTTCTGGCTGGTGCCCGCCTTATGGCGGATGAATGCACAAAGGATGTAATTTTTGAATGAACTCGCTCGTGTTATCCTGTGCGCTGAAAACTTGTTCATATGCGCTAAGCAATGCTTGAATTTAAAATATTACTTTCTGTGCGGTCATTTATCAAAAAATTGAGAGATGGCCAGTCGTCGGCTTCTGCCCCCATGCCACTAGTGCTGAGGTGTTCGGGATAAACCTGAGCGCTCTTTTTCCCATGATTGGGTCCGTCGAGGGAGGCGCTCAGCACAACGAACAAGGAAATCGGACTATAATGCTTGAACACTCTCACTTAGCCATAGAACTCTATAATTTTAAATTTCGGTGAAGCCCCTAGTATTCGGAAGACCGAGTTCGGGGCGCTATCCACGCCTTGGCCGGACAAAGCCGGTTCCTCGCTCAAAGCGGCATAAGCCTTCGAGGACTTGAAAAACCTCTCGAACAGCGACCGGTCTCTCGCCTCATCATGACAGTCGGTTTTAGCTTTCTCTACTGAGGTGCTCAGCCCAGCTCAACTGGGGCACAATCGCGGTAGTTCTCCTAGTGCTACCTTAGCCAATATAGCGGAATGTAAGGCACCAAAACATAGGAGCCGGGCAAACCCAACCATTGACCCAAATCATGATTCGGAGCCCATGCATATAGTGCTATAAGTTCGGGGTGCCGCACTTGTGAAAGTGTATGGACTTCTCACGCCATATAGATGGGTACTGAAGCCCCTGACGTATTTTGCCATACCACAGTGTACGGATAAGCAAAAGAAATTGGACTATTTAACATGTCCTGGCCAGGGGCAGGCCGCGGAATTGTATTAAAAAACAGGTATACTGCTCGCAATAGAGACCACCTGGGAGTTCCATAATGTGGCGTGGCTTGTCTGCTTTCTTGGATCTTGCATCGTTTGTGCGGCAGTTGAATTGCTGAACGGGTCGTCCGAAGTATGGAGTCCTAAGAGTAGGAAAAAAAGGAATCCGGCAGCCCCTGGTGCGGTTTAAGCCGTATTTTGGGCGTGCCGTGATAGTGCCCCTTCCCCTGTGCCCATGGTATTTCAAGAGCGTAGTTATGTATGCGAACCACTGGTTTCGCTATATCGCGAGGGCTAGGGTTGGGGCCGCATTGCTACGCTAGCTCAGAACGTGCCAGGCGGTCTTGTCGTAGGGTACTCCGGGCGCGCTTGACAGTGTCCGGCTTTTTGAAGGCCGAACTGGAGAACTGCCTAGAGAGGCTGCTTTGTACTTCTGCTGCGAGCGCTGCCGCGTGCTCCTCCATTCGGAGGGAGCGTTCAGTGTTCCCATTGACCGTGATTACTCCTCTAGGGCCTGGCATCTTGAGCTTGAGGTATGCATAGTGCGGTACCGCATTGAATTTTGCGAATGCGGTTCGCCCGAGTAGTGGGTGATAGCCACTACGGAACGGGACTATGTCGAAGATTAACTCCTCGCTTTGGAAGCTATCCGGAGATCCGAAGACCACTTCCAGTGTGACTGAGCCTGTACAGTTGGCTTCAACACCTGGTATGACGCCTTTAAAGGTCGTTTTGGTGGGCTTGATCCTCGAGGGATCTATGCCCATTTTTCGCACTTTATCCTGGTAAAGCAGGTTGAGGCTGCTGCCGCCGTCCATGAGGACTCTTGTGAGATGAAATCCGTCAATGATTGGGTCTAGAACCAATGCGACGAAGCCGCCGTGATGGATGCTAGTGGGGTGGTCCCTTCGATCAAAGGTGATCGGGCAGGAGGACCATGGGTTGAAGTTTGGGGCGACTGGCTCCATCGCATATACGTCCCGTAACGCATTCTTCCGCTCCCTCTTGGGGATGTGTGTTGCGTATATCATGTTCACCGCCCGCACTTGCGGGGGAAATCCCTTCTGTCCACTGTTGTTCGTCGGCCTGGGCTCCTCCTCATCGTCGCTATGCGGCCCCTTGTCTTTGTTTTCGGCTCTTAACTTGCCTGCCTGCTTGAACACCCAACAATCCCTGTTGGTGTGATGGGCTGGCTTTTCGGGGGTGCCATGTATCTGGCACAAGTGGTCGAGTATTCGGTCCAAACTGGATGGGCCCTGAGTATTTCTTTTGAATGGCTTTTTCCGTTGACCGGATTTGTAGCCTCGGAATCCGGCATTAACTGCCGTATCCTCGTTGCTGTCGCTGTTAACGCGGCGCTTTTGTTTGTTCCGACGCGACCTGTCGCTTTTGTCCTTGGTATTCGAATTACCAGGGTTCTTGGTTAAATTGTTGCTGTGCGCTAGCTAACTATCTTCTCCTGCGCAAAAGCGGGTCATGAGTGTCATGAGGGATGCCATAGAATTTGGCTTTTCCTGTCCCAGGTGCCGGGCAAGCCACTCGTCACGGATATTATGCTTGAAGGCCGCTAAGGCCTCTGCGTCCAGACAATTGACTATCTGGTTTTTCTTTGTTAGGAACCGTGTCTAGAATTGCCTGGCCGATTCCTCTGGCTGCTGAATTATGTGGCTTAGATCATCGGCATCCGGTGGTCGCACATAAGTGCCCTGGAAGTTGTCAAGGAATGCGGCTTCCAGGTCCTCCCAAGAACCGATTGAGTCTGCTGGCAAGCTGTTAAGCCAATGCCGGGCCGGTCCCTTAAGTTTGAGTGGGAGGTATTTGATGGCGTGTAGATCATCACCGCGGGCCATGTGGATATGAAGGAAATAATCCTCGATCCTTACCGCAGGATCTGTTGTGCCATCGTACGATTCGATGTTTACGGGTTTGAAGCCCTCAAGGATTTTATGATCCATTACTTCATCTGTGAAGCATAGTGGGTGTGCGGCGCCTCTGTATTGGGCTATATCACGACGCAGCTCAAACGAGCTTTGTCTGTTGAGTTCGGCCCGGCCGGATTCATTGCATCCGGAGTGACGATCACCGTCACGTGCCGTGGGGTGCCTGCGTGATCCGTAGATCGATCTTGTTTGCCTTTCCTTGTCCTCCAGTATGTCGCGCAGGTCGGGCGCATTTTCCCGTGCCTTAGTATGCTTGACGCGGCGCTGGGGCATGGCTTGAGTGGAGGGCCTAAAGGCCTCTCTGTCGCGGCCACGAGGTGGACGGTCGACCATGTCATGTGCTGGTGATGTAGGTGCTTCCTCCTCTAGTCGGGGTAGCAGCCTGCGCTTTGGGTAACTCTTGGAGGGGCGTTCGATTTCATACTCTTCGGCCGCAAGGACTTCAGTCCATCTGACAGCTAGCAAATCCTGATCAGCTCTAAGCTGTTGGTGCTTTTTCTTGAGGCTGCTTGCCGTGGCCATAAGCCTGCGTTTAAAACGCTCTTGTTCGGCGGGATCCTCTGCCACAACGAACTCGTCGTCGTCGAGGCTTGCCTCATCTTCGGAGGGAGGCGTATAATTATCGTCCTCAACCTCTTGGTCCGCCGCCCTCTCGTGATGGCTGGCTTCTCTGTTCTCCTGTGTTGAATCTTGCTGGAGGGGGTGTTCTTCGGCGCTATCCGGAGTAGTATTATCTCCCGTGCCGGAATCACCGTTTTTGCTTTGGCGGGATTTAGAGCGGCGCCGCTGACGCCGGCGCTTGGGCTGTTTCTTAGAGGTATCGTCCCCTGCTATTCCATCGCCATCACATCCTTTGGAGTGTCCACCATATATATGTCATATGACGAAGTGGCCTTCCAGCGCCCTACAGGTGCTGGTTCTTGTTCGTCTCCTGCATCATCGTCCATGACGTCGATGTCTTCGGAGTCGAAGTCAAGCATGTAGGTTAAGTCGTCGACAGTGGCTACGAAGTGGGTGGTGGTCGGGTTTTGAATTTCTTCATCGTCCGTATCCCAACCTTGCTGACCGTAGTCCGTCCAGGGTTCTCCTGATAAAGAGAGAGATTTTAGAGAATTCAGGATGTCGCCAAAGGGCGAATGCTGAAAGATGTCTGTGGCGGTGAACTCCATTATCGGCGCCCAATCGGATTCGATCGGCAGGGGCGCGGGGGGCTCGGAGTTCGGAAAGGAATCCGGCTCCTCGGAGTCACGGGCCATGCGGAGTGTGGGGCTGGAGTTCGGCTCGATCGCCTCTGAGATCGCAGCCCCTGAGGCAGCGTCCAACCGCTGATCCTCAATCGGTGCAGTAGGCTCCGAATCAATGGTCGAAACCGATGCGTGTGCAGCCTCCAAGGCGCTGTTCGGCGGCAGAGCTATATCATGCCCGTCGAGACAGTGCGGCGCGCTTGGCTGTGGCTCGAATCCGTCGAAGATCAAGTCCCCGCGGATGTCAGCCGTGTAGTTTAGGCTTCCAAACCTGACCTGATGGCTAGGGGCGTAGCTTTCGATCTGCTCAAGGTGGCCAAGCGAATTGGCCCGCAGTGCGAAGCCGCCGAAGACGAAGATCTGTCCGGGGAGAAAAGTCTCGCCCTGGACTGCATTACTGTTGATGATCGAAGGAGCCATCGGGCCTGAAAGCGACGACACAGAGGAACTCTCAATGAAAGCACCAATGTCGGTGTCAAAACCGGCGGATCTCTGGTAGGGGGTCCCGAACTGTGCGTCTAGGCCAAATGGTAACATGAGGCAAGGAACACGATGTTTTACCCAGGTTCGGGCCCTCTTGATGGAGGTAAAACCCTACGTCCTGCTTGATTAATATTGATGATATGGGTAGTACAAGAGTAGATCTACCACGAGATCATGGAGGCTAAACCCTAAAAGCTAGCCTATGGTATGATTGTTGTATGATGATGTTGTCCTACGGACTAAAACCCTCCAGTTTATATAGACACCGGAGAGGGTTAGGGTTACACAAAGTCGGTTACAATGGCAGGAGATCTTGAATATCCGCGTCGCCAAGCTTGCCTTCCACGCCAAGGAAAGTCCCATCCGGACACGGGACAAAATCTTCAATCTTGTATCTTCATAGTCCTGGAGTCCGGCTGAAGGTATAGTCCGGCTACCCGAACACCCCCTAATCCAGGACTCCCTCACTGTTCTTAAGATTGACTAAATCAAGAGCCCTTTTTATTTGACTCCAACTTGATATGATGTTGTAGGCTGCCTGGTGTTCCTACCCTTCCTAATCCCAGAACCTTTCAAAGAAAAGCGGCATCGCAGTTGCAAGTGGTTCCTGGCTCGATCAGACGACGGCGAAAGATTGATGATCGTTCGCACGTACCGGACGTGTTGTTTCGCGGAATACAATCACAGTCACTGCAAGGTCTTTGAGTAGGATCCCAGCTTCTCTGGGCCTTCAGGAATTTTTGACTGGAGGCTGATAAGTAGCCTTGGTACACGTCTCTGTTTGTCGGACTGAATTATCTGATTAACCAGGAGATAACCGACGGCAAGGATCATGATGGCAGCGCGGTTTCGTTCATTAGGCAAAACTGTGTGTACACAGCGTACCATGCGTCTCTGCATGCACCATACCCTGATATGTGCCGCCACGCTCAGCAGCCCAAAGTAGGAGACAGGGTCACAAGTATCAGACTTTGACCTGCTGGCTGGAGTTTCCCCCGTCAGGCACCCATCTGGTTCAAGCCGTCAGCCAATCTCCACAGCTTAATAAATAGTAACGTCTAACTGAGCCAGTTAGTTAGATGCGTACACTTGGTGTAGTAGGATCTTTACTTAGTTTGATGCATACACTTGTTCTTTTTGGTAGCCCTTTTGTAATGATGGCTGATGTTTGGTTTGGAAGAGAGAGCTGCGTCTTCACTCTTCTGGCTTGCTTACTACTTCTGTTGCAACCCCAGCCCTAGTTGCTGCTGATGTTGTTTTCAGTGTACAATCAGTAGTATATTTCATCTGTTGGTTGAATAAATATGTTGTTAGAATGACAAACAAAATGTTTTGGAATTCGTTGCACGGTTCGATCCTTTAGTGCCCCGTACCGTACATAGCACATACTATTTTTTGTACGGAACACATTTTCCACTTGTTGATAACATGCAGCCCACTGATGAAGGCCCAATAGAGAAGCCCATAATTAACTGGAAGGGAGGCTCTCACATGAATCTGGCCCAGGTACATGCTCATGGTCCCCTAAACATAAATAAATAAATAAATGAATAAAGCTAAATGCTCATGCACCAGTTCTTTGGGAAAATAGGTAGCCCAGTATTTCTTTTTGAAGAATACCCACGCTAGGCCTATTTGTTTTTTCTGAATTACTGGGCTGCAAATCATTCAAGACGAGGAGGGATGCATTCCGGCCTGGCTTAAGCGTATGGTCAATGTCTGTTAAAAGTAATATCAAAAGGGGTTGAAAATTCCAAAAAAAATTATAGCAAATGGGATATAAGTTTCTTTTTTTGTTTTTGTTCTTCACTGATATCTTATACGTATTTCATTGGATTTAACATGACATAATACTAATTTATTTTTAAATTTGTTTTAGTATGGCTATTAATTTTTGGATTAAGAATATTTCGTCCTCCAGCAAAAATTTGTGAATTTTCAAAATTTCCCACATATCTAGTTAATTTTTTGACCCTGGTATTGACCAGAAAATGGCTAGCAATTCCAAAAATGGAAAACGGGCTGCAATAAATTCCATATGAATTAGAAAATGAGTAAAAATTATAAAAATAATAGCAAATGGGCTGTACACGCCACATATTTCGAGGCTGACTTGTTTACGCATGGCTTTGTCAGTGAACACACGATTCTAGCAGCAGTGACTGTTGGATGTCCATCCAACGGCTGACGTGCTTCTTCAATCTCTGATCTTCCTGCTCCAGCCACCTAAACTAGTGCCGGCGGGACTGCCTGCTCCCTCCTCTTGTGGCCCGCTGTGATGCCGCGCAGGCTTCCCCGGCCCACCCTACTTCCTCCGCTGGCCTGGCCGCACGCAATCAACTACCTCCTTATTACGCGAAAAAAATGATTCATCCCACTGACATTTGGGGCGCACCGGTTGGGAGGCTGACCTGTGGGCCTACTAAGTTGACGCGTACGCAGGGCTTGTCAACCTAGTCAACAAACGATTCTAGTAGTAGTAACCATTGGATTTGAATCGAATGGTCTTGCTGCTTCTTCAATCGCTGCGCTTCTTGCACCACCCGCCCAAACCAGTGTCGGGGAGACCGCCTGCTCCTGCCTCCAGTGGCCGGCTGTGCTGCCATTGAGGCCTCATCGCCCCCTACTACTCCCGCCGCTAGCCAGGCCCTGCGGTGATGGCAGCCTCACACCGCAGCCGAACCAGTGAACCCTCGTACTCCTCTCCGCGTGGGCATCCACTGTCGCGTCTTCCCTGGCTCCGCGATGTCCCCTTCCTAGGCCTCGCCGTCGTCCACCACCTTGGTGCTCTCAGCGTGGCGTGGTCAACGTGGTCAACGACATTCCAACAGAAGGGTACTGTACGTGGAGAGGCTGACAGCTGGGTCCATGGCCACAGCCCAGTTTTTTTGTGATTTGCCAAGTAAGTCGCTTTGTCAGGCCTGTTAGGGTGCAAATCTTTCAAGACGAGGAGAGCTTTCATTCGGCTGGCCGAGAAAATGGCCCATCAATAATGAGAAATGAGTTGTACATTTTTAAAACACATCAAACCGACAATTAGTTTCAAATATCTTTTTTTCATTTAGAGATTTTAAATTACATTAATTTTTATGCGTGGAGAATTTGTTGGATTTTATATTGATATACATTTATTTTTAAAATCAGTTTGAATGTGAGTCGAAATTTCGGGATTAAAAATAGTTCAAACCGCACCGAAATATGCAAAATTTCATATAATTTTTAACCGTGGCCACAATATGGGCTGTAATGCTAACAAAAATAATATGGGCTCCAAAAAACCTTAATAATTAGCAAATGGGCTGTAAATTATTAGAAATAATGGCAGATGGGCTATATGCTATTTTCCACAGATTTGAGGCTTTCCTAAAAAAAGTTGACGCACAAGCAGTGACTGTTGGATGGCCATCCAATGGCCGTTGTGCTTCTTCAATCTCTGCTCTTCCTGCTCCAGCCGCTCAAACAAG
The DNA here is from genome assembly GCF_002162155.2 of Triticum dicoccoides. Taxonomy (NCBI): domain Eukaryota; kingdom Viridiplantae; phylum Streptophyta; class Magnoliopsida; order Poales; family Poaceae; genus Triticum; species Triticum dicoccoides. The sequence continues at coordinate 20,815,938 of NC_041390.1, forward strand.
CACCGGCGGGACTGCCTGCTCCCTCCTCCCCGCGGTCGGCAGTGTTTCTGCGCAGGCCTCACCGCCCCACCGTACTCCCATCGCTGGCCTAGTCATCCCTCTACTCACCCACACGTGTTGTTATTCTCCGGCGACGGTAGACGAACCAGTAAACCCTCGTACAGTCGTTCTCTCCTCCGCGTGGGAAACAACTGCCGAGTCTTCCCTGCCTCCGTGTCGTTCCCTTCCTAGGCCTCGCCGTCGTCCACCTCCCTGGTGCTCTCGGCGCGGCCTGGTCAACGTGGTAAACGACCGACATGCATCTGAAGTGGACTGTACGTGGAGAGGCCGACACCTGGGTCCAGAGCCGCACGCAAGGAAATGCCTCCTTATTACAAGCAAAATAATGATTCCTCCACCTGACATCAGGGACCCACCGAAAGGGCCTCTGTATTTTTCGAAAAAATGTTATCGCCGCTGACAGTTCGGACCCACCAGCTATATCTTCGCACACAAGGAAGTGCCTCCTTATTACGCACACAAAAATAAATACTCCCCCTGTTAGCTGGGACCCAGTATAGTGGCAGGCTGACTTGTGGGCCTAACAAGTTGACGGGGATGGAGGGCTTTGTCAACTTAGTCAATATGCATGATTCTAGCTCCAGTGACCGTATGATGTCCATCCAACAGCCGTAGTGCTTCTTCAACCTCTGGTCTTCTTGCTCCAGCCGCCCAAGCCAGCGCCGGTCGTGCCTCGTGCTCCTGCCTCCCGTGGCCGGCGGCGATGCGGCGGAGGCCTCACCTCCCCCTACTACTCCCACCGCTGGCCAGGCCATCCCTCTACTCACCCACACCCCCTGTTATTCTGCGGCGACGGCAGCCTCACACCGCAGCGAACTAGTGAGCCCTCGTACTCCTCTACGCGTGGGCATCCACTGCCGCATCTTCCCCGGCTCTGCGTCGTCCCCTTCCTAGGCCTCGCCGTCGTCCACCACCCTGGTGCTCTCGGTGCGGCGTGGTCAACATGGTCAAGGAACGGCTTCCATCGGACGTGGACTGTACATGGAGAGGTTGACAGCTGGGTCCACGGTCGCAGCAAGGAAGTGCCTCCTTATTACGTGCAAAATAATTATTCCTCCACCTGACAGCGGGGACCCACCAGACGGGCCACCGTATTTCATGAAAAAATGTTTCCCCCTGACTGTTGGGACCCACCAGATACATCTTCGCACGCAAGGAAGTGCGTCCGGGGAAAAAACGATTCACCCCCCTGACTGCTGGGACCCACCAGCTACATCTTCGCACGCAAGGAAGTGTGTCCGGGCAAAAAAAACGAT
>NC_041390.1:20817437-20818555 GCF_002162155.2 Triticum dicoccoides
ACTGTTGGGACCCACCAGCTACATCTTCGCAGGCAAGGAAGTGCCTGACAGTCGGGACCCACCTGGTCGAAGCGTACGTAGCTTAGTCATTCTGGTCGCGAACGTGTACGTACATATATACTGGTGGTTGTAGAGGCGCGCACGTGTCGTAGTAGAGGCGCGTACGTGTCGTAGTAGAGGCGTGCACGTAGCATGTACACATACGTACATCAGCCAGGGTGCAAGAAAGAAAATACGGCCACGTATGTGTACATACGGGCGGGGTCTCGAACGCCTACTCGCGCATACGTACGGCCAGGGCTCGTGTACATGGCTGGGTCGGAACGGAGAAACAGCGTCGTCGCCGTGTTCATGGGGAGGCAACAGAATGCGGCGTGTTCATGCGGAGGCAACGAAATGCGTCGTGTTCATCGGGAGGCAACGGAACGCGTGGAAGCCAACCGGCTGGGTCAGAACGGAATGCGTGGTCGTGTTCATCGGGAGGGCTTGGACGGAAAAGGCAATGGAAACGAGGCCTGGCGTACCGCATAATGGAGGAAACGGACCTACTACGTTCATAACGGGTTCCTGTTGATCGGGAGGGGTCTGGCGTACCGCAAAGCGGAGGAAACGGACCACCTACGGTCGAAACGGGGGTCCTGTTGATCGGGAGGGGTGTGGTGTGCCGCAAAACAGACAAAACGGACCTCCTACGATCGAAACAGGGGTCCTGTTGATCGGGAGGGGTGTGGCGTACCGCAAAACGGACGAAACGGACTTGTGTTGGAGCGCTATGATCGAAACGGGGGTCATGTTCATCGGGAGGGGTGTGGCGTACCGCAAAATGGGACTCCACGGGATACTGTTCATCTCCACCGTCGACCTCCTCCAGCCTCCACGGGCTACCGTCGACCTCCTCCAGCCTCCACGGGCTCCTGTTCATCCAGCGTCCACCGCGGGCTACTCCAGCGGCTACTGTTCAACCACCCGTCCACGGGCACCCCTCTAGCGTCTACTGTTGATCCAGCCCTCCACACCATGGGGTCCTGTTCAACCACCCCTCCACGGGCACCCCTCCACCGTCTATTGTTCATCCAGCCCTCCACCACACCACGGGGTCCTGTTCATCTAGAGGCAAT
>NC_041390.1:20818916-20857617 GCF_002162155.2 Triticum dicoccoides
TGTTCATCCCAGAGGCAGCATCGATCGTCTTCAGTTAACAGCCATCGATCGATCGCTCGGGTTCAGTAACGTGTAGCCTGCAGTGCAATCACTCGGATTCAGTTAGAGCCCAACGCCTCGCTCGGGTTCAGTTAGAGCCAATGCCTCGCACACACGCGCGTACGTGTACGAGAGAAACGCGCATCGCTCGGCCCCTGACCTCCCACCGTAACCAGGAACTCCCCGAAATTTTCCTCCCCCTCGCTTCTACCAGGGTTTTTTCCATCATGGACGGCCCAAAGAATGTCATGCAGCTGCGTCTCCAGCCCGCCCAGGACTAAAAGCCCATTTTCTGTCATGATTTTTTGTCATAGAAGTAGGAGCCCACCACATCTATGATGATACCGGGTTTTGTCACAATTATCGTCATAGAAGTGTCATATGTATGACAGAATTTTTTTTCGTTCGGCCCAAAATGTCACGGATGTGTCTTTTTTTTGTAGTGATAGCTCTAGTGCATCCGTTGCATGGCAATCCCTACTCATTGCATTGACATCAATTGATGGGCATCTCCCTAGCCCATTGATTAGCCGTGTCGATGTGAGACTTTCTCCTTTTTGTCTTCTCCACATAACCCCCTCATTATATTCTATTTCACTCATAGTGCTATATCCATGGCTCACACTCATGTATTGCCTGAAAGTTGAAAAAAGTTTGAGATTGCTAAAGTATGAAACAATTGCTTGGCTTGTCATCGGGGTTGTGCATGATGAGAGCATTCTTGTGTGATGAAAATGGAGCATGACCAAACTATATGATTTTGTAGGGATGAACCTTCTTTGGCCATGTTATTTTGAGAAGACATGATTGCTTAGTTAGTATGCTTGAACTATTATTATTTTTATGTCAATATTTAACTTTTGTCTTGAATCTTATGGATCTGAACATTCATGCCAAAATGATGAGAATTACTTAGAGATATATGTTACGTAGCATTCCACATCAAAAATTCTGTTTTTATCATTTACCTACTCGAGGACGAGCAGGAATTAAGCTTGGGGATGCTGATATGTCTCCAACGTATCTATAATTTTTGATTGTTTCATGCTATTATATTATCTGTTTTGGATGTTTATGGGCTTTATTATGCACTTTTATATTATTTTTGGGACTAACCTATTAACCCAGAGCCCAGTGCCAGTTTCTGTTTTTTCCTTGTTTTAGAGTATCGCAGAAAAGGAAAATCAAACGGACTCCAATTGACCTGAAACTTCACGGAACTTATTTTTGGACCAAAAGAAGCCCACGGAGTATCGGAGTTGGACCATGAGAGTCCCGGGCTGCCCCACGAGGGTGGGGGCGCGCTCACCCACTGGGCGCGCTCCCTGCCTCGTGGACAGCCCGGAGGTCCACCGACGTACTTCTTCCTCCCATATATACACATATACCCTAAAAACTTCAGGGAACACAACAGATCCGGAGTTCCGCCGCTAGAAGCCTTTGTAGCCACCGAAAACCAATCTAGACCCGTTACGGCACCCTGCCGGAGGGGGAATCCCTCTCCGGTGGCCATCTTCATCACCCTAGTGCTCTCCGTGACGAGGAGGGAGTAGTTCTCCCTCGGGGCCGAGGGTATGTACAAGTAGCTATGTGTTTGATCTCTCTCTCTCTCTCTCTCGTGTTCTTGAGGTGGTACGATCTTGATGTATCACGAGCTTTGCTATTATAGTTGGATCTTATGATGTTTCTCCCCCTATACTCTCTTGTAATGGATTGAGTTTTCCCTTTGAAGTTATCTTATCGGATTGAGTCTTTAAGGATTTGAGAACACATGATGTATGTCTTGCGTGGGATACCCGTGGTGACAATGGGGTATTCTATTGATCCACTTGATGTATGTTTTGGTGATCAACTTGTGGGTTCCGCCCATAAACCTATGCATAGGGGTTGGCACACGTTTTCATCTTGACTCTCCGGTAGAAACTTTGGGGCACTCTTTGAGGTTCTATGTGTTGTTTGAATAGATGAATCTGAGATTGTATGATGCATATCGTATAATCATACCCACGGATACTTGAGGTATCATTGGAGTATCTAGGTGACATTAGGGTTTTGGTTGATTTGTGTCTTAAGGTGTTATTCTAGTACGAACTGTAGCGCTGTTTGTGACACTTATAGGAATAGCCCAACGGATTGATTGGAAAGAATAACTTTAAGGTGGTTTCGTACCCAACCATAATCTCTTCGTTTGTTCTCCGCTATTAGTGATTTTGGAGTGACTCTTTGTTGCATGTTGAGGGATAGTTATGTGATCCAATTATGTCATTATTGTTGAGGGGACTTGCACTGGTGAAAGTATGAACCCTAGGCCTTGTTTCAACGCATTGCAATACCGTTTGTGCTCACTTTTATCATTAGTTACCTTGCTGTTTTTATATTTTCAGATTACAAAAACCATTATCTACTATCCATATACCACTTGTATCACCATCTCTTCGCCGAACTAGTGCACCTATACAATGTACCATTGTATTGGGTGTGTTGGGGACACAAGAAACTCTTTGTTATTTGGTTGCAGGGTTGCTTGAGAGAGACCATCTTCATCCTACGCCTCCTACGGATTGATAAACCTTAGGTCATCCACTTGAGGGAAATTTGCTACTGTCCTACAAACCTCTGCACTTGGAGGCCCAACAACGTCAACAAGAAGAAGGTTGTGTAGTAGACATCAGAGCACCACAAAACCCTAATTCTACCGCCGCAACCATCTGTACCCGAGAGATACCATCTTGGGGCCTTTTCCGGAGCTCCACTGGAGGGGGCATTGATCACGGAGGGCCTCCACATCAACTCCATGGCCTCTCCGGTGATGTGTGAGTAGTTTACTTCAGACCTACGGGTCCATAGTTATTAGCTAGATGGCTTCTTCTCTCTCTTTGGATCTCAATACAAAGTTCTCCTCGATCTTCTTGGAGATCTATTCGATGTAATCTTCTTTTGTGGTGTGTTTGTCGAGATCTGATGAATTATGGGTTTATGATCAAGTTTATCTATGAACAATATTTGAATCTCCTCTGAATTCTTTTATGTATGGTTGGTTTATCTTTGCAAGTCTCTTCGAATTATCAGTTTGGTTTGGCCTACTAGATTGATCTTTCTTGCAATGGGAGATGTGCTTAGCTTTGGGTTCAATCTTGCGGTGTCCTTTCCCAGTGACAGCAGGGGCATCAAGGCACGTATTGTATTGTTTCCATCGAGGATAAAAACATGGGGTTTACATCATATTGCATGAGTTTATCCCTCTACATCATGTCATCTTACTTAAAGCATTACTATGTTCTTATGAACTTAATACTCTAGATGCATGCTGGATAACGGTCGATGTGTGGAGTAATAGTAGTAGATGCAGAATCGTTTCAGTCTACTTGTCACGGACGTGATGCCTATATACATGATCATACCTTGATATTCTCATAACTATGCTCAATTCTATCAATTGCTCGACAGTAATTCGTTTACCCACCGTAATACTTATGCTCTTGAGAGAACCCACTAGTGAAACCTATGGCCCCCGGGTCTACCTTCCATCATATTAATCTTCCAACACTTAGCTATTTCTATTGCCATTTTATTTTACTTTGCATCTTTATTTCTCGTTATCATAAAAATACCAAAAATATTATCTTATCATATCTATCAGATCTCACTCTCGTAAGTGACCGTGAAGGGATTGAAAACCCCTTTATCGCGTTGGTTGCAAGGTTCTTATTTGTTTGTGTAGGTGTGTGGGACTCGAGTGTGATCTCCTACTGGATTGATACCTTGGTTCTCAAAAACTGAGGGAAATACTTACGCTACTTTACTGCATCACCCTTTCCTCTTCAAGGGAAAATCAACGCAGTGCTCAAGAGGTAGCAGTGCTCAGTGCCATACCCTCCTCGGATAGGTGGCACTGGTGCCTAGGGCATCCTTCATAAACCATAGTTAGCAAAATAATTAGCAAGAATAAGCTCACATGTGTTAAGTTATTCAATACCGAAGTTATTTGTGATTCATGTCAACTACGCAAAAGCCACCAGTTGCCTTATCCAAAATCAATAAGTGAATCAAAGTTCCCTCTGGAACTTATTTTTCTGATGTGTGGGGTCTAGCTATTGAATTTGTGGGCAGAAAGAAATATTATGTCAGCTTTATAGATGATTTCAGTAAGTTCACATGGATCTACCTAATCAAACATAAGTCAGCGGTTTTTCAAAAATTTCACGACTTCCAAAATCTTGTGGAACGTCAATTTGATCATAAAATTCTTGCTCTCCAAACAAATTGGGGAGGAGAATACGTGAAGCTAAACTCCTTCTTCACCAAAGTTGGGATATCTCATCATGTCTCCCGCCCCCACACACACCAGCAAAATAGATCAGCAAAACATAAACATTGACATATTGTCGAAGTTGGCCTTTCTCTCCTAGCTCAAGCTTGCATGCCTCTTAAATTCTGGGATGCGGCCTTTATCGCTGCTACATATCTCATCAACTGACTACCAAGCCAAGTGATCAACTTTGAAACTCCTCTTGAAAAATTATCCCATGAGAAGCCTAATTATTCTTCTCTTCGCATCTTTGGATGTGCATGCTGGCCGAACCTACGTTTATATAATACCTTGAAGGAAATATGCCCTAGAGGCAATAATGAAGTTGTTATTTATATTTCCTTATATTACGATAAATGTTTATTATTCATTCTAGAATTGTATTAATCGGAAACTTAGTACATGCGTGGATACATAGACAAGCAGAGTGTCCCTAGTATGCCTCTACTTGACTAGCTCGTTAATCAAAGATGGTTAAGTTTCCTAGCCATAGAAATGTGTTGTCATTTGAAGAACGGGATCACATCATTAGAGAATGATGTGATAGACAAGACCCATCCGTTAGCTTAGCATAATGATCGTTTAGTTTTTCTGCTAGTGCTTTCCTCATGACTTATACATGTTCCTTAGATTATGAGATTATGCAACTCATGAATACCGAGGATCACCTTGTGTGCTATCAAACATCACACGGTAACTGGGTGATTATAAAGATGCTCTATAGGTGTCTCCTATGGTGTTTGTTGAGTTGGCATAGATCGAGATTAGGATTTGTCACTCCGTGTATCGGGAGGTATATATCTCTGGGCCCTCTCGGTAATGCACATCACTATGAGCCTTGCAAGCAATGTGACTAATGAGTTAGTTACGGGATGATGCATTATGGAACGAGTAAAGAGACTTGCCGGTAACGAGATTGAACTAGGTATGATGATACCAACGATTGAATCTCGGGCAAGTAGCATACCGATGACAAAGGGAACAATGTATGTTGTTATGCGGTTTGACCGATAAAGATCTTCGTAGAATATGTAGGATCCAATATGAGCATCGAGGTTCCTCAATTGGTTATTGACCGGAGATATGTCTCGGTCATCTCTACATAGTTCTCGAACCCATAGGGTCCGCACGCTTAACGTTCGATGATGATTCGTATTATGAGTTATGTGATTTGATGAATGAAGTTTGTTTGGAGTCCCGGATGAGACCATGGACATGACGAGGAGTCTCGAAATGGCCGAGACATAAAGATTGATATATTGGACGATGTTATTCGGACACTAGATGAGTTCCCAGAGGTACCAGATAATTATTAGTGCCGGAGGGTTATCGGAACCCCCCGGGGGAACTAATGGGCCTCGATGGGCCTTAGCGGGAAGAGAGGAAGGGCCAAGAGGTGCTGTCCGTGCGCCCCCCCCCTTCAGGTCCGAATTGGACTAGGGAAAGGGGGCGGTGCCCCCCTTTCCTTCCCTTCCCTCTCTCCCTTCCTTCTCCCCCTCTTTCTTAGGTGGAAACCTACTAGGACTTGGAGTCCTAGTAGGATTCCCCTCTCCTGGCGCGCCCTAGGAGGGCCGGCCGGCCTCCCCTCCCCTCCTTTATATACGGGGGCATGGGGCACCATAGGACACACATGTTTATCTTAACCGTTTGCGGTGGCCCCCTCCACAGTTACACACCTCGGTCATATCGTCTTAGTGCTTAGGCGAAGACCTGCAGCGGTAACTTCGTCATCACCAACGCCACACTGTCGTGCTAACAAAACTCTCCCTCGGTGTCAACTAGATCAAGAGTTCGAGGGACATCATCGAGCTGAACGTGTGCTAATCGCGGAGGTGTTGTACATTCGGTACTTGGATCGGTTGGATCGCAAAGACGTTCGACTACATCAACCACGTTACTAAACGCTTCCGCTTTCGGTCTACGAGGGTACATGGACACACTCTCCCTGCTCGTTGGTATGCATCACCTAGATGGATCTTGCGTTATCATAGGTAAATTTTTTGGAATAGTGTGTTCCCCAACATACCTAATACCCACAAGCTCCAATTTCGCTCCAAACAATGTGCCTTCTTAGGCTACAGTAACCTCCACAGTGTTCCCTTTCTCTACTTTGCATCCTAGTGCCGGTGCACGCCTACATGCTGAAATCCTTCTTCTAACTCTGGAGCTTTTAAATCCAACTGATCATGGGGGTGATAAATATGTTGATGATCATTTGGCTAATAGTCATCAACCTAATGCTGACGGAAACAGTAAAAAAATGTTGTTCAAAATTGTGATTTTATGCAGAATTCATCTAGTGGCACAGGCGCTAGACACGAGGAGGATCCACCTGACACAGTTCACAGCACGGATCCCGAGAGATTTGGCGCAGGTGCAGATGTGGCGGATCCCGGGGTGGATTCCCCTGCACGCGTCAGAGCCAACCAGTCCCCGCCTGACATGCAAACAGGCGCTGCGGCGTGGTCGGGCGGGATGGTCCCGCGCCTATCGCCATCCGACAACTGGCACGAGCCGGCTGGGTGCAGGTCGCCCACCCCTCGGTCACATGATGGCACCGATGTGAAGGAAATATGCCCTATAGGCAATAATAAAGTTATTATTTATTTCCTTATATCATGATAAATGTTTATTATTCATGCTAGAATTGTATTAACCAGAAACATAATACATGTGTGAATACATAGACAAACAGAGTGTCACTAGTATGCCTCTACTTGACTAGCTCATTTATTAAAGATGGTTATGTTTCCTAACCATAGACATGAGTTGTCATTTGACTAACGGGATCACATCATTAGGAGAATGATGTGATTGACTTGACCCATTCCGTTAGCATAGCACTTGATCGTTTAGTTTGTTCCTATTGCTTTCTTCATGACTTATACATGTTCCGATGACTATGAGATTATGCAACTCCCGTTTACCGGAGGAACACTTTGTGTGCTACCAAACGTCACAAAGTAACTGGGTGATTATAAAGGTGCTCTACAGGAGTCTCCGAAGGTACTTGTTGGGTTGGCGTATTTCGAGATTAGGATTTGTCACTCCGATTGTTGGAGAGGTATCTCTGGGCCCTCTCGGTAATGCACATCACTTAAGCCTTGCAAGCATTGCAACTAATGAGTTAGTTGCAGGATTGTGTATTCCGGAACAAGTAAAGAGACTTGCCGGTAACGAGATTGAACTAGGTATTGAGATACCGACGATCTAATCTCGGGCAAGTAACATACCGATGACAAAGGGAACAATATATGTTGTTATGCGGTCTGACCGATAAAGATCTTCGTAGAATATGTGGGAGCCAATATGAGCATCCAGGTTCCGCTATTGGTTATTGACCGGAGACGTGTCTCGGTCATGTCTACGTTGTTCTCGAACCCGTACGGTCCGCACGCTTATGGTTTCGATGACAGTTATATTATGAGTTTATGAGTTTTGATGTACTGAAGGAGTTGGGAGTCCCGGATGAGATCGGGGACATGACGAGGAGTCTCGAAATGGTCGAGACGTAAAGATCGATATATTGGACGACTATATTCGGACATCGTAAAGGTTCCAATTGATTCGAGTATTTTTCGGAGTACCGGAGAGTTACGGGAATTCGCCGGGGAGTATATGGGCCTTATTGGGCCATACGGGAATAGAGGAGAGAGGCCAAAAGGAAGGAGGCGCGCGCCCCCCCTCTGGTCCGAATTGGACAAGGGGTGCATCCCACTTTTCCTTGTTCCTCTCCCCCTCTTTCCTTCTCTCCTACTCCAACAAGGGAAGGAGGAGTCCTACTCCCGGTGGGAGTAGGACTCCCCCCTTGGCGCGCCCTCCTCCTAGGTCGGCCGCGTCCCTCCCTTACTCCTTTATATACGGGGGTAGGGGCACCCCATAGACACAACAATTGATCATTGATCTCTTAGCCATGTGCGGTGCCCCCCTCCACTATAATCCATGATAATATTGTAGCGGTGCTTAGGCGAAGCCCTGCGACGGTAGAACATCAAGATCGTCACCACGCCGTCGTGCTGACGGAACTCTTCCCCGACATTCTGCTGGATCAGAGTCCGGGGATCATCATCGAGATGAACGTGTGCTAGAACTCGGAGGTGCCGTAGTTTCGGTGCTTGATTGGTCGGGCCGTGAAGACGTACGACTACATCAACCGTGTTGTGCTAAAACTTCCGCTTTCAGTCTACGAGGGTACGTAGACAACACTCTCCTCTCTCGTTGCTATGCATCACCATGATCTTGCGTGTGCGTAGGAAAATTTTCAAAATTACTACGTTACCCAACAGTGGCATCCGAGCCTAGGTTTTATGCGTTGATGTTGTGCATGAGTAGAACACAAGTGATTTGTGGGCGATATAAGTCATACTTCTTACCAGCATGTCATACTTGGGTTCGGCGGTATTGTTGGATGAAGTGTCCCGAACCGACATTACGCGTACGCTTACGCGAGACTGGTTCTACCGATGTTCTTTGCACACAGGTGGCTGGCGGGTGTCAGTTTTTCGAACTTTAGTTGAACCAAGTGTGGCTACGCCCGGTCCTTGCGAAGGTTAAAACAGCACCAACTTGACAAACTATCGTTGTGGTTTTGATGCGTAGGTAAGAACAGTTCTTGCTAAGCCCGTAGCAGCCATGTAAAACTTGCAACAACAAAGTAGAGGACGTCTAACTTGTTTTTGCAGGGCATGCTGTGATGTGATATGCTCAAGACATGATGCTAAATTTTATTGTATGAGATGATCATGTTTTGTAACCAAGTTATCGGCAACTGGCAGGAGCCATATGGTTGTCGCTTTATTGTATGCAATGCAATCGCGCTGTAATGCTTTACTTTATCACTAAGCAGTAGCGATGGTCGTGAAAGCATAAGATTGGCGAGACGACAACGATGCTATGATGGAGATCAAGGTGTCGCGCCGGTGATGATGGTGATCATGACGGTACTTCAGAGGCTGAGATCACAAGTACAAGATGATAATGGCCATATCATATCACTTATATTGATTGCATGTGATGTTTATCGTTTATGCATCTTATCTTGCTTTGATTGACGGTAGCATTATAAGATGATCCCTCACTAAATTATCAAAGTATAAGTGTTCTCCCTGAGTATGCACCATTGCGAAAGTTCTTCATGCTGAGACAGCACGTGATGATCGGGTGTGATAGGCTCTACGTTCAAATACAACGGGTGCAAAACAGTTGCACACGCGGAATACTCAGGTTAAACTTGACGAGCCTAGCATATAACAGATATGGCCTGGAACACGGAGACCGAAAGGTCGAGCGTGAATCATATAGTAGATATGATCAACATAGTGATGTTCACCATTGAAACTACTCCATCTCACATGATGATCGGACATGGTTTAGTTGATATGGATCACGTGATCACTTAGAAGATTATAGGGATGTCTGTCTAAGTGGGAGTTCTTAAGTAATATGATTAATTGAACTTTAATTTATCATGAACTTAGTCCTGATAGTATTAGTATATCTATGTTGTAGATCAATAGCTCGCGATGTTGCTCCCAGTTTATTGTGTTCCTAGAGAAAAATTATGTTGAAAAATGTTAGTAGCAATGATTCGGATTGGATCCGTGATCTGAGGATTATCCTCATTGCTGCACAGAAGAATTATGTCTTTGATGCACCGCTAGGTGACAGACCTATTGCGGGAGTAGATGTAGACATTATGAATGTTTGGCTAGCTCAATATGATGACTACTTGATAGTTTAGTGCACTATGCTTAACAACTTAGAATCGGGACTTCAAAGACGTTTTGAATGTCATGGACCATATGAGATGTTCGAGGAGTTGAAGTTAATATTTCAAGCAAATACCCGAGTCGAGAGATATGAAGTCTCCAATAAGTTCTATAGCTAAAAAGATGGAGGAGAATAGCTCAAGCAGTGAGCATGTGCTCAGATTGTCTGGGTACTACAATCGCTTGAATCAAGTGGGAATTAATCTTCTAGATAAGATAGTGATTGATAGAATTCTCTAGTCACCATCACCAAGTTAGTAGAACTTCGTGATGAACTATGATATGCAAGGGATAACGGAAATGATTCCCAAGCTCTTCGTAATGCTGAAATTAATGAAGGTAGAAATCAAGAAAAATATCAAGTGTTGATGGTAGACAAGACCACCAGTTTCAAGAAAAGGGCAAAGGGAAGAAGGGGAACTTCAAGAAGAATGGCAAGCAAGTTGCTGATCAAGTGAAGAAGCCCAAGTCTGGTCCTAAGCCTGAGACTAAGTGCTTCTACTGCAAAGGGACTGGTCATTGGAAGCGGAATTGCCCCAAGTATTTGGCAGATAAGAAGGATGGCAAAGTGAACAAAGGTATATTTGATATACAGATTATTGATGTGTATTTTACTAGTGTTCGTAGCAACCCCTCAGTATTTGATACTGGTTCAGTTGCTAAGAGTAGTAACCCGAAACGGGAGTTGCAGAATGAACAGAGACTAGTTAAGGGTGAAGTGATGATGTGTGTTGGAAGTGGTTCCAAGATTGATATGATCATCATCGCACACTCCCTATACTTTCAGGATTAGTGTTGAACCTAAATAAGTGTTATTTGGTGTTTGCATTGAGCATGAATATGATTTGATCTGTTTATTGCAATACGGTTATTCATTTAAGTAAGAGAATACATTGTTGTTCTGTTTACATGAATAAAACCTTATATGGTTACACACCCAATGAAAATGGTTCATTGGATCTTGATCGTAGTGATACACACCCAATGAAGTTAATAATGATAGTACAACTTATTTGTGGCACTGCCGTTTAGGTCATATTGGTGTGAAGCGCATGAAGAAACTCCATGCTGATGGACTTTTGGAATCACTTGATTATGAATCACTTGATGCTTGTGAACCATGCCTCATGGGCAAGATGACTAAGACTCCGTTCTCCAGAACAATGGAGCGAGCAACTGACTTATTGGAAATAATACATACTAATGTATGCGGTCCGATGAGTGTTAAAGCTCACGGCAAGTATCGTTATTTTCTGACCTTCGCAGATGATTTGAGCAGATATGGGTATATCTACTTAATGAAACACAAGTCTGAAACATTTGAAAAGTTCAAAGAATTTCAGAGTGAAGTGGAGAATCATCATAACAAGAAAAATAAAAGTTTCTACGATATGATCGCAGAGGTAAAATATTTGAGTTAAGAGTTTGGCCTTCAGTTAAAACAATGTGAAATAGTTTCACTACTCACGCCACCTGGAACACCACAGTGTAATGGTGTCTCTGAACGTCATAACTGTACTTTATTAGATATGGTGCGATCTATGATGTCTCTTACCGATCTACCACTATGGTTTTGGGGTTATGCATTAGAGACAACTGCATTCACGTTAAATAGGGCACCATCTAAATCCGTTGAGACGACACCGTATGAACTATGGTTTGGCAAGAAACCTAAGTTGTCGTTTCTTAAAGTTTGAGGTTGCAATGCTTATGTGAAAAAGTTTCAACCTGATAAGCTCAAACCCAAATCGGAGAAGTGTGTCATAGGATACCCAAAAGAAAATGTTGGGTACACCTTCTATCATAGATCCGAAGGCAAGATATTCGTTGCTGAGAAGGGATCCTTTCTAGAGAAGGACTTTCTCTCGAAAGAAGTGAGTGGGAGGAAAGTAGAACTTGATGAGGTAACTGTATCTGCTCCCTTATTGGAAAGTAGTTCATCACAGAAATATGTTCATGTGACTACTACACCAATTAGTGAGGAAGGTAATGATGATGATCATGTAACTTTAGATCAAGTTGCTACCGAACCTCGTAGGTAAACCAGAGTGAGATCCGCACCAGAGTAGTACGGTAGTCCTGTTCTGGAGGTCATGTTACTTGACCATGACGAGCCTATGAACTATGAGAAAGCGATGATGAGCCCAAATTCCGTGAAATGGCTCGAGGCCATGAAATCTGAGATGAGATCCATGTATGAGAACAAAGTATGGACTTTTATTGACTTTCCCATTGATCAGCGAGCCATTAAGATTAAATGGATCTTCAGGAGGAAGACGGACGCTGATAGTAGTGTTACTATCTACAAAGCTAGAATTGTCGCAAAAAGGTTTTCGACAAGTTCAAGGTGTTGACTATGATGAGAGTTTCTCACTCGTATCTATGCTTAAGTCTGTCCGAATCATGTTAGCAATTGCCACATTTTATGAAATCTGGCAAATGGATAAACAAAACTGCATTCCTTAATGGATTTATTAAAGAAGAGTTGTATATGATGCAACCAGAAGGTTTTGTCAATCCTAAAGGTACTAACAAAATATGCAAGCTCCAACGATCCATCTATGGACTGGTGCAAGCATCTCGGAGTTGGAATGTACGCTTTGATAAGTTGATCAAAGCATATAGTTTTATACAGACTTGTGGTGAACCCTGTATTTACAAGAAAGTGAGTGGGAGCACTACAGCATTTCTGATAAGTATATGTGAATGACATATTGTTGATCGGAGATAATGTAGAATTATTCTGCAAAGCATAAAGGAATGTTTGAAAGGAGTTTTTCAAAGAAAGACCTCGGTGAAGCTGCTTACATATTGAGCATCAAGATCTATAGAGATAGATCAAGATGCTTGATAAGTTTTTTAATTACCTTCACAAGATTTTGAAGTAGTTCAAAATGGAACAGTCAAAGAAGGAGTTCTTGCCTGTGTTACAAGGTGTGAAGTTGAGTAAGACTCAAAACCCGACCATGGAAGAAGAAAGAGAGAGAATGAAAGTCATTCCCTATGCCTTAGCCATAGGTTCTATAAAGTATGCCATGCTGTGTACCAGACCTATTGTATACCCTGCCCTGAGTTTGGCAAGGGAGTACAATAGTGATCTAGGAGTAGATCACTGGACATTGGTCAAAATTATCCTTAGTGGAATAAGGATATGTTTCTCGATTATGGAGGTGACAAAAGGTTCATCGTAAAGGGTTACGTCGATACAAGTTTTGACACTGATCCAGATGACTCTAAGTCTCAATCTGGATACATATTGAAAGTGGGAGCAATTAGCTAGAGTAGCTCCGTGCAGAGCATTGTTGACATAGAAATTTGCAAAATACGTACGGATCTGAATGTGGCAGACCCGTTAACTAATCTTCTCTCACAAGCAAAACATGATCACACCTTAGTACTCTTTGGGTGTTAATCACATAGCGATGTGAACTAGATTATTGACTCTAGTAAACCCTTTGGCTGTTGGCCACATGTCGATGTGAACTATGGGTATTAATCACATGGTGATGTGAACAATTGGTATTAAATCACATGGCGATGTGAACTAGATTATTGACTCTAGTGCAAGTGGGAGACTGAAGGAAATATGCCCTAGAGGCAATAATAAAGTTATTATTTATTTCCTTATATCATGATAAATGTTTATTATTCATGCTAGAATTGTATTAACCGGAAACATAATACATGTGTGAATACATAGACAATCAGAGTGTCACTAGTATGCCTCTACTTGACTAGCTCGTTGATCAAAGATGGTTATGTTTCCTAACCATAGGCATGAGTTGCCATTTGATTAACGGGATCACATCATTAGGAGAATGATGTGATTGACTTGACCCATTCCGTTAGCATAGCACTTGATCGTTTAGTTTGTTGCTATTGTTTTCTTCATGACTTATACATGTTCCTATGACTATGAGATTATGCAACTCCCGTTTACCGGAGGAACACTTTGCACTTGATCGTTTAGTTTGTTGCTATTGCTTTCTTCAACAACGTAACTGGGTGATTATAAAGGTGCTCTACAGGTGTCTCCGAAGGTACTTGTTGGGTTGGCGTATTTAGAGATTAGGATTTGTCACTCCGATCGTCAGAGAGGTATCTCTGGGCCCTCCCGGTAATGCACATCACTTAAGCCTTGCAAGCATTGCAACTAATGAGTTAGTTGCAGGATGATGTATTACGGAACGAGTAAAGAGACTTACCGGTAACGAGATTGAACTAGATATTGAGATACCGACGATCGAATCTTGGGCAAGTAATATATCGATGACAAAGGGAACAACATATGTTGTTATGCGGTCTGACCGATAAAGACCTTCGTAGAATATGTGGGAGCCAATATGAGCATCCAGGTTCCGCTATTGGTTATTGACGAGAGACGTGTCTCGGTCATGTCTACATTGTTCTCGAACCCGTAGGGTCCGCACGCTTAAGGTTTCCATGATAGTTATAATATGAGTTTATGAGTTTTGATGTACCGATGCAGTTCGGAGTCCCGGATGAGACCGGGGACATGACAAGGAGTCTCTAAATGGTCGAGACATAAAGATCGATATATTGGACGACTATATTCGGGCATCGGAAAGGTTCCCAGTGATTCGGGTATTTTTCGGAGTACCGGAGAGTTACGGGAATCCCCGGCAACGGCGCCCCGGCAACGGCGCCAGAAAAAGGTCTTGATAACCCACAAGTATAGGGGATCGCAACAGTTTCCGATAAGTAAGAGTGTCGAACCCAACGAGGAGCTAAAGGTAGAACAAATATTCCCTCAAGTTCTATCGACCACAGATACAACTCTACGCACGCTTGACGTTCGATTTACCTAGAACAAGTATGAAACTAGAAGTACTTTGTAGGTGTTGTTGGATAGGTTTGCAAGATAATAAAGAGTACATAAATAAAAAGTAGGGGCTGTTTAGATAAATAAACAATAAAGTAAATATAGCGAGTGTGGAAAAGTGGTGGTAGGAGTTGTGAAATTGCCCCTAAGCAATTGACTACTTTACTAGACCGATAGCAAGTATTATGTGGGAGAGGCCGCTGCTAGCATGTCATCCCTTACTTGGAATTCTATGCACTTATGATTGGAACTATTAGCAAGCATCCGCAACTACTAATGTTCATTAAGGTAAAACCCAACCATAGCATTAAGATATATTGGTCCCCCTTTAATCCCGTATGCATCAATTTCTATGCTAGGTTGAAGCTTCTGTCACTCTTGCCCTCCAATATATACATAGTCCTATCAACATACAAACTAACCCTAGGGTGTGATCCATGTGCGCAATCATATTATGGGCACCAAAGGACAGCAACATAACCACAAGCAAATTAAATCAATCATAGCAATTCATCAACCACTGATAGGACAACGAAAATCTACTCAGACATCATAGGATGGCAACACATCATTGGATAATAATATGAAGCATAAAGCACCGTGTTCAAGTAGAGGGTACAACGGGTTGCGGGAGAGTGGACCGTTGTAGATAGAGGGGGGAAGGTGATGGATATGTTGGTGAAGATGGCGGAGGTGTTGGTGAAGATCGCGGTGATGATGATGATGCTCACGGCGGCGTTCCGGCGCTACCGAAGGTGAGGGGGAGAGGGGCCCCTTCTTCCTCTTCTTCCTTGACCTCCTCCCTAGACGGGAGAAGGGTTTCCCCTCTGGTCCTTGGCCGCCATGGCATGGGAGGGGCGAGAACCCCTCCGAGATTGGTTCTGTCTCTCTGTCTCTCTCTGTTTCTGCGTTCTGTTTTGGCTCTGTTTCACCGTTTCGTATATATATGGAGATCCGTAACTCCAATTGGCCTGAAACCTTCGCCGTGATTTTTTTTTCGAATATTAGCTTTCTTGCGGAAAAAGAAGAGCGTCAACCGCCTTACGGTGGGCTCACGAGGGGAGGGGACACGCCCCCTTGTCTCGTGACCACCTCGGGCACTGGTTCGCGTTGATTTTCCTTCCAATTTTTCCATATTTTCCAAAAATAAGCTCCGTCCGTTTTTATCCCGTTTGGACTCCGTTTGATATGGATATTCTGCGTAACCAAAAACATGCAACAGATAAGAACTGGCACTGGGCACTGGATCAATATGTTAGTCCCAAAAAAATATAAAAAGTTGCCAAAAAGTATATGAAAGTTGAATAATATTGGCATGGAACAATCAAAAATTATAGATACGACGGAGACGTATCAGCATCCCCAAGCTTAATTCCTGCTCGTCCTCGAGTAGGTAAATGATAAAAAAAATAATTTTTGATGTGGAATGCTACCTAGCATAATCTTGATCATATGTCTAATGATGGCATGAATATTAAGATACGAGTGATTCAAAGCAATAGTCTATCATTTGACATAAAAACAATAATACTTCAAGCCTACTAATAAAGAAATCATGTCTTTTCAAAATAACAAGGCCAAAGAAAGTTATCCCTACAAAATCATATAGTCTGGCTATGCTCCATCTTCACCACACAAAGCATTCTCATCATGCACAACCCTGATGACAAGCCGATCAATTGTTTCATACTTTGACGTTTCTCAAACCTTTTCAACTATCACGCAATACATGAGCGTGAGCCATGGACATAGCACTATAGGTGGAATAGAATATGATGGTGGAGAAGAAAAAAGGAGAAGATAGTCTCACATCAACTAGGCGTATCAACGGGATATGGAGATGCCCATCAATAGATATCAATGTGAGCGAGTAGGGATTGCCATGCAACGGATGCACTAGAGCTATAAGTGTATGAAAGCTCTAACTGAAACTAAGTGGGTGTGCATCCAACTTGCTTGCTCATGAAGACCTCGGGCATTTGAGGAAGCCCATCATCGGAATATACAAGCCAAGTTCTATAATGAAAATCCCCACTAGTATATGAAAGTGATAACTCAAGAGACTCTCTATATGAAGAATAATGTGCTACTTTGAAGCACAAGTGTGGAAAAAGGATAGTAGCAATGCCCCTTCTCTCTTTTTCTCTCATTTTTTTATTTTATTTTTTATTTTTTTATTTTTTTGGCGCTAGAAGGAGGGCTTCTTTGGCCTCTTTTTTTATTTGGGCTTCTTTGGCCTCTTTTATTTTTTGTAAAGTCCGTAGTCTCATCCCGACTTATGGGGGAATCATAGTCTCCATCATCCTTTCCTCATTGGGGGCAATGCTCTAATAATGATGATCATTGTCGGTGTCAAAACCGGCGGATCTCGGGTAGGGGGTCCCGAACTGTGCGTCTAGGCCGGATGGTAACAGGAGTCAAGGAACACGATGTTTTACCCAGGTTCGGGCCCTCTTGATGGAGGTAAAACCCTACGTCCTGCTTGATTAATATTGATGATATGGGTAGTACAAGAGTAGATCTACCACGAGATCAAGGAGGCTAAACCCTAGAAGCTAGCCTATGGTATGATTGTTGTATGATGAAGTTGTCCTACGGACTAAAACCCTCCAGTTTATATAGACACCGGAGAGGGTTAGGGTTACACAAAGTCGGTTACAATGGTAGGAGATCTTGAATATCCGCATCGCCAAGCTTGCCTTCCACGCCAAGGAAAGTCCCATCCGGACACGGGATGAAGTCTTCAATCTTGTATCTTCATAGTCCTGGAGTCCGGCTGAAGGTATAGTCCGGCTACCCGAACACCCCCTAATCCAGGACTCCCTCAGTAGCCCCTGAACCAGGCTTCAATGACGACGAGTCCGGCGCGTAGATTGTCTTCGGCATTGCAAGGCGGGTTCCTCCTCCAAATACTTCATCAAAGTTTGTAAACACCAAGAGTAGTGTCTGGCTCTGCAAAATAAGTTTCCACGTATTGCCACAGAGAGAATAATATTAACACAAATCTAATCTGCTGACGTATTCCGCAGCGCGACATCACACTGTGGCCAAGCCTTTATTCGAATCGTTTTCACTTTTCCGCCTCAGCGTGTTTCGCGAGGCGGTTTCCTTGGCACGTCTTGTCAAAGCAAAGATCGTGTCCCCCATTTTCGGGATTCTCATCAATACGGACGTGGGTAACCCAACCGCACAATTTATCACGGCGCTTGGGAGGCAAGCAAGTTTTACTAGGCTGGTGGGGACGCATAGTCGCATCCGCCCATATAAGGGGATAAGGATCCGTCTTTTTACCTATGCCTTCTTCCTCCTTTGCCTATCCATCTTCTGCGCACCCGAGCTCCAGCGCCCAAGCCCGCATTTCCTACCTCAACCTTCTCCAACAATGTCTGGAGCGGGAGGCAAGTGGATGGTCTCCTCCGTCACAAAGGGCCATGTCAAAAGGCTACGGAAGGCCAGATACCTGTCCAAAGACATCGCGCACCGGCTTCCTGAGGAGGGGCAGCTTCTCCCCACCCCAAGGCCCCATGAGAGGGTAGTATTTCTTCCCCACTTCCTCCGTGGACTGGGTTTTCCTCTCCAGCCATTTGTCCGCGGGCTCATGTTCTACTATGGCCTAGAATTCCATGATCTGGCCCCGAACTTCATCCTCAATATCTCGGCGTTTATCGTCGTGTGCGAGGCTTTCCTCTACATCCGCCCCCATTTCGGCCTCTGGCTCAAGACCTTCAACGTCAAGCCAAAGGTGGTACACGGCACCCAGGCGGAGTGCGGAGGCGCCATGGCAGGCAAAATAGCAAACGTTCTATGGCTCGAGGGCTCCTTTGTGGAGACCTTGAAGGGGTGGCAGTCAGGGTGGTTTTACATCACCGAGCCACGCGATCCAAAGTGGATCGCAGCCCCTGAATTCCGATCCGGACCCCCTACACGGCTCACGTCCGGGAAGGAGACGGGCTTGTCGTGGGGCGACGAAGAAGAGGTGACCGGACTTTAAAAATGCACCCAGTCCCTGGTGAACAAGTAGCTCAAGCTTGTTAACGTAGTCCAGGTCATTCTCGTCCACCGGATCCTTCCGTGTCAAGAGCGGGAATTCAATTTGTGGGAGTTCAACCCGGCGCAGCACCGAACTCTGAGCAGGCTCTTCGACACGATGTACGAAGATGTCTGGAAGGGGCTAACCAAAGGCGTCGAGGCTCCCACATCCGCCTCCGAAGACCGCAGATTCAGCTCGCAGCGTCCTGCTGGCGAGGTAAAATATTTTCACCTTTTACAGGATGTTAAGTTTTCTTCATAGTTTGACTCTATGCGGGATCTAAACTCCCTCACCTTTGACAGGATTGGCAGGCGAAGTCCGGACTAATTAACTGTCCGGCTCCCTTGCCCGAAGACCCAGCCCCTGCTCTCCTAGTGAAGCTGCTGGTTCCGGCACCTTATGTGGTGCCGGAGAAGAAGGCCAAGAAGAAGAAGGCCACGGGGACTCGAAAGAGTTCCCGGCATATGGTGGTGTCGGACTCGTCGTCCGACGAGTCCGAGACGCACTCCTCCCATGAAGACGAGGAGGAGGAAGAAGAAACCTCTCCCCCTCCAGCGGGGGGAGAAAAGAAGAGAAAGCCCCCCCCCCCCATTATGGGAGGCCGAAGGGTCCAAGAAGAGGAAAACCCCTCCGCCGGACTACGCCCCCGACGCCGACGAGGACAAAGAAGAGTGGCCGGACAGAGCCAAGCGTCCGGCGAAATCGTAAGTGTTCAGATACGAGAGTAACTCATGATATTCCTTTTGTTGCACATCTTTCCCTAATGTCGAATGTAATCATGCAGCCCGCCCAAGGACGGGCTCGATGAGTCATCGAGCGGCTCCCTAGATTCATCGGACGTGAATTCAGTTCCGCCCGCTGCCTCCCCCTGTGCGGATAATGACGCCAAAGTGGCGTCGCGACAAGCTCCGGGGCAAGAGGAGGCGGTCCAGGAGGAGCCGCGAGGCAACCTCCCAGACTCCATGAGTAAAGGGGACAAGACCCCCCAGGGCTCCAAGTCCAGCTTTAGGCCGGACACCGCGCCAGAATCATCGACGGTTCCGGACCGCGGTAGGCGAACTCCTGCCAAGAGGAGCAAGCCTATTGAGCCGGCGTCCTCCGTCCAACCGGAGGCGCCGGACAATCTGCTGGTGGCGCTTAAGGGCGCCTCCATCGACGAGGAGCACCATACCATCATGAGTACAGTGGTCTAGAAGGTTCGGTCCGCCAAAAGCAGACTGACTGAAGCTTGTGCTAGCCTTCTAATAGGCTTCGAGGTAAGTAAAAATATGCAAAAATATTACCGCATAGACAGTAGCCCCTGATGCTCTGTTTGGCGTTCGGAAAGAAAAGCCGAATAGAGGATCTAATAAATATCGCAGGAGTCTAACTAAAAAGGAGTCAATATACGTATGCAGGCTTCGCTGCTGGCTACCGCCGCACTGACTGCGGAGGTGGGTGCCCTGAAGCAGGGCCTCGAGCAGACCGAGCAAGAGCTCGGCCTTGCCAAATGGCAGCTCGAGGAGAAAGAAGGTAAGAGATACCTTGTAGAAAAAAATGCCTATAAGAAGACGCAATTGCAAAAAATGACAGGAGTATACTGCTTATTGCAGGGGGCACAACTGAGGTGGCGACACTCAAGCAGGCGCTGTCCGAGGCCAAGAAGAGGGCGGCCACGGAGCGCACCGAGCGGGAGAAATTTGAGGCGCAGGTCGGCGAGGTGCAGCAAGAGCTTCAGGCTCTCATGAAAAAACATGAGAGTTTGGAGTTTGACTCGAAGACGCGAGCGTCCGAGCTTGCTGCGGCCCTTAAAACTGCCAAATCTGCCAAGCCCGAAGCCCAGAAGGCCCTCCAGGAATTGGATGTGGTGAAAAAGATAGCGGCAGGTAAGGCATTCTCTATGCAAAGCAGACATATAAAAGTAAACTACTTGTTACTTACCTGAATCCGGAGCTCTCCAGGGGCATTCGTAGATCTTCCCCGCAGCGTATCCGATGCCACCACATTCTACTGAGCCGAGGAAGGCAGCTCGACGGAGAAGGTGTTCTGGTCTCAGTACGCTGAGGCCGGACACCCTGTGCCCTTGAGCGACCAGCTGAAGCAGCTGGTCGAGCTCCACAAGGCGGCTGAACAGGCCCTGAAGGGCTTCATAGTTCGGCTGTGGCCTGGAGAGGCCCTGCCTGGGAGCTACTTCGGACTGGTGCTGCGGCTGGTGGAGGCTTGTCCAACGCTCGAGGTCATCAAGTGCTCCGTCTGCATCGAAGGTGCCCGTAGGGCCCTTGCCCGTGCAAAGGTGCACTGGGGTAAGCTGGACGGTGAGAAGCTTGTGAGGGACGGGCCGCCGCCGGGGAAGGAGCATCGCAAGCCCAAGAACTATTACAAGGATGTTCTGGCCAGTGCCCGCCTTATGGCGGATGAATGCACCAAGGATGTAATTTTTGAATGAACTCGCTCGTGTTATCTTGTGCGCTGAAAACTTGTTCATATGCGCTAACCAATGCTTGAATTTAAAATATTACTTTCTATGCGGCCGTTTATCAAAAAATTGAGAGATGGCCAGTCGTCGGCTTCTGCCCCCATGCCACTAGTGCTGGGGTGTTCGGGATAAACCTGAGCGCTCTTTTTCCCATGATTGGGTCCGTCGAGGGAGGCGCTCAGCACAACGAACAAGGCAATCGGACTATAATGCTTGAACACTCTCACTTAGCCATAGAACTCTATAATTTTAAATTTCGGCGAAGCCCCTAGTATTTAGAAGACCGAGTTCGGGGCGCTATCCACGCCTTGGCCGGTTCCTCGCTCGAAGCGGCATAAGTCTTTAAGGACTCAAAAAACCTCTCGAATAGCGACCGGTCTCTCGCTTCATCATGACAGTCAGTTTTAGCTTTCTCTACTGAGGTGCTCAGCCCAGCTCAACTAGGGCATAATCGCAGTAGTTCTCCTAGTGCTACCTTAGCCGATATAGCGGAACGTAAGGCACCAAAACATAGGAGCCGGGCAAACCCAACTATTGACCCAAATCATGATTCGGAGCCGATGCATATAGTGCTATAAGTTCGGGGTGCCGCACTTGTGAAAGTGTACGGACTTCTCACGTCATATTGATGGGTACTGAAGTAGGAATGGCAGTTTTGCCCAAGGGTATGGGTACCCACGGGTACCATACCCGAAAACAATGGGTATGGGCAAGACTTTAAGAGATTTTCTACCCATGGGTAATGGGTACCCATACCCGCAAAATATATGGGTAGGGCATGGGTAAGAAATTGTGCCCATGGGTAACCCAATGGATACCCAAAAAATTAATAAATGAAAATAACTCCTATAACATGTGGGGTTAACATCCAACTCATATGGTCCAACCCTAAATCTCGTACTCCTTAAACAAGTCATAGCTCATAGGCTCATAATCACCTGCTCGCCACTCCTCATACGTCCTATGTGACTCCTCAAAAGATGAAAAATCGACTCTTAGCTACCAGACTCTTGTCGAACACTCGATCCAGCGATCCCAAATTCCCACCACCGCCTTCCACTACGTCGGCCTTCCACCAACCGCTGCTCATACTCCCCTGATGCCTCCAAGAGGCCACCCACTGGAGGAGGCCACATACGTGCTATACTACTCTACCATGATCACTTGAATTTTGATCTCATTTCTCTACCTCTTAAGCATTTGAATGCTATATATTGTACACAATGAATACCCATTGGGTATAGGATACCCGATGGGTATGGGCATGGGTGTCAGTTTATACCCATGGGTATTGAAGTGGGTGGGTATAAAAAGTTTCTATGGGTATGGGTTTGGGTAGAAGGAGGTTGTACCCGCCCATACCCTACCCATTGCCATCCCTATACTGAAGCCCCTGGCGTATTTTTGCCGTACCACAGTGTACGGATGCAACATGTTATTGATAAACATATATATAAAGAGAGGATAATGCAAAAAATAGACAAAAAGCTATGCATTGTTTATAGAAAGGCTGCTATGAAAGCGGAACGATACAAATAGTGCGATAAGCAAAAGAAATAGGACTATTTAACATGTCCTGGCCAGGGGCAGACCGCGGAATTGTATTAAAAAATAGGTATAATGCTCGCAATAGAGACCACCTGGGAGTTCCATAATGCGGCGTGGCTTGACTGCTTTCCTGGATCTTGCATCGTTTGTGCGGCAGTTGAATTGCCGAACGGGTCATCCGAAGTATGAAGTCCTGAGAGTGAGAGAAAAAAAGAAAAGAAAAAAAGGAATCCGGCAGCCCCTGGTGCGGTTTAAGCCGTATTTCGGGCGTGCCGTGATAGTGCCCCTTCCCCTGTGCCCATGGTATTTCAAGAGCGTAGTTATGTACGCGAAGCACTGGTTTCGCTATATCGCGAGGGCTAGGGTTGGGGCCCCATTGCTACACTAGCTCAGAACGTGCCAGGCGGTCTTCTTGTAGGGTACTCCGAGCGCGCTTGACAGTGTCCGGCTTTTTGAAGGCCGAACTGGAGAACTGCCTAGAGAGGTTGCCTTGTACTTCTATCGCGAGCGCTGCCGTGTGCTCCTCCGTTTGGAGGGAGCGTTCAGTGTTCCCATTGACCATCATTACTCCTCTAGGGCCTGGCATCTTGAGCTTGAGGTATGCATAGTGCGGTACTGCGTTGAATTTTGCGAATGCGGTTCGCCCGAGCAGTGCGTGATAGCCACTTCGGAACGGGACTATGTCGAAGATTAACTCCTCCGGAGATCCGAAGACCACTTCCAGTGTGACTGAGCCTGTACAGTTGGCTTCTACACCTGGTATGACGCCTTTAAAGGTCGTTTTGGTGGGCTTGATCCTCGAGGGATCTATGCCCATTTTTCGCACTGT
This sequence comes from Triticum dicoccoides, assembly GCF_002162155.2. Taxonomy (NCBI): domain Eukaryota; kingdom Viridiplantae; phylum Streptophyta; class Magnoliopsida; order Poales; family Poaceae; genus Triticum; species Triticum dicoccoides. The sequence continues at coordinate 20,842,738 of NC_041390.1, forward strand.
ATCCTGGTAAAGCAGGTTCCGGCTGCTGCCGCCGTCCATGAGGACTCTTGTGAGATGAAATCCGTCAATGATTGGGTCTAGAACCAATGCGGTGAAGCCGCCGTGGCGGATGCTAGTGGGGTGGTCCCTTCGATCAAAGGTGATCGGGCAGGAGGACCATGGGTTGAACTTTGGGGCGACTGGCTCTATCGCATATACGTCCCGTAACACACGCTTCCGCTCCCTCTTGGGATGTGGGTTGCGTATATCATGTTCACCGACCGCACTTGCGGGGGAAATCCCTTCTGTCCGTTGTTGTTCGGCGGCCTGGGCTCCTCCTCGTCGTCGCTATGCAGCCCCTTGTCTTTGTTTTCGGCTCTTAACTTGCCTGCCTGCTTAAACGCCCAACAGTCCCTGTTGGTGTGATTGGCTGGCTTTTCGGGGGTGCCATGTATCTGGCACAAGCGGTCGAGTATTCGGTCCAAACTGGACGGGCCCTGAGTATTTCTTTTGAATGCCTTTTTTCGTTGACCGGATTTGTAGCCTCAGAATCCGGCATTAACTGCCGTATCCTCGTTGCTGTCGCTATTAACGCGGCGCTTTTGTTTGTTCCCACGCGAGCTGTCACTTTTGTCCTTGGTATTCGAATTACCAGGGTTCTTGGTTAAGTTGTTGCTACGAGCTAGCCAGTTGTCTTCTCCTGCGCAAAAGCGGGTCATGAGTGTCGTGAGGGCTGCCATAGATTTCGGCTTTTCCTGTCCCAGGTGCCGGGAAAGCCACTCGTCACGGATATTCTGCTTGAAGGCCACTAAGGCCTCTGCGTCCGGACAGTCGACTATCTGGTTTTTCTTTGTTAGGAACCGTGTACAGAATTGCCTGGCCGATTCCTCTGGCTGCTGAATTATGTAGCTTAGGTCATCGGCGTCCGGTGGTCGCACATAAGTGCCCTGGAAGTTGTCAAGGAATGCGGCTTCCAGGTCCTCCCAAGAACCGATTGAGTCTGCTGGCAAGCTGTTAAGCCAATGCCGGGCCGGTCCCTTAAGTTTGAGTGGGAGGTATTTGATGGCGTGTAGATCATCACTGCGGGCCATGTGGATATGAAGGAGATAATCCTCGATCCATACCGCAGGATCTGTTGTGCCATCGTACGATTCGATGTTTACGGGTTTGAAGCCCTCAGGGATTTTATGATCCATTACTTCATCTGTGAAGCATAGTGGGTGTGCGGCGCCTCTGTATTGGGCTATATCACGACGCAGCTCGATGGAGCTTTGTCTGTTGAGTTCGGCCTGGCCGGATTTATTACATCCGGAGTGACGATCACCGTCACGTCCCGTGAGGCGCCTGCGTGATCCGTAGACCGATCTTGTTTGCCTTGCCTTGTCCTCCAGTATGTCATGCAGGTCGGGCGCATTTTCCCGTGCCTTAGTATGCTTGACACGGCGTCGGGGCATGGCTTGAGCGGAGGGCCAACAGGCCTCTCTGTCGCGGCCACGAGGTGGCCGGTCGGCCATGTCGTGCGCTGGTGATGTATGTGCTTCCTCCTCTAGTCGGGGTAGCAGCCTGCGCTTTGGGTAACTCTTGGAGGGGCGTTCAAGTTCATACTCTTCGGCCGCAAGGACTTCAGTCCATCTATCAGCTAGCAAATCCTGATCAGCTCTAAGTTGTTGCTACTTTTTCTTGAGGCTGCTTGCCGTGGCCATAAGCCTATGTTTAAAACGCTCTTGTTCGGCGAGATGCTCTGGCACGACGAACTCATTGTCATCGAGGCTTGCCTCGTCTTCGGAGGGAGGCATATAATTATCGTCCTCAACCTCTTGGTCCGCCGCCCTCTCGTGAGGGATGGCTTCTCTGTCCTCCTGTGCTGAATCTTGCTGGAGGGGGTGTTCTTCGGCGCTATCCGGAGTAGTATTATCTCCCGTGTCGGAATCACCGTTTTTGCTTTGGCGGGATTTAGAGCGGCGCCGCTGACGCCGGCGCTTGGGCTGTTTCTTAGAGGTATCGTCCCCTGCTATTCCATCGCCATCTACATCCTTTGGAGTGTCCACCATATATATGTCATATGACAAAGTGGCCTTCCAGCGCCCTACAGGTGCTGGTTCTTGTTCGTCTCCTGCATCATCGTCCATGCCGTCGATGTCTTCGGAGTCGAAGTCAAGCATGTAGGTTAAGTCGTCGACAGTGGCTACGAAGTGGGTGGTGGGCAGGTTTTGAATTTATTCATCGTCCGTATCCCAACCTTGCTGACCGTAGTCCGTCCAGGGTTCTCCTGATAAAGAGAGAGATTTTAGAGAATTCAGGATGTCGCCGAAGGGCGAGTGCTGAAAGATGTCTGTGGCGGTGAACTCCATTATCGGCGCCCAATCGGATTCGATCGGCAGGGGCGCGGGGGGCTCGGAGTTCGGAAAGGAATCCGGTTCCTCGGAGTCACGGGCCATGCAGAGTGTGGGGCTGGAGTTCGGCTCGATCGCCTCTGAGACCACAGCCCCTGAGGCAGCGTCCAACCGCTGATCCTCAATCGGTGCAGTAGGCTCCTAATCAATGGTCGAAACCGATGCGTGTGCGGCCTCCAAGGCGCTGTTCGGCGGCAGAGCTATATCATGCCCGTCGAGACAGTGCGGCGCGCTTGGTTGTGGCTCGAATCCGTCGAAGATCAAGTCCCCGCGGATGTCAGCCGTGTAGTTTAGGCTTCCAAACCTGACTTGATGGCCAGGGGCGTAGCTTTCGATCTACTCAAGGTGGCCAAGCGAATTGGCCCGCAGTGCGAAGCCGCCGAAGACGAAGATCTGTCCGAGGAGAAAAGTCTCACCCTGGACTGCATTGCTGTTGATGATCGAAGGAGCCATCGGGCCTGAAAGCAACGACACAGAGGAACTCTCAATGAAAGCACCAATGTCGGTGTCAAAACCAGCGGATCTCGGGTAGGGGGTCCCGAACTGTGCGTCTAGGCCGGATGGTAATAGGAGGCAAGGAACACGATGTTTTACCCAGGTTCGGGCCCTCTTGATGGAGGTAAAACCCTACGTCCTACTTGATTAATATTGATGATATGGGTAGTACAAGAGTAGATCTACCACGAGATCAAGGAGGCTAAACCCTAGAAGCTAGCCTATGGTATGATTGTTGTATGATGAAGTTGTCCTACGGACTAAAACCCTCCGGTTTATATAGACACCGGAGAGGGTTAGGGTTACACAAAGTCGGTTACAATGGTAGGAGATCTTGAATATCCGCATCGCCAAGCTTGCCTTCCACGCCAAGGAAAGTCCCATCCGGACACGGGACAAAGTCTTCAATCTTGTATCTTCATAGTCCTGGAGTCCGGCTGAAGGTATAGTCCGGCTACCCGAACACCCCCTAATCCAGGACTCCCACAATCATCACACTTTTATTTACTTACAACTCGATATTACAACTGATACTAGAACAAAGATATGACTCTATATGAATGCCTCCGGCGGTGTGCCGGGATGTGCAATGATCTAGCGTAGCAATGACATCAAAAAACAGGCAAGCCATGAAAACATCATGCTAGCTATCTTACGATCATGCAAAGCAATATGACAATGAATGCTCAAGTCATGTATATGATGATGATGGAAGTTGCATGGCAATATATCTCGGAATGGCTATGGAAATGCCATGATAGGTAGGTATGGTGGCTGTTTTGAGGAAGGTATATGGTGGGTTTAAGGTACCGGCGAAAGTTGCACGGTACTAGAGAGGCTAGCAATGGTGGAAGGGTGAGAGTGCGTATAATCCATGGACTCAACATTAGTCATAAAGAACTCACATACTTATTGCAAAAATTTATTAGTCATCGAAACAAAGTACTACGCGCATGCTCCTAGGGGGATATATTGGTAGCAAAAGACCATCGCTCGTCCCCGACCACCACTCATAAGGAAGACAATCAATATATAAATCATGCTCCGACTTCGTTACATAACGGTTCACCATACGTGCATGCTACGGGAATCACAAACCTCAACACAAGTATTTATACAATCCACAACTACCCACTAGCATGACTCTAATATCACCATCTTTATATCGCAAAACTATTGCAAGGAATCAAACATATCATATTCAGTGATCTACAAGTTCTATGTAGGATTTTATGACTAACCATGTGAATGACCAGTTTCTGTCGTCTCTCTAAATAGATATAAGTGAAGCAAGAGAGTTTAATTCTTTCTACAAAATATAAGCCCACGCTCTAAAAAATATAAGTGAAGCAAAAGAGCATTCAACAAATAGCGGTTTTCTAAGTAAAGAGAAACAGGCAATCCAAACTTCAAATGATATAAGCGAAGCACATGAAGCATTCTATAAAGCCATACTCAAAAGATATAAGTGAAGTGCAATGAGAATTCTATAAATCAACCAAGGACTATCTCATACCATCATGGTGCATAAAAGAAAACTGAAAACTAAATGCAAAAGACGCTCCAAGATTGCACATATCTCATGAACGAAACGAATCTGAAAACATACCGATACTTGTTGAAGAAAGAGGGGATGCCTCCCCAGCATCCTCAAGCTTAGATGCTTGAGTCTCCTTTAATATTTACTTGGTGTGCCTCGGGCATCCCCGAGCTTGAGCTCTTACCTCTCTTCCTTCTTCTCACATCGAGACCTTCTCAATCATCGAACACTTCATCCACACAAAACTTCAACAGAAAACTCGGTAAGATCCGTTAGTATAATAAAGCAAATCACTACTATAAGTACTGTTGCAAACCAATTCATATATATTTTTTGCATTATGTCTACTGTAGTATAACTTTTTCATGGCTTAATCCACTAATATAAATTGATAGTTTCATCATAACAAGCAAACTATGCATCAAAAACAGAACAGTCTGCAATAATCTGAACATTCACCATACTTATGACACTTGAAAATTTCTACCAAAATTAGGACAAATAAGCAATTTGTATAGGAATACAGTGCAAAAAGAATCAGAACCATTTGACGTTCCAGCTAAAAATGTAAAATCGCGCACTACAGCCAAAGTTTCTGTCCTGCACCGTACAAACCATCAAGCAAATGTAAACATCCTAAAGGCAAACCTTGGCACATTATTTTTATAATATAATGGAATTGTACAAGGGGATAATTATGTTTGTTGAAAAGTTTCTGTAATCAAGATTCACAAAGTTGTCGTGAGCATGAACAAAGTTCAAGGAGCTCTCCCACTTCAACAATGCTTGTCTTTCTCACTTTCGCTTTCCTTTTTGGAAAAGTTTTGGGTTCCCCTCTTTATTTTTGTTGTTTTTAAACTATATAAAAGCACTCAACAGAAATAAATGACTCTCTAAAACTTCAGGGTTGTCTCCCTGGCAGCGCTTTCTTTGAAGCCATTAAGCTAGGCATATAGTGCTCAATTAATGGATCCACCCGGATCCCAAGGTATATCAAAGCCAATTTTAATTAACAATGATTTGTAATTTAGTAGTGAGCACAAAGCAACATATATCAAGCAATGAGGAAGTCTAACTCTCTTCCTATGCATCGGCATGTCATAAAAGAACAATTCATGCACACATAGAAAGGCCAATGCATAGTATAAACAGTTTCTTGCAATTCTATCATATTGGAAACATAGAGGGGTGGAGATATAGTTCCTCTCTCATAATAATTGCAACTAGGAGCAGCAAGCACATGCATATTATATCTATCAAAATCATCATATGCAACAGTAAAAGGCAACCCATCAATATGATCCTTAATAAGGGCAAACTTCTCCGATATAGTGTAGTTTGGAGAAATCAAAAGGATAATAGGACTATCATGTGTGGGTGCAATAGCAACAATTTCATGTTTAACATAAGGAACTATAGCAAGTTCATCTCCATAAGCATAATTCATATTGGCATCTTGGCCACAAGTATAGCAAGCATCATCAAAAAGGGATATTTCAAGAGAATCAATGGGATCATAACAATCATCATAGCATTCATCCTTCGGTAAACACGAAGGGGAATTAAACAGTGTATGAGTTGAAGAGTTACTCTCATTAGAAGGTGGGCACGGGTGATCAATCCGCTCTTCCTACTTTTGTTCTTCACTCTCCTCTTCATCTTTTTCATCCAATGAGCTCACAGTTTCATCAATTTCTTCTTCCATAGACTCCTGCAAAATATTAGTCTCTTCTTGGACAGCGGAGTATTCCTCAATATATTGTTTAACATAGGTATTAGAAGCATAATTATCATAGCAATATTTAAGTATAGCAAAATTTTCAGATTTGTGAAAAGTAGCATCATACTTTTCAATCAAAGAAGCAATTTCATAAGCACCCTCAAAAGCAACAAATTCTTCAATTTGTTAAACATCATAGTAACTATAAACACCTTTAGCATAAGAAGATAAGAGTCCATTATCAATAAACTCACATTCGTAGGGAAGGTGTTTCTTAGGGTTTTCAGAACAACAAGTAAAATCATATAATTCACATAAATTCCAAGCATAGCATTGCAAACGTTGAATTTGACTCCATAATAGTTTCCCTTTTTCAGATATACGGTGTCACACATAACAAGCATGATCATCTAAGGATTTGCCCTCAACTAAGCTAGTTGGGGTTTCAGCACGAGAACATAGGGATCAAAGATGATCCAAGTAATAAGCTTCAGCAGTGTGATAGATTTTGATTGGTTCTTCAACCATTGGTTCAGTAGGTACAACTAATTTTTTTGGTATTTTGCGTTTTCTACCCATAACTAAAGATAGAAAACAATTAAGAACAACAAATAAAAATTACTTAGTGACAAATCAAACAAGCACACACGAGAATATTCACCCCACGCTATTGCTCCCCGGCAACGGCGTCAGGAAAAGGTCTTGATAACCCACAAGTATAGGGGATCGCAACAGTTTTCAATAAGTAAGAGTGTCGAACCCAACGAGGAGCTAAATGTAGAACAAATATTCCCTCAAGTTCTATCGACTACCGATACAACTCTACGCACGCTTGACGTTCGCTTTACCTAGAACAAGTATGAAACTAGAAGTACTTTGTAGGTGTTGTTGGATAGGTTTGCAAGATAATAAAGAGTACGTAAATAAAAGGTAGGGGCTGTTTAGATAAAGAAACAATAAAGTAAATATAGCGAGTGTGGAAAAGTGGTGGTAGGAGTTGTGAAATTGCCCCTAAGCAATTGACTACTTTACTAGACCGATAGCAAGTATTATGTGGGAGAGGCCACTGCTAGCATGTCATCCCTTACTTGGAATTCTATGCACTTATGATTGGAACTATTAGCAAGCATCCGCAACTACTAATGTTCATTAAGGTAAAACCCAACCATAGCATTAAGATATATTGGCCCCCCTTCAATCCCGTATGCATCAATTTCTATGCTAGGTTAAAGCTTCTGTCACTCTTGCCCTCCAATATATACATAGTCCTATCAACATACAAACAAACCCTAGGGTGTGATCCACGCGCGCAATGATATGATGGGCACCAAAGGACAGCAACATAACCACAAACAAATTAAATCAATCATAGCAATTCATCAACCACCGATAGGACAATGAAAATCTACTCAGACATCATAGGATGGCAACACATCATTGGATAATAATATGAAGCATAAAGCACCATGTTCAAGTAGAGGGTACAGCGGGTTGCGGGAGAGTGGACCGCTGTAGATAGAGGGGGGGAGGTGATGGAGATGTTGGTGAAGATGGCGGAGGTGTTGGTGAAGATCGCGGTGATGATGATGATGGTTACGGCGGCGTTCCGGCGCCAGCGGAGGAGAGGCGGAGAGGGGAGCCCTTCTTCCTCTTCTTCCTTGACCTCCTCCCTAGATGGGAGAAGGGTTTCCCCTCTGGTCCTTGGCCTCCATGGCATGGGAGGGGCGAGGGCCCCTCCGATATTGGATCTGTCTCTCTGTCTCTCTCTGTTTCTGCATTCTGTTCTGGCTCTATTTCACCTTTTTGTATATATATGGAGATCCGTAACTCCGATTGGCCTGAAACCTTCGCCGTGATTTTTTTCCGAATATTAGCTTTCTTGCGGCAAAAGAAGAGCGTCAACCACCTTATGGTGGGCTCACGAGGGTAGGGGGATGCCCTAGGGGGCGCCCCCTGTCTCGTGAACACCTTGGGCACTGGTTCGCGTTGATTTTCCTTCTGAATTTTCCATATTTTCCAAAAATAAGCTCCATCCATTTTTATCCCGTTTGGACTCCGTTTGATATGGATATTTTGTGAAACCAAAAACATGCAACAGACAGGAACTGGCACTGGGCACTGGATCAATATGTTAGTCCCAAAAATAATATAAAAAGTTGCCAAAAAGTATATGAAAGTTGAATAATGTTGGCATGGAACAATCAAAAATTATAGATACGACGGAGACGTATCAGGGCACGACTTAGAGGCATAGCCGCATGGTAGGTTTGTCGCAAGAGGGGTGATCTTCACACAATCCCATGTACTGAATAAGAAAGGGATAAAGAGTTGGCTTACAATCGCCACTTCACACAAATACAAGTTAAACATACATCATCCAGAATACAATCAAGTTCCGTCTACGGAACCAAAATAAAAGAAGACAACCCCAAATGCTAGATCCCCGATCGTCCCAACTGGGCACCACTACTGATCAACCGGAAAATACACAAAACAATGACCAAAATCTTCATCGAGCTCCCACTTGAGCTGGGTTGCGTCACCTGCACTGGTATCACGACACCTGCAACTGTTTGGAAGTAACTGTGAGTCACGAGGACTCAGCAATCTCACACCCACGAGATCAAGATTATTTAAGCTTATGGGTAGGATAGGGTAATGAGGTGGAGCTGCAGCAAGCACTAAGCATATATGGTGGCTAACATACACAAAAAAAGAGCGAGAAGAGAAGCAACGCAATGGTCGAGAAGCTAGAAGTGATCAAGAAGTGATCCTGAAACTACTTACGCACAAACATAACTCCAAAACCGTGTTCACTTCCCAGACTCCGCCGAAAAGAGACCATCACGGCTACACACGTGGTTGATGCATTTTAGTTAAGTGTCAAGTTCTCTACAACCGGATATTAACAAATTCCCATCTGCCACATAACTGTGGGCACGGCTCACGAAAGTTTATACCCTCTGGGGTGTCCCAACTTAGACCATGACAAGCTCTCACAGTTAATGAAAGATATTCCTTCTCCCGGAAAGACCCGATCAGTCTCGGAATCTCGGTTACAAGACATTTCGACAATGGTAAAACAAGACCAGCAAAGCCGCCTGATGTGCCGACAATCCCGATAGGAGCTGCACATATCTCGTTCTCAGGGCAACACTGGATGAGACATCCTACGAGTAAAACCAAACCTCAAGTTTCCCCGAGGTGGCCCCGCAGTCTACTCAGATCGGACCAACACTTAGAGAAGCACTGGCCCGGGGGGGTTAAAATAAAGATGACCCTCGGGTTAATTACTCCCAAGGTAAAGGTATAGGTTGTTAGGCAAATGTAAAACCAAGGTTGGGCCTTGCTGGAGGAGTTTTATTCAAAGCGAACTGTCAAGGGGTTCCCATAACACCCAACCGCATTAGAAACGCAAAATCAAGGAAAATAACACCGGTATGACAGAAACTAGGGCGGCAAGAGTGGAACAAAACACCAGGCATAAGGCCGAGCCTTCCACCCTTTACCAAGTATATAGATGCATTAAAATTAAATAAGAGATATTGTAATATCCCAACATATCCATGTTCCAACATGGAACAAACTTCATCTTCACCTGCTACTAGCAACGCTATAAGAGGGGCTGAGCAAAAGCGGTAACATAGCCAATCAACAGTTTGCTAGGATGATTGAAAAAGGTTAGAGGCTATCATGGCAATTTGGGAGGCTTGATACACAAGTGGTAGATAGCGCGGCATCGCGATAGAGCGAACAACTAGCAAGCAAAGATAAAAGTGATTTCGAGGGTATGGTCATCTTGCCTGAGATCCCGCAAGGAAGAAGAACGGGTCCATGAAGAAGACAAACGGACGTAGTCGAACGAATCCTCACAACTCCAGTACGGAACCGAAGCTAACAGGAGAAACAACCCGGAAAAGAAGCAAGCAACATAGTAAACAACCACCACATAAACATGGCATGATGCACAACCAAGTATGATGCATGTCCGGTTTAAATATGCATGGCATGGCAAAGTGCACAAACAAAACCACAACTTAAGTGGAGCTCAATATGTAACAAGTTGCATATTGAAGAAACACCACATTTAATTATTTAGTTCTCTCCTGTTTAGGTATCCAACAATATTAAATGTTGTTAAACAAGGCAAGAGGTGAAGCATATGAAAACTACCTATCTAGGCAAGTTTAGATGAGGCCGGAACAACAAGCAACAAGTCCGGAAAAATCCTCATATGCATATTTTAGGTTTGGTACTGTTCTGCCCTAAACACAATTTTAGAGTTGTTGAACATGCAAAGTACTGCCACCATGTTAAACTAGGCATTTTTCTACCCCATTTGCATATAAATATTATTTAAAATTGAGCTATGGTTATTTAGTTATGAAATAAAGCATTTTAACATGGCAATAGGCAAATTATATGCAAACATCATTTTAAACATTTTTAACATGGATGAAAGTTGCAAATTATTAATCTACACAAAATTCTAAGCATTTTACATACATAGATCACTTTAATCCGATGCACGGTTATTTAGTTATTAACAATTTGAAACAAGGGCATTTTCTGTAATTATGCATGCACAGGAAAATAGATAAATTCGCAGAACAAAAAACAAACGTCCGTGGGCCGAATTTGGCTGGCCCAAAAGTGCACAGGGGCGGAGGCTGCTCACCAGGCCTCATGGGCCGGCTGGGTGGGGAGGCTCGACGCAAGCTGGGCCGGATCTGGAGGCAAGGACGCGGTCAAGGGGCACTGCGGGACTTGGCGCTGGTCGTCTTCCTCGCATGTAGAAGCAGGGGAACAGTGCGACGAAGGGGCCAGGCGCACCGGCGCGATGCAGAGGAGGCAGGAGGCGCGCAGGTCGCGATGCAGAGGAGGCGCCGGCAGCGGAACTTGCGAGGCGGCGGAGGCAGGGCTTGCCGATCCGGCGATGGACTTGGCGTTGGCAGGCGTGAGGAGACGAGGCCGAGCGCTCCTGCTCGGGGTCTCGGGCAAAGGCACCGCGGACGAGCGGGAACAGCAGGCGGTTGTGGATCCGAGGCGGGGGTCGTGGTTCCCAGCGAGGAACAAGACCGGTGGCGGGCATCGAGTTTCATGGCGCGGCGGGGCTGCACCTGCTTTTGTGGTTCAAAGAGAAAGGAGGAAGAGCAGGGGAGGTTAGAGCGGCCGAAAGGGAGACCACTAATGGGGGGTGCACGGCGGCATGGCCTCATCCGGCGACGGGTGCCGGCTACCAGCGGGCAAGGCGGCAGAGCAACAGCTGCAGAAGACGGCGACGGGGACTCGAGGCCGAACTCAGGCCATGGCGCTGGAGCTCCTGTTGAGGTACAGAGAGATGAGGGATTGGGGAGAGAGAGTTGCAGGGACGAGGGAACGGAAAGAGAGGGTCGCGAGGAGCTGGCCTGGTGGTTCCGGTAGAGCTCCTGCGAGGTCGCCGTCCGGTGGTGGCGCGCGGGGTCGAGCGAGGCTCTCGGGCGGAGGCGGTCAGATTGATGGATCGATGGAATTCGATTGGGCTTGGCTGGCATTGAAATCTAGGGAGATCAGGTGGCTATGGGATGGATCCCAATGAGGATTTGGTTTGGCGATGGGGATGTGGGAGATGAGTGCGGCGGCGGCGGCAGGGACAAGTCCCTAGATTTTAGGGTTTTGTCCAGATATAGACTAGGAGTTACTTATATAAGGAAAGAGGGAGAGTTTAGTGTAGATTCGGACCCTCCGATCGAAATCGGGCCGTCCAAGATAACTAGGTTGGAAAGTCCAAATAAGAAAACGGTGATGTTTTATAGATGTTTGGGGATGATCCGGACCCAACGGTAGCGACTGCCCGGGTCGGGTCCGGGACAGCTTTCGGACGTGCGCTCGAGAAGGGCCGCGGGCTGACGAGAGAGGTTAGGTTGGGCCTGGAGGTAGATAGTGGACTGTGTAGACGGTCTAGGAAGGAAAGAGAGGGAAATCTCGGCAACAGTTTTCGGAGACCGAAAACGTCCGACGATAGACCGACTATATTGTCGCTATAGTTATCCGTTGGGGCGTCAAACGTACTCCAAATGCGATGAAACTTGGCAGGCGGCCTACCTACACTATAACAACACCGCATGTCAACTTTCAACCCATTCCGAGAACATTTTCCGGCCACTTATAAAATAATATTTCGGAGGTGCCGCGGGCGCGTGCAAGTATGTCTGGGCTCAGAACGGACAACAGAGAGAATTGGGGGAAACCGGACGGATGCAAGTTTTGAAAACATGATGATGCAATACACATGATGACTTGACAAGATGCAACACGCAAGCGAATGACATGGCAACGACGGCGAATAATTAGGAGACACCTGGCGCATCGGTCTTGAGGCGTCACACTCTTTCTCCATATCTTGTGTGGCTACTGGATCTCCTGTGCCAACTGGAATCGGATCCTCCGTGGCCGTTGATGCGCACAGCATAGGTATGACTACATGTGTGACGCGATCGAAACGAGGTATTGTCAAACCATTGGTACCCAAGGATGGCACGACTAGGTACAATAAGAACTTTTAAGTTTGCAAATTTTGCTGCCACCGGTGAACCAGAAAATGTGATAGAAGCCTTGAGTGATAAGAATTGGAAAAATGCTATGAATATTGAGTATGATGCACTAGTGAAAAATCAAACGTGGCATCTTGTTCCACCTAAGCACGGGAGGAACATTATTGATTGTAAGTGGGTGTATAAAATCAAGAAGAAAGCTGATGGTACAATATATAGATACAAAGATAGGTTAGTAGCTAAAGGTTTTAAACAACGTTACGATATTGACTACGAGGACACCTTTAGTCCAGTAGTGAAGGCTGCTACTATCAGGCTTGTTATGTCAGTTGTTGTTTCAAGTGGATGGAGTCTTCGCCAACTGGATGTATAGAATGCATTTTTGCATGGCGTTCTCGAGGAAGAGGTCTACATGCGACAACCACCAAGTTTTGAGCACAGTTCTAAGCCACATCATGTTTGCAGGCCAGACAAGGCTTTGTATGGTCTGAAACAGGCACCAAGAGCGTGATACTCTAAACTGAGCTCAAAACTACAAAAACTTGGCTTTAGGCTATCAAAGGGAGACACGTCTTTGTTTTTCTTCAGAAAAGAAAAGGTGAAAATATATATGTTAATTTATGTTGATGACATAATTGTTGCTAGCTCCTAACAAGAAGCCACCTCAGCCTTGTTAAGAAACTTAAAAAGTGAATTTGCACTTAAGGACTTGGGAGAGTTACACTACTTCCTATGCATTGAGGTAAAAAAGGTGCAAGATGGTATTTTACTCACTCAAGAAAAATATGCTTCAGATATATTAAGGAGTGTTGGAGTGAAGGATTGTAAACCTTCCAGTACACCTATGTCCACTACTGAAAAGTTGTGTTTGCATGAAGGGAAATTATTAAGTACAGAAGAGGGAACTAGGTACCGAAGCATAGTTGGAGCACTTTAGTATCTAACACTGACAAGACCTGATATTTTATTCTCTGTAAATAAGGTTTGCTAGTTTTTGCCATAGTTTTAAATAGCCGGCTATAGCTCTGCTATAGCCTTTTCAGCAAGGTGCCACTAAATGGTCGCCTTCACAAATAGCCCGCTATAGCCGATTTGGAGGCCCGCCGCTATTTTTCCATAGCCCGCTATTTAAAACACTGGTTTTTGCATGCACCCACTTCTTTGCACCAGATAGCTATAAAAAGGATTTTGAGATACATACAAGGAAGCACTGGAACCGGCCTAAATTTGTGTAAGTCTTCATCAACTGCAATAAATGCTTTCTCTGATGCAGACTGGGCTGGATGTCCAGATGACAGAAAATCCACAGGAGGTTTTGCTGTTTTTCTTGGCTCTAATCTCATATCATGTAATGCAAAGAAACAGGCAATACTGTCTCACGCTTTAGTACCGAAGCAGAATACAAGTCTTTGGCAAATGCAACGGCTGAGGTAATGTGGATTGAAACGTTACTTGATGAGTTGGGTATTCACAGATCACATGTGTCATGTTTGTGGTGTGATAACCTTGGTGCAACATATCTGTCTGCAAACCCTCTGTTTCATGCAAGGACAAAACGCATAGAGATTGATTTTCATTTTGTTCGCGAAGGAGTTGCACAAAAATTGTCAGAGATAAAGTTTATTCCAACCGGAGATCAAGTTGCTGATGATTTCACTAAGCCACTTCAAGTTCGACAACTACAAGCCTTCAAGAACAATCTAAACCTTGATATGTTGAGATTGAGGAAAGATGTTAAAGAATATGCTTGTGTTCTATGTAACGTGACACTTGTCACGATAGGTTGTGTGTGCGCGTATATGTTGTGTATACTAGGCAGGTTTTTAGGCTAGATATGATCTTATCTCTTGTATAGCTTGGAGTAGAGGTCAAGACTAGAAACAACCTGCCGATCTTGTAATCCTTCTCTATATTAACACGCACGTGCCCCTGTCAAAGGTGCATCCGCTTAAACCCTTTCTTCTTTCAATATTTACAGTTAGGAGATATGGTTTCGACAAGATAACTGCAACACTAGATGATTGATAATGCATTCATGTCTAAGACCATCGAGTGGTTGAACTGGTGTTCCTATATATGTCAGTAGTTATCGGCCCATGGTTAAGCTAAAGTCTGGTAGATTTCCCAAGTTAGGTGTTAGTGATGGACGTCTGACCCACCTGATTGTATCCTGCAAATTATGTCGAAAGAGATTTAAAACATTTGCTAAATAATAATATA
>NC_041390.1:20858210-20907152 GCF_002162155.2 Triticum dicoccoides
AATTGGAAAAAACGCCCAAATGTTTCTTCTTTTCTTAATGGACCAAGCGTGTATGTGCAGGCCCGTTCATAGGGATGGCCCCTCTAGGCATCGGTACACACTACATCGCCGCCGCCAACAACAACAAGAGCAGACAGCCGGAGAGCCGAGTGCGGCAACGAGATGGACTCGCCGCCGATCCCAGGCGAGCTGCTGGCGGATATATTCCTCCGCCTCCCCAACCCTCCTGATCTCGTGCGTGCCTCCGCCGCCTGCACCTCCTTCCGCCACATGATCGCCGACCGCTCCTTCTCCGGCACTACCGCTGGCTCCACGCCCCGCCCTTCCTCGGCTTCCTCGATTACAACCGAGTTTTCCACCCCGTCGCCGCGTCTCACCCCCCTGTGCCTGCAGCCAACACTGTCGCCCTCTCAACCGACTTCTCCTTCTCCTTCCTACCGGGCCCGCCCTCCGACTGGGCGGTCCAGGACATCCGCGACGGCTGGGTCCTCCTCGAAAGACACCCCAAGTTTGAAGTCATCTTCAGGGACGTGATGGTGTGCGACCCCTTGCACCGACGGTACCTCCTGCTCCCCCCAATCCCTGGTGACCTAGCCAAGTCCGTGGATAGCGCACCCTAGACAAAACCGCGGACCTTCGTCGCTCCCTCTACCGATGAGGAAGAGACGCCATTCAGCGTGATCTCGATGGTGCAGTGCCTAACTAAGCTGTTCGCCTTTGCCTTCTCTTCCAACACCAGACAATGGCGAACCATTTCATGCGGATGCCAACCGGCTGATCCCGGCGTCGTCCACCGCTTGCCACCGCTAGATAGGCCATTCCCCGCCGAAAAAAGAGCAAAGTTTCGCCGACGCTGCCTCTCCACCACCGTCCGAGCGATTTTTTTCGGCGAGCCGGCTGCGCAGGGCGGTGTAGCGGCGGGTACGCACCCACCGCGCCCGCAAGATGTTTGGCGATTTTCCTGCCTCGGCAATGGACTCGGAAAATGAGGAAGCGCTCGCCACATTGATGGAGGAGGAAGCCGAGGCCGACGTCCAGGAAGAGGAACATCTCATGGTCGTCGCCGCCCTACTGGCGAGTAATGAAAAGCCGCGACGAGGTGGCTCGGCGCTGGGGCGGATGAAAGCAAAGAACCGGCATCGTCTCGAGGGCTACTGCATGCTCTACTCTCACTACTTCGCCGACGCTCCACTACACAGCGACAAAACATTTCGGCGCCGTAATCGGATGAGCTGAAAGTTTTTCCTCAGGATTGTGAATTCCATCCGGGAGTTCGATAGCTACTTCAAGTGCAAGAAGGATTGCACCGGCAAATTTGGATTCACCTCAATCCAGAAGTGCACGGCAGCGATGAGGATGCTTGCATACGGAGCTCCCGGTGATTCACTCGACGACTATGGGCGCATGGCCGAGTCCACCACCATTGAGTGTTTCTACAAGTTTTGTCGGGCAGTCATGCCAGTGTTTGGACCGCAATACTTGCGAACACCCAATGCGGAAGACACTGCTCGGATCCTAGCACAGAATGTAGCAAGAGGATTTTCTGGGATGCTTGGAAGCATCGACTGTATGCCTTGGAAATGGAAAAACTGCCCATTTGCTTGGCAGGGGATGTACAAAGGCGCCAAAGGCGATTGTAGTGTGGTACTTGAGGTGGTGGCCACACAGGACCTCTGGATTTGGCACTCCTTCTTTGGTATGCCAGGAACTCACAATGACATCAACGTGTTGCAGTGCTCCCCTGTCTGTGCCAAGCTTGTTGAAGGTCATTCTCCTCCGGTAAACTTCGAGGTCAATGGGCGGCACTACAACAAGGGGTACTACCTAGCTGATGGCATCTATCCGAGATGGTCTACATTTGTGAAGACTATCTCAAACGTTATGCCAGGAGGCAAGAAGTCCCACTTTGCCAAGGTGCAGGAGGCTTGCAGGAAGGATGTCGAGCGGGCATTTGGTGTGCTCCAATCTTGATTTGCTGTTGTCCGGTACCCTGCTCAGACCTGGTCGAAAGATCAAATGTGGGAGATCATGACTTGCTGTGCCATCTTGCACAACGTGATCATCGAGAGCGAGCAGGAAGAGCCATTGTTTGACACTGAACCATACTACAGGCAGGGTCCCTCTAGCCGAAGTTGATCACCAGCTACCGGCAACCTAGACTGCCTACCTCAGTATGCGTCAGGAGATCCGAGACCCACAAGTGCATCATCAACTATAGCAGGAGCTGGTGCAGCACCTATGGAGGATCAAACGCCTAGCTCGACGTGTGATGAGTTTTTATTTGTTGAACTATATAATTTGTATTGAACTATTTGTTGTTGCACTATTTTATTGAATTATTTTATTTTTCGTGATGAAGTATGTGATAAAAAAATTATTTATGTTGAGAATTCAACGCTGAACCACGCCGAATATGGGGCGTTTCTCACCGATATCGGACCATTTTTTTATTTATCTGGGCCGAAAAGCGGCCGCGAATAGACCGATATCGACGACTGGGGGCGACCTGGGGGCGACGGCTGGATGCCCAACCACCCCAATGCCGATTCTACCGCCGGCTCGCCCCCAGACGGCGATTTTTATGCCTCCTGAGAGGCCAGCGGCTGGAGATGCTCTAAGACCATCGAATGGTTGAACCGGTGTTTCTATATATGTCAAGTAGTTATCCACCCGTGGTTAACCTAAAGTCTAGCAGATTTCCCAAGTTACGTGTTTCTTTAAAAAAATTGTTTGGATGTTTTTTTGAGAGAATGTCGGCACTTTATTAAATACTTAGACAATATTATAAAGAGTCTCCGGATACAATCCGGAGCAGAATGAAAAACACTAAGACCAATAGAGTTTATACATGACTTAGCTAACAAATGAGCAGCTACATTCAAACGCCGACGAACATGTTTGAATATCACCGAATCGAAGACGCTTGTCACATACTTGATATCAGCCACAACTGAACCAACAGAAGATTGATCATAGACAGAAGAATTCAGCCGTTGCACCTGTGGCAAGCAGTCAGAGGCGAAAATAACATCAGAAAAATGTTCATCACGCGCCAATTAAAACTGCTCTTCTGACAGCAAGAGCTTCTACCATCTCAGGCTCAAAAGTACCAAAAAATGGTTCACTGCATGCAGCCACACAATGCCCCTCATGGTCCGTGGCAATGACTCCGACACCTGATCTATTTAAATCCGAAAAAACTGCAGCATCTGAGTTGATGAAAATTGTACCTGGCGGAGGCGGTGACCACTCCGAATTGGAGGAATTGGTCTCACGCCTGTGCACTACAGTAGGACTATATGTGAATTTTGAGTTTGCTAACCACATGTACCATGTGGTCAAGGCCGGTATACAGCACAGTGGGGGCGAATGCCCCCACTCGATTTTTTTTGCCCATTTGTACTAGGCCCATATCATACAGAGTTGCCCCCAGCCCCCCACTCAGCCCGCAGAGTTTGCCCCCGCTCAGCTTACTTTTTTCTGCTTATTCTCCTTTAGCCCTTGTATGAGAAACAAGGACTCAGCCCATCAAGCTTGCTAAGCAGCCTAGCAGAACTTACGTAACTAGAAAACGTGAGATCTGTTCCTAAAAAAGAGAGGAAATGTGAGATCTTTTGGAAAACAAAATTAGGAAATGTTTAGACGGAGATGCGACCCAGCCGCCATGCTGCCTGCAGCCCTGCCTAGCCATGCCCTCGCCAGATCACCTCCGGCGACCGGCCTGGTCGCCCGCCATGCACGCCGGCCAGCCGGCCGGCTTGCGACTAATTCTTTTAGTCCTTTCAACTTTAAAGATCGCTGCCTCTGCGGGGATCTCCGTGCTATTGATGCAACACCAATGAGGTAAGTATTAGGGTTCTTCATCAGTTCCTCTTTCTTATTTTCTGTTATAATTTATAAATTCTTGTTCCTTTCCTATTTCTTTGTTAAGAACAAAGTGGGCGAACATTTTGTGAGCCATAGCCTTATTTGCTTGATAGACAAGAAATCTTAATGAGTGATAGTTCTTTCAGGGATAATGATGTGATAGTTAAAACATGAAAGATCGTTGTCGGAGGTAAGAAAAAGGTAACGTGGTAAAACATTTTCTTATTTGTCAATGTTTTTTATGTTGCATTCTGTCTTAATTTTAGCTTCGTTTTTGTATAACTTTTGGGCTAGAAAAATTATCCTGGAAGATAGGTGATTTCTTTTGTAATTTAGGAACACAAATATCAATATATCTCAGGTCATTTTGTCTAAAGTGATTAGTTTACCTTGACTTTTGCTATGAAATAGACTTTGTTTTTTGTGATGGAATTATCTTAATAAAACATATTATTTTTCGGTGTTGCTTCTTATTCACTATATACAATATGGTTGTGTGTGGTCAATCTTTGTAAATGTTCTGGCTATAAGCTTCTATACATCTTTGCCCCCTCTCAATTTTAATCCTGGCTCCGCCCCTGCCCGGGGCGAGATTAGAGCTCGGGGCCCCTTATAGGATTGCCTTTAGACCGATTTTCTAGTTGTCTTTCCTGCTTCTTGTTCGACCCCAGAATTCAATCATGCACCCAACACCCGATGGAATTGTTTTACTCACTAGGAGGCAAAATTGAAAGTACTATCAAATCCAGTGCATTTATAGAAAAATAGATTAACCATAATCATGGAGTAGTTTCTTTTCCTGGATTACGGCTTTGCATCTGTGTGTTCCATAGAATATTGCAAAGAACATACACAATCCAATCAATTTAATGGGAAAGCATCTATATATACATTGCAATTAGCACCGGACGTAGTGACTCCTAGACAGATGCCATGTAATTATTATTATTTCTATATATGTTTTCCCTAAACATCACATCAAGGTCTCTATATCGGACATGCCCTTAGTATTTGAAATTTAGCGCAATGCTTTTTATTAACTCAATAATACCTACGTCAACCATGGCCAATCAATCAATTAACAATGCCCCATGACAATAACCAAGATCTAATATTGATTATCAATTATAACTTTTTATTAATTACTATGGGAAAAATCAAAATTTTTAGGGCACAATACCTTGTCTAGAATCAGCTTCTCGTCTCGTTGATGGGGAGTCACCGGCTTAAGTAGTAGTGGCAGCATGGCGCATGCTCGGTCGCCATCGCTTGTCCGCCGTTGTTCAATTGGTTCCGACGGTCGCGGGGCGAAGAGGCAAAAATCCATGCGGCGGCAGCCGCCAACACCGTGCGTGTGTGAAGACGTAACTGGTGCGCCTCTCCGAGATGGCTGACTCGATCCAAGATCCGAGTAGTAATTAGTAGCCAGCCAGCCACGTAATAACTTGGGCCAACTTAGCACGTTTTTTCAGTCGATTGAAACCCAGCAGCCGGCCTACATACATACGGTCCTGGGTGGGGGGCCCTGTGCTCCGGGGGCTCGGGGCGGCCGCCCCCCCTACCCCCCATCAGGACCGGGCCTGCATGTGGTTACAGTAGGACTATATAAATGCTGCAATATCATAGAAACATAAGCTTTGATCTTAGGTGTTAGTGATGGACGCTGTGAGGTGTGGCCGTCTGACCCTGCTGATTTTACCCTGCAAATGATCTTGGAAGATATTTCAAGCATTTTTTAAATAAAAAATTATTTACCCTAAAAAATGTACATAATATTTCTCCTCCCAAAAATAAGGCAAAGAATGGAAAAGAAAACGCCCAAATGTTTTATCTTTTCTTAATGGGCCAACCGTGTATGAGCAGGCCCGTTCATAGCGATGGCCCTTCTAGGCATTGGTATACACTACACTGCAGCGTCTCTGACCCCACGTCGCCGCCGCCGCCGCCAACAACAACAACAAGAGCAACCAGCCGGAGAGGTTAGTACGGCCACGAGATGGACTCGCCGCCGATCCCAGGCGAGCTGCTGGCGGACATATTCCTCCGCCTCCCCGACCCTGCCGATCTCGTGCGCGTCTCCGCCGGCTGCACCTCCTTTCGCCACCTGATCGCCGACCGCTCCTTCCTCCGGCGCTACCGCAGGCTCCATGCTCCGCCCTTCCTCGGCTTCCTCGACTACAATCGAGTTTTCCACGCCGTCGTCACGCCACACCCCTCCGCGTCGGCAGCCGGCGCCGTCGCCCTTGCCGCCGATTTCTCCTTCTCCTTCCTACCCGGCCCCGCCTCCGACTGGGCGGTCCAGGATGTCTGCGACGGCCGGGTCCTCCTCGAAAGACACCCCAAGTTCGAAGTCATCTTCAGGGAGGTGGTAGTGTGCGACCCCTTACACCGACGGTACCTCCTGCTCCCCCCAATCCCTGGTGACCTAGCCGAGTCCGTGGACAGCGCACTCTGGACAAAACCGCAGACCTTCCTCGCTCCCTCTGAAGATGAAGAAGAGGCGTCATTCAGCGTGATCTCGATGGTGCAGTGCCTAACTAAGCTGTTCGCCTTTGCCTTCTTTTCCAACACCGGACAATGGCGAACCATTTCATCCCAGAGCTGGAGCAATTTGTTTGCTGGCTTGCCATCATTATCAGGGATGACTTTCTTCTCCAGACGCGAATACGCGTATGGGTTGTTCTATTGGGTGGCTAGTTCGAGAGAAAAGTTGCTGGTGCTTGACTCCCAGAGTATGGAGTTCTCCATTGTTGAACACCCACCTGAAGCCAGAGGTATTCCTGGTGGGGATATAGCCATTGTGGAGGCAGGGGATGGCAGGCCTGGGATGTTTGTGCGTGCAGAAGACACAAATTACCTCAACTATGCCATTAGGCGAAACGACTTTGGGAGTTCCAGCAAGTGGCAGTTGGACAAGAAAATCCCGCTGGATTCCGGGTACTTCTTCTTGGGCTCAATGGGGAGGCACTTGTTCCTATATCACTGCCGAAACCCACCGGTTGATGCCCGCTGTTTCTCGCTTGACGTCAAGACATTGAAGCTTGAGAGGGTGTTTCTTTCGAGTTTCTGCATCACCAGTGTGCATGCATATAGTAACTTCCCACCATCACTGTTGTCGACACCGACAGTATCAAGTGGTAAATTTTATGATGCATCCTAGTTTTTCCCTTCCGTTCGTACTTACCACATGGCTAGTCTGATGCTTGATACTTCATTATTTTGATCTTATTCTTGCTTTACACAGTTTTGTAGTTGTTACCTTTCAGCTTAGCAACATTTTAGTGATTTATTTATTTGTATGTTCTAGTTGCCTTTTCAACTTTCATGGTAGTTACATTAATAGAAGAAAAGATCTTACACGGTGTGACACATGAAAATGACTAGTTCACCGTTAGAGGCATCACGGAATGGAATTGTAAAACAACTAGATTGCATCAGATATTTTGTTTTTTATGGCCAAGCTCAGGACTCAGGACATTGTTACCAGTTCATCTTTAGATTGTTTTACCTTAGAAACATTGATTCCAGTCAAGCAGCACACATCTTATCCCAATTTCTTTTAATAGATACAAGGAAGCAGGAAAAGTGTATTTGGTCATCCTCAGATCTAAAACCGTTGGTATCAAAAATGCATCTCCTGCATATAGTGCATACTGATATGAGAAAAATTAAAGTGACGAAGTTTATTAATTTTCACAAGGGATAATCCCCCCCACCCCACCCCACCCCTAAACCAAAAATATATATAATGTTCAATGGACTTAAATATCAAAATAGTTTGTGCTCAACTGTTTTTGTTGAAAACAGCAACTGGAGATAAATTAGAGTCAGTGAACCCATTTATTTTTTTACTGTTTCTAGACAGTTTGAACTTTCCACTTGCCTTTATCTCAGATTCTCAGTCTTTCAAGGACTTCTGACGTTTATTCTTTTTCACCCTGTCATGCCGCATGTGAACACGGTAACTAATGGTATTATCAGGTAATTTTTCACAAAATAGAGAGGCCTGGTCGAGTTTAGCTATTTGTTAGTTTAATAGTGTAACAAGGATCCCAAGTTTACAGAGCTAAAAATCAAACTTATCCCCCTCAAACAATTTTTAGTTTACATGATTATTTAATGCAACATTCTACGCAAATCCACAAAAAATAAATCTATCCAAATCACCATCTCTTTAATTATTTATAAATCAAGTTTTCAAAGTAGTGTTGATGCAGTTGATCCGCCTGTTCCTTTTATGTGACCAGCACAGTCATAATTAGTTTGCTACGGTACTTTGCTAACTTGGTATACATATAATCAGGATAATCACCCCATCCAGGTACTTCCTCCTAGAAGCTGTTTAAAACGATACCATATGTAAACCTAATACGATAAAAAGTAGAAAAAGAGCAATCACATATACAGGAATTCCACTGTTCTCAGCTAGCATAACAACGAAAATTTTGCGAGTTACTGTCAGTATACGTTTTCTTATGTACCACTGTGCTTTACTGCTACTACTATTTACTTTCTTATTTGGATAGTGATATACTCCCTCCGTCCCAAAATTAGTGTCTCAACTTTAATACAAAGTTGAGACTTATTTTGGGATGGAGGTAGTAGTAATTTATGGACCTTGAGCCCCTTACCAGTGGAAGGGCAATAGTAGATATGACATATGATTCATTGTATCATGCAATATTAGTCACTCATATTAACTTGGGAGGATATTCAAATTTCTCAATTTTGTTTGGTTAAAAAAACCTTTGTGTAATGAACAATTAGAAAAGAACATTTGTTTGTTGAGAAAAAAATATTATCCATTTCATAAAAAAGAAGTAAACTATAGTACCTCCTGCTGCAACTGCTGAGTTCCACAGCCAACTTCCATTGTTGCATTGTGCTGGAACTTAGCCTTGTAAACTGTTTCATATGACCGCTTACTGATCACACGATCACACAAAAATTATGAAGCGGCACTTCAATATGATCGTATGAGTACCTAGTATACTCGGTAAAACATAAAATCTTCCCACCTGTTCTCTCTAGCAGCATGTTGGTGATCACCATTACTTCGGTGCATTCATTTCAGAAAGGCCTTCCTTTGGTTGCGCTTCTGTTCTGGCGTCTCCATTTTTCTTACAAAACTTCTCACATTTCTGCTGTCAGCTCAATTCTCTAAGCTAAACTCTCTATTCAATGTGCCTAATGGCGAAGTTGTTCTGTATATAAGAGCAAAGATTCAGCAAGAAACAGTTAAGATGACATTTATCAACTTTTCATTAGTGTTTGGAAATGGACCTTGCTTTCTGAGGGGAGTCAACGGACTTATTCTGAGCAAACGCATGAAGCTTCCTCCCAGCCAACCTGCAAAAAGAATAAATGGAACCAACCAATGCTGATCCTATGCTAAACAAAAAAAAATTCAAGCTGTCTTGTCTGGAATAATTAAAGCTCTTTTTAGGACTACTTATGGTTTAAATGACAAAAGATATATAAATAGTTTGTTCATAGTTTCTATTGTGACCCCTGATTTTTGTTTCTCGCTCAGTGTAGAAATTTGTTGTACTATACTAGGTACTCTGTAAAGTCCTGGAACATGAAGCTTTCCAGTTGTTGTACAGCTTTAAGTTCTTTTTAAGGATTCATTTTCTATTTTACATGTCTTCGTCCATGTGCAGTGCCCATGTGACCTGTTTTACTAGGCCGTGATATTTCGTCTCAGCTTTTCATACTTTGTTTTTCCTGTAAGCAGTGGACCGGTTATTGCTGATGCCAAGAACAACCTTCTGTTCTTCTTTATTCACAAGTTGTTGAATATCTACCATTTGAATACACTTAATTTGGGCATATTGGACAGGTTTTGGAAACAGGGCTGAGAACGAGACGCTGGAACAAGGCTTTGCTGCAAGATCAGGCGCACAGTCAGCACGGTCAGAGTAATGCTGATGCGGATTCTGGAGGTCAGGTGGTGTTGAGGATTAGAGATGCTGGTGATGTTGTGACACAACTCAGACAATAAACCACTAAGTTGGCCCCTGGTAGCGTGCTTTTGGCTCTGCTTAGCTGTAGTATGGTCATCTAGAATCAATCTGGAATTTATCTTCTATGCCTTGATCTGACAATGATTGTTGCGTTTGTTTGGTTGTCGGATTATGCAGTGAGAGCATTAATGGCGTTTAGCTTCTGGAAAATAATTATAAGTTAACTAATAAGAGTACACGTAACCGGCCAATGCAATTGCAATCATGTTGGTTGTATCGTCATCTGGCATTGACAGGGAGCTTATCTGGTGTGCGTTGATCTGACAATGATTGGTGCTTTTGTCAGATAAGGTAGCAAGAGCCACACAATCATTTTAGTTTCTGTACAGTCAGTAGATTAATTTTTACTTCCAGTGTGGTTTTGCGATCTTGCTGTATGGAACTAGTCAGGTACAACAAAATTAAGGAGACGGCAGTGGCAAGGTATGGGATCTGCTGGTAGAGTATGATGTAGAATGCTGTATGGACTAATGGTTGCCTATTGGTAGGACTGGACACGAGCTGAGCCGAGCCGAGCTTGATCCGAGCCTGGCTTTGGCTCGCTCTGGAGCGGCTCGGCTCGGCTCGGCTCGCTCAGCCAACGAGCCGACTTCAGGCGGCTCGGCTCGCTTCAGCTATGGCTCGGCTCAGACTGAGCCGGCTCGAAAGCCATTTGCCCCCAGAAGTACAGAACCTCTGTATATAGTCCAGTCTTGATTTTTTTTGCAGCAATTAAACCCATATTTTGAAAAACAAACAGTTTATATTGCTGAAAGTGGAACATTCAGCAGTCTATTATTTTAACAAAAGGTCATAGTAATGAAAAATAAGCTTTCGTCTATGAATTCTTCTACCAAAATTGTAATAATGGAATAGATATGAGAGAAAGAATTCACCAGCATTTCTATTTTTGGACAACACTTGCTTTGAACTTTACACAGCAAAGCATCAAATATTGACAGCCACACGAAGAAATTTTGCATAGCACAAAACTTACCACTTTGACATAAAAACTGAGAAAATGTTGACAGCGAAACAATGACTAGCGAAAACTACATAATACTAAGTTCATAGTTCATCACTAGTTCACAACAACATCGTTAAAAGTGCATGGTTCAACGCAACATCATTCAAGGACCGTAGTTCATCACAACAAACACATAATCCAAACTTCCTCACAACAAACACATAATTCGAAGTTCATGACAACAAAAGAAATGGCTCGAGACGATCACGTTGCCCTCAACAATCCACATGACAAGATCATGTAGACATCCATCTTCAAAGTAGCAAGAGCAACACCAACATGACGATTATCTACATGTAACACAGATTTGGAAACCTATTGGGATCATGTAAAGATATGAAAACTGAAACGTGTCAAAAGAATAGTTACCAATTGTTGTTATCCCCCACATCAACAATCTTGGGCAACTTGATATTCTCAACATCGTCCTCCTCATCTTCATCTCTCTCCTAATTATTTGGAAGTTAGCCACATACAAGAAATAGACAGAAACCATAGAAGAAAAGATAGGAGTCATACCACCACATTGAAGTCCTTGTGAGATCCTTTGATATAACTAGCACCGCACACCAAGGCTTCCACCATTTCTGGTTTCAGAGAACTCCTGTAGTCATCTAAAACCACACAAGTAGACATATCTAAGTTCAAGGATAGGATGACAAGTTAACATCCAATGTAACAAGTAGACATACCTAAAACTCTTCCACCCGTGCTAAAAGTTGATTCCGAAGACACGGAGGTAGCCGGGACAGTCAAGAACCTCTTTGCCATCATTGCCAATACGGGGTATCTAGGTGCATTTACCCTCCACCAATCAAGAAGATTGAACATAGGATCCATTGCCTCATTCAAGTCATCTAGATAGTTTCTAAGCTCACTTTTTAATGGTGTTGATGAAGTTGCTGATAAGAAGGGCTGAAACTCACAATCCATAAGTGGCATCGAGGTACTTGTGTTGCAATTGTTCTTGGCTGATGATCCACTAGCTCTTTCTTCAGCTTTCTTATTTTTCACAACAAACTTCTCATACAATGTGTCCAACTCTCCGCGCACAATATTCTTCTCAGTATTTGCTTTCCCCACATCATACATTTGGTGCTAGCACCACTCAACATACCTCATCTTGTACCTTGGGTCCAAGATGGTAGCAAGCACCATGACATTGTTCGGCTCATCCCAATACTTGTCAAATTTATCCATCATTGCATCACCCATTTTCTTGTAGCATTCATCATCATGAGCCATGGCTTTTCTCAAAGCAATCTTGATGCTGACAATGTGAGGGTAGAATATGTTGGAGGTGGGATATAATTGCCCTGAAAACGCAGTTGTCACACGAGATAAAGAGAGGAGAAATGGCTTAATAACTTCAAACTTGTCCCATTCTTCCTTTTCCGGCTCCCATTGATAGTTGGCATTTGAAGCTGCATAAGAGGACATGGCTACCCTATACGGGCAGGCCGTATCAAGCATCTGGTACGTTGAACTCCACGCGTGACACAATCAAGATGCAAATGGTTGCCAACCTCAACACCCAATATTTTGCAAGTCTCAACAAACTTGTGGAGGCGACTCGGTGACTTCTTAAAATACTTAACCGTCTCTCTCAAATTCTCTATCAAAGGGGCCATGATGGTTGTCCCATCTTGCACCACCAAGTTGATAATGTGTGCACAACAACGGACATGGAAATATTTGGCTTCAAAGTCCGTACCTACAAAAAAACAGCAAGCATATGACAATATATTCAACCAAAACAGCACACATATGAGCATGTGTTAAACCAAAATATCATTATTTGGACAAACAAAGCATATGTACTACAAAAACAACAAGAATATGACCATATATTCAACCAAAACAGCAAGTATATGAACATATGTACAACAAAAACAGCAAGCATATAACCATATATTTGAAGCATTGTCTAGTGTGATGGACAAACAAAGCATATGTACTACAAAAACAGCAAGAATATGACCATATATTCAACCAAAACAGCAAGTATATGAACATATGTACAACAAAAACAACAAGTATATACCTCTCCGAACAGCAAACTTTGCCTTCAAACCTCTGACCGCAACATCATTGTTTGAAGCATTGTCTAGTGTGATGGATATAATTTTCTTCTCTATCTTCCATTCAGTCACACACTCATAGATAGCATCTGAAATCACATGCCCGGAGTGAGGAGGATCCAAATCTATGAAAGAAAGAACACGTGTGTGCATCTTCCAATCCTTATCTATAAAGTGTGCAACCACACACATATATGATATGGTCTGGTTGCTAGTCCACAAGTCGGTTGTCAGACTAATGAAGTCCACATCCTTTAGTAAAACTTGAAGCAAGTCCCTTTCTTTCTTGAAAACCCTCATGCATTCAGCTCTTATTGCCTTCCTTCCAATGGGTTGATAGTTTGGATTCAAGCACTTCATGAGAATGTTGAACCATTTATGTTCAACCATTCTAAATGAGTACTCATGGACTCAAATCATCTTTGCCATGACCTCCTTTATGAGGTCCTTATCGTACTCAATGAACTGGACAGCTGGACCACTTGTTGTGGCATTGGTTTTTCTAAAAAATAGAGTAGCTTGGATGAGATCCCTATTAACCTTGTCCTTGTAATTCTTACATGTGTCCATATGTCTTCACATGGATGAGGTGCTTCCACCTTGGACATATGCATATTGATTGTCACAATAATTACATTGTGCCTTCAACTCCATCAAACCTTCTTTCGATGGCACCTCTACCTTATGAAAGAAGGTCCAAACCGCCGACCTCAACCTCGAAGGAGCTTGACCTTTTCGCTTCTTGGCACTCTTTCGTTGCACTTTTCTTGCTTCATCCTCACTCGAACTAAGAAGTATGGTTTCTTGCTCTTGAGGCGTAGGACCAAGGCCTAGACCATCCTCGGACATATCATCACCTTCGAAGGTTTCTTCTTCACTATCCACAAACCCATCCGAATCTGATTTGTCACCAGCCCCGGGCGGCACCTCAAACAAAGTATCTTGCTCTTCCTTGTCGCCCTCCTCATCCTCTTCCACCTCTTCATGATCCTCCTCCGCTTGCTTATCATGCTCCATTGCCTAGCACACAAAAACAACACACGCATGAGCTTGGACACACATATATTTGACTTTTGTATAGCAAAAACAGCACACCCATGAGCTTGCACAAACATATATTTGACTTTTGGATAGCAAAAACAACACACACATGAGCTTGCACAAACATATATTTGACATTTGGATACCAAAAAGAGCACAAACATGAGCTTGCACAAACATATATTTGACATTTGGGTATCAAAAACATCACATATGAGCATGGGCACACATAAATTTGACTTTCAGAAAGCAAAAACAGCACATACATGAGCTTGCACAAATATATATTTGGCATATACATACCTGGGAAGATGTAGCCTCCCTCTCATAGTAGTTTGCGGAGCTGGAGGCAGCGGTGATTGCGGCACGCACACCAGCGCCGGTGGGGTCAGGGAGACGTCGAGGCGGAGGTTTCTTTTTTTACCCTACACAACAACTCAGCAATTGGGGTATTGCTGCAATCATTTGCGAGCTTCCTCGGCAGCCGTGTAGTAGCTATTGCATTGCCCTTCCCATTCCCCTTCTGCATCCCCGAGACCGGCACCTTGCTCTTCATAATGGAGTCCAATGTCCTCTCTTTCTCCTTCTCTTTCCCATTCGCCTTCCCCTTTTCCTTGTCCATTGTTGCGACGATAGGTGTCTGCACACATGAGCAAACAACAAACAGTCAATCATCAACAATAGTAAACTAATTACATATGGAGTCAATGTAATTTTCCAAGCAAGTAGATTTTTTTTCAAGCTGCTATGCTACATCAAGTAGATCATCAACAGCAGAAAACTAATTACACATGAAATCAATGAAAATTTTGATCAATCCATCCATTCTACCCTACAACTCCATCCATCCATCCGGATCTGCTACATCTAGCTCTACAGGCTATATTACATCCATCCATGATCCATCCATCTAGCCCTACATCTACATGACTACATCCATCGATCCATCCATGCATCCATCAATAAATCAGATGCGTCATGCATGCTAGTTTAGACACCTATGGCTAGGGTTTGGGAAGGAACAACCACATGAGCACATCCATCGATCCATCCATCCATTGATCTATCACACACGTACTAGTTCAGAGAGCTGCGGCTAGAGATAGGAAAGGAAGGAGGTACCTGCTCGTGCTCGTCACGTTCGGCGAGAAACCAGGGGAGGCGCGCCCGTCTGCATCTGCTGTGGTGAGGAGAGGTGGCGCCGCCCGTTGCCATCGAGCCCGTTGCTGTCGGAGTGGTGAGGAAACAGGGCGTCCCTCGTCGCTGCCGATCCAGCTTTGCAACGCAGGGGAGAGAAAGGGGCGAGGGGGAGGCAGAGCAGAGAAAGCGGCGAGGCGGCGCTGTCTCTGCATCTCTCGTGCCCTAATGCGTGCGAGGCTGCGAGCCATGGAGATTGAGGATGGATTGGGCTGGGCTGCAAGCGAGTCACCGAGCTGGACCGGCCGAAACTCGGCTCGGCTCGCTCGCGAATCGGGCTTGTTTTCAGAACTGGGCCCGCTCATTTAACCTGTCGAGCCGAGCTGTAGCGAGTTTCGGGCCGAGCCGGAAAGCTCGCTCGTACGTCCAGTCCTACCTATTGGATGGATCATTGGGCTACTGTGGATGAAATAGTGTGGTATTTATACTCTACCTCTGGCAGAGTACAGTCCAAGCCCAATAAATGGAATTACTATTATTCTTTGACATTTACAGCCCAATAAAGCGTCAGATGGTCTGTAATACATTCAAGTCTAAGAGCGTCGAGTGGTTGAGCCATGTTCCTATATATGCCAGTAGCTTATCGGCCCACGGTTCGCCTAAGACTAGTAGCCTTCCTAGAGTCAACAAAGTTGAATGTGACTGAAGATATGGAGGACCCTTGGCTTCGTCGGGAGGTTGACCGTGACAAACATTTAGAGGTTACATATATGGTTACAGGAATATGATGCACTAGGAATTGACGCGAAGCGAGTGTATGCTCGCCTGCTCGGCCATTCATGATCGCACACGCGAATGTGGACACTACCATGGCCGGACGTGACGCAAATGCCCCAACACCACGCGCGGATGAGGCCGTGGTTGTGGCAGCGCATGCAGAAGAGGTTGCGTCCGCCGCGGCCACATGCACGGATGAGGTCATTTCTCGTACTCACGTGTGGAAGAGACCGCAACCACTACCGCACACGCCGATATGCCACGAACACCACCTCGTCGTGCCCGCCACCACTGCACGGCAGGAGGAGATCCATCAAAGGGCTTATGAAAAATGTCAAGGACATGGTCTATCCCGAAAAGGACGTTGATCCTTCCTTTCAAGAAAGGATCTTGCATCGGGCTAGAAATTATTTTAACACAAAGTCATCGAGCTTGAGGAAGCATCAAGAATGGAGATCTCCAACTACGAGGATTTCAACAAGTGCTTCCTCGACTACGAGGATGAGTAGTAGCTCAGTATCCATGGTTTAAGGTCCCTAGTTTAGGTAATATTTGAATGAGATGCGCAACAGGGATCAGCGCCTCCTTGCTTAGCGAGTTCAGGAGATAGCCCAGCACGACCTGGTCCTGGGACAGCCAGGTCGCATATGCAGGGTTGGGGACGGCCACCTCCTTTCCTTCTTTGTCGGTGGAGATGAGCTTCTCATCTGGCTTGGCGATGGATCCATCCAGGTAGCCAAAGTACCCAGCGCCTCTAATTTGTGGCAAGACCTGTGCACGCCAGAGGATGAAATTGTCCCGAGTTAATTTCTCCGTGACTTGGGTGTTGAGGCTAGGCCGCTGGGTGCGGTGGTGGAGGTGGATGATGCCATGGGGACGAAGGGGGAGGTCGATCTAGACTAGATGGAAGAGGATGCTTTGATTACCATGTAAATTTTGTAGAAGCGTCTTACCTCCCGTAGGAGGCCGCGTGGTCTTTTATTGATAGTGCGGGGCCTATCCCGGATATGCATACATGAGTTTGTTACAATCGTGGCTTACAAGCAAAGAAAGGAAGTCAAGATAAATACAGAATATGCTAACAACTCCTATCTATCTTGCTGCTGAAGCTAACTTTCAATATCTTCATCTGACGCATATCTCTGGGACTCTTCAAACGCTAACAGCCCAGTCATACCGCAGCGCTCAAAGCCAGGGTGCACATCGATCCCAAAACATGCCCAGCGACAAAGGGGACACGAATGCAAGAGGCTGTCACTACTACAGATCGACATACTACTGACCCCTCCTCACTGACCGGCCACTGACCACGTGTTAATGATGTGGGTTAACAATGCCCGGTAAGTGCGGAGGCGTCAGTGATGTGTCTCTCACGACCAAGATAGGTCCTTAACACTAACCGGTCTAAAATTGGTCGGTCAGCGAGGATGTGCTTTCCATCTCGATCGGATGAAATGTTATCACAGACGATCTATCATACTTGGCTAGTCTTTGATAATTATTCATCACTGACCCTCGTATTTAGTGGCCAGTCAATGACAATGTGACATTGAGACACATTCACGTGTCATCTACGTATGTGTGGGTTTCCAATGACCAACATTGAATGGACGGTGCAACGACGCCGTCCAGCTACTGACGACGATTCCCACCGCAACCGACAACATTGAACAAGACGCGAAGATGACCTCCATAATAGAGATCAACTGTCAATGATGCAGATGTTGGAGATCGGGCCAGTGTAGCGAGGACTGGATATGCTGCTGATGTTGTGCTCCCAGTGGAAAGTTGGCCAC
This sequence comes from Triticum dicoccoides, assembly GCF_002162155.2. Taxonomy (NCBI): domain Eukaryota; kingdom Viridiplantae; phylum Streptophyta; class Magnoliopsida; order Poales; family Poaceae; genus Triticum; species Triticum dicoccoides. The sequence continues at coordinate 20,875,942 of NC_041390.1, forward strand.
AGGTTTATCAACAATAGGGTAGTTCTAAGTTCTAACTTGTGGCTGTGTTTGTCTGTTATATGGTCATCTGGCATTGACATGGAGCTTTATCTGGTGTGGCTTGATCTGACAATGCTCTTGCATCTGTCGGATAAGATAGCAAGAGCAGTAACAAATTTTTAGTTTCTATACAGTCAGTAGATTAATTTTCACTGTTAGAGCGATTTTGTGATCTTGATGTATGGAACTAGTCAGGTACAGCAAAATTAAGGGGAGGTACTGATCTACACAGTGAGCTACAACAAAATTAAGGAGACGGCAGTGGCATGGTATGTGACCTGCTGGTAGAGTACAATGTAGAGATGGACTAATGGTCGTCTGTTGGTTGGATCATTGGGCTACTGAGGATGAAATAGTGTGGTATTTATACTCTACCTCTGGCATAGTACAGTCCAAGCCCAATAAATGGAATTAAATTCTTTGGTATTTACAGCTAGGAGATATGATTTGCACAAGATAAAAAAAGTGGCAGATGGTCGGTATGTAATACAGTCAAGTCTAAGAGCATAAGTGGTTGAGTCATGTTCCTATATATGCCGCCAGTGTAGTTTATCGACACAAGATATGGAGGACCGTAGGCTTGATCATGACAAAACTATACTGGCACTCGATTGTTACATATATGGTGTTCCATGGGAATATGATGCACTGGGAATTGACGCAAAGCAAGTGTGGGGCATCGACGGGGCATCTGCCCCGGGTAGACACAACATGTGTTCGTCGTGTAGGCAAGACTGTGGCGACGTACAAGCAAGAACGGCGTGGCAAGCGTGTGCACACAGTTATGCTTATCCACTCGTGCGCGACACTTTGCATAGCACACACAGTTTGTCATAACAAACAGTGTGCCGAACTTCAAAGTAGAGCACACATTTCTCAACACACAATCCATGTGCGTTGCGACAAGTTAATTCCCTCACACCTACCTCCGCTGCAATCACATGCCTCCTTTCTCCTTCCTTGCTGCCTCCAAATCCTCCTCGCCCACCTCCGCTGCTCTCCAAACAACTAATGACCTCCGAAAGTCAAATTGTGACCGCACAGGCGGATGTGGCCACTACCATGGCCGAACGCGACGCAGATGCCCCGATAGCACGCATGGATGGAGCAGTGGTTATGCTGGCGCGTGCAGAAGAGGTCACAGTCATCGCACACACGGTTGAGGTCGTTTCCAGTGCCCCACGCATGAAAGAGGCTGCGGCCACTGCCGCACGCGTCGATGATGCCACGGACGTAGGGCTGGACACGAGACGAGCCGAGCCGAGCCGAGCCTGAACCGAGCCTGGCTTTGGCTTGCTCTAGAGCGGCTCGGCTCGGCTCGGCTCGCTCAGCCAACGAGCCTATTTTAGGCGGCTTGGCTCGCTTCAGGTATGGCTCGGCTCAGACCGAGCCGGCTCGTAAGCCAGCTATTGGGGATCGTAACAGAAATTTAAAATTTTCTACGCATCACCAAGGTCAATCTATGGAGTAATCTAGCAACGAGGGGAAGAGAAGTGCATCTACATACCCTTGTAGATCGCTAAGCGAAAGCATTGCAAGAACGCGGATGAAGGAGTCGTACTCGCAGCGATTCAGATCGCGGTTGATTCAGATCTAGCGCCGAACGGACGGCGCCTCCGCGTTCAACACACATACAGCCTGGGGACGTCTCCTCCTTCTTGATCCAGCAAGGGGAGAGGACAAGTTGAGAGAGAACTCCAGCATCATGACGGTGTGGTGGTGGAGCTTGTGGTATTCCTGCAGGGCTTCGCCAAGCTCTACGGAGGAGGAGGAAGAGTTGGAGGAGGGAGGGCTGCGCCAGGGAAGAGGTCACGGCTGCCCTCCCACCCCTCCACTATATATAGGGGCAAGGGGAGAGGGGGAGGCGCCCTAGGGTTTCCCCTAGGGGGCGGCGGCTAGGCAGATTGGATCCCCCTAGGGAAAATCCTATGGAGACTTGCCCCCAAGCCAAGCAGGTGGAGGCTTGCCTCCCAAGCCAGGTGGAGGCGCCCCAACCCCCCAAGTAACGTGGGAAAGGATGTGGGGGGCGCACCACCCCTTAGTGGGCTGGTTTGCCCCTTCCCCTTTGGCCCATAAGGCCCTCCCACACTTGTCAGGGCTCCCGAAACACCTTTCGGTCATGCTGGCCATAGCCTGATACTCCTGGAACACTTCCGGACTCCAATACCCTTCGTCCAATATACCGATCTTCACCTCCGGACCATTCCGGAGCTCCTCGTCATGTCCGGGATCTCATCCGGGACTCCGGACAACCTTCGGTAACCACATACTATTTCCCATAACAACTCTAGTGTCACCGAACCTTAAGTGTGTAGACCCTACGGGTTCGGGAACCATGCAGACATGACCGAGACAACTCTCCAGCCAATAACCAACAGCGGGATCGGGATACCCATGTTGGCTCCCACATGTTCCACGATGATCTCATCGGATGAACCACGATGTCAAGGATTCAATCAATCCCGTATACAATTCCCTTTGTCCAGCGGTATTGTACTTGCCCGAGATTCGATCGTCGGTATCCCGATACCTTGTTCAATCTCGTTACCGACAAGTCTCTTTACTCGTTCCGTAACACATCATCCCATGATCAACTCCTTGGTCCATTGTGCACATTATGATGATGTCCTACCGAGTGGGCCCAGAGATACCTCTCCGTTTACACGGAGTGACAAATCCCAGTCTCGATTTGTGCCAACCCAACAGACACTTTCGGAGATACTTGTAGTGTACCTTTATAGCCACCCAGTTACGTTGTGACGTTTGGCACACCCAAAGCACTCCTACGGTATCCGGGAGTTGCACAATCTCATGGTCTAAGGAAATGATACTTGACATTAGAAAAGCTTTAGCAAACGAACTACACGATCTTGTGCTAGGCTTAGGATTGGGTCTTGTCCATCACATCATTCTCCTAATGATGTGATCCCGTTATCAACGACATCCAATGTCCATGGTCAGGAAACTGTAACCATCTATTGATCAATGAGATAGTCAACTAGAGGCTTACTAGGGACATGGTGTTGTCTATGTATCCACACATGTATCTGAGTTTCCTATCAATACAATTCTAGCATGGATAATAAACGATTATTATGAACAAGGAAATATAATAATAACCAATTTATTATTGCCTCTAGGGAATATTTCCAACAGTCTCCCACTTGCACTAGAGTCAATAATCTAGTTCACATCGCCATGTGATTAACACTCACAGGTCACATTGCCATGTGACCAACATCCAAGAGTCTACTAGACTCAATGATCTAGTTCAGATCACTATGTGATAAACACTCAAACAGTTCTGGGTTTGATCGTGTTATGCTTGTGAGAGAGGTTGTAGTCAACGGGTCTTGCCATATTCAGATCACTATGTATTTCGCAAAACTTTATATCGTAGATGCTGCTACCACGTTCCACTTGGAGCTATTCCAAATTATTGCTCCATTGTACGTATCTGGTATCTCTACTCAGAGCTATCCGGATAGGTGTTAAGCTTGCATCGACGTAACTCTTTATGTCGAACTCTTTATCACCTCCATAATCGACAAAACATTTCCTTATTCCTCTAAGGATAATTTTGACTGCTATCTAGTGATCCAGTCCTAGATCACCTTTGTACCTTCTTGCCAGACATGTGGCAAGGCACACATTAGGTGCGGTACTCAACATGGCATACCGTATAGAGCCTATGACAAGAGCATAGGGGACGACCTTCGTCCTTCCTCTTTCTTCTGCCGTGGTCAATATTTGAGTCTTACTCAACTTCACACCATACAACTAAGGTAAGAACCCCTTCTTTGACTGATCTATTTTGAACTCCTTCAAAAACATGTCAAGGTGTGCGTTCTTTGAAAGTATCATCAGGCGTCTTGATCTATCTCTATAGATCTTGATGCCCAATTTGTAAGCAGCTTTATCCAGGTCTTCCTTTGAAAAACACTCTTCAAACAACCGTTTATGCTTTCCAGAAATTCTACATTATTTTGGATCTTACAATATGTCATCCACATATACTTATCAGAAATATTGTAGTGCTCCCACTCACTTTCTTGTAAATACAAGTTTCTAGCAAACATTGTATAAACCTAAAAGCTTTGATCACTCCATCAAAGCATGTATTCTGACTCCGAGATGCTTGCTCTAGTCCATAGAAGGATTGCTGGAGCAAGCATACCTTTTAGCATCCTTAGGATCGACAAAACCTTTTATTGTATCACGTACAAACTTTTCTTACGGAAACTGGTAAGAAAACTTGTTTTGGCATCCATCTGTCAGATTTCATAATTGAAAAATGCAGCTAATGCTAACATGATTCCAACGGACTTAAGCATCGATACGGGTGAGAAATTCTCATCATAGTCAACTCCTTGAACTTGTGAAAAGACTCTTTCCCACAAGTCGCACTTCATAGACGGTAACATTACCGTCCATGTCCGTCTTCTTCTTAAAGATCCATTTATTCTCAATGGATTGCTGATCATCGGCCAAGTCCACCAAAGTCCATACTTTGTTCTGATACATGGATCCTATCTCGGATTTCATGGCTTCTAACCATTTATCGGAATACGGGCCCACCATCGCTTCTCCATAGCTCGTAGGTTCATTGTTGTCTAACAACATGATATCTAAGACAGGATTACCGTACCACTCAGGAGTAGTACATATCCTTGTCGACCTATGAGGTTCGATAGCAACTTGATCCGAAGCTTCATGATCACTATCATTAACTTCCTCTTCAACAGACGTAGGCGCCACAGAAAACATCTTTCTGTGTTGCATCATTCTCTGGTTGAAGTAAATGTTCGACAACCTCATCAAGTTCTATTTTCCTCCCACTCAATTCTTTCGAGAGAAACTCCTTCTCGAGAAAGGACCCGTTCTTAGTGACAAACAATTTGCCCTCGGATCTGAGATAGAAGGTATACCTTACTGTCACCTTTGGGTATCCTATGAAGATGTGTTTGTCCGCTTTGGGTTCGAGCTTCTCTGGCTGAAGCCTTAAGCATCGCAGCCCCAAACATTAAGAAACGACAATTTTGGTTTCTTGCCAAACCAATGTTCATACGATGTCGTCTCAACGGATTTAGATGGTGTCCTATCTAAAGTGAATGCAGCTGTCTCTAACGCATAACCTCAAAATGAAAATGGTAGATTGGTAAGAGACATCATAGATCGCACCATATCTTATAGTGTTCGATTATGACGTCCGGATACACCATTACCTTGTGGTGTTCCAGGTGGCTTCAACTATGAAACAATTCCACAATGTCTTAAGTGATTGCCAAAATCATAACTCAGAAAATCCCCTTTTGATCAGATCGTAGGAACATGATCTTATTGTTATGATGATTCTTAACTTCACTCTGAAATCGCTTGAACTTTTCAAACATTTCAGACTTGTGCTTCATTAAGTAGATATACCTATATCTACTCAAATCGTCAGTGAAGATGAGAAAATAGCGATACCCACTGCACGCTTCAATTCTCATTGGATCACACGCATCAGCATGCATGATCTCCAACAAGTCACTTACCCGTTTCATTGTACCTGAAAACAGGGTCTAAGTCATCCTGCCCATGAGGCATGGCTCGCATGTGTCAAGTGATTCAAAATCAAGTGACTCCAAACATCCATCGACATAGAGTTTCTTCATGCATCTTACGCCAATATGACTTAAGCGACAGTGCCACGAGAAAGTGGTACTATCATTATTAACTCTACATCTTTTGGCGTGAGCATGTGTATTATCACGACCGAAATTCAATGAACCATTCACATAGGGTGCATGACCATGAAATGTATCATTCATGTAAAACAGAATAACCATTATTCTCTAACTTAAATGAATGACCGTATTGCAATGAACATGATCTAATCATATTCATGCTCAACGTACACACCTAATAACATGTATCTAGGTTCAATACTAATCCTAAAGGCAGATGGAGCATGCGATGGTGATCTCATCAACTTTGGAAACACTTCCAACACACATCGTCACCTCGCCCTTAGCCAGTCTTCGTTTAGTCCGTAGCTTTTGCTTCAAGGCACCAATAATAGCAACTTAACCGGTATCCAATACCCAGGTGCTACTAGGAGTACTAGTGAGGTACACATTAATAACACGTATATACTTTGTTGAAGTTGTCAGCCTTCTTATCTACCATGCATTTGGGGTAATTCCGCTACCAGTGACCGTTCCCCTTACAATAGAACCACTTAGTCTCGGGTTTGGGTTCAACCTTGGGTTCCTTCACTGGAGCGGCAACTAGTTTGCCATCCATGAAGTTTCCCTTTTAGCCCTTGCCCTTCTTGAAACCAGTGGTCTTGTTAAACCATCAACACTAGATGCTCCTTCTTGATTTCTACCTTTTGCGGTCTTAAGCACCGCGAACAGCTCCAGGATCAACTCCATCCCTTGCATGTCATAGTTCATCACGAAGATCTAGTAGCTTAGTGACAGTGGCTAGTGAACTCTATCAATCACTATCTTATCTGGAAGTTTAACTCCCACTCGATTTAAGTGGTTGTAGCACCCAGACATTCTGAGCACATGCTCACTAGCTGAGCTATTCTCCTCCATCTTGTTGGCAAAAAGAACTTGTCAGAGGTCTCACAGCTCTCAACACGGGCATGAGCCTGAAATCCCAATTTCAGCTCTTGGAACATCTCATATGTTCTATGGCGTTTAAAACGTCATTGGAATCCCGATTCTAAGCCGTAAAGTATGGTGCACTAAACTATCAAATAGTCATCAGGATGTGTCTGTCAGGTGTTCACAACATCCACAGACGACGTTGTAGGGGTTTGCACATCAAGCGGTGCATCAAATATGTAAGCCTTTTGTGTAGCAGTGAGGACACTCCTCGGACTATGGACCTAGTCCGCATCATTGCTTACAATATCTTTCAACTTAATCTTTCTCTAGGAACGTATTGAAACAGGGAGCTACAACGTGAGCTATTTATCTACAACATATTTGCAAAGACAATTTAGACTATGTTCATGATAATTGAGTTCATCTAATCAAATTATTTAATGAACTCCCACTCAGATAGACATCCCTCTAGTCATCTAAGTGAAACATGATCCGAATCGACTAGGCCGTGTCCGATCATCACGTGAGACGGACTAGTCATCAACGGTGAACATCTCATGTTGATCGTATCTTCTATACGACTCATGTTCGACCTTTCGGTCTTCCATGTTCCGAGGCCATGTCTGTACATGCTAGGCTCGTCAAGTCAACCTAAGTGTATTGCGTGTGTAAATCTGGCTTACACCCGTTGTATTCGAACGTTAGAATCTATCACACCCGATCATCACGTGGTGCTTCGAAACAACGAACCTTCGCAACGGTGCACATTTAGGGGGAACACTTTCTTGAAATTTTAGTGAGGGATCATCTTATTTAAGCTACCGTCGTTCTAAGCAAATAAGATGTAAAACATTATAAACATCACATGCAATCAAATAGTGACATGATATTGCCAATATCATTTTGCTCCTTATGATCTCCATCTTCGGGGCTCCATGATCATCGTTGTCACCGGCATGACACCATGATCTCCATCATCATGATCTCCATCATCGTGTCTTCTTGAAGTTGTCTCGTCATCTATTACTTCTACTACTATGGCTAACGCTTTAGCAATAAAGTAAAGTAATTATATGACGTTTATGTTGACATGCAGGTCATAAATAAATTAAGACAACTCCTATGGCTCCTGCCGGTTGTCATACTCATCGACATGCAAGTCGTGATTCCTATTACAAGAACATGATCAATCTCATACATCACATATATCATTCATCACATCCTTTTGGCCATATCACATCACAAGGCATATGCTGCAAAAACAAGTTAGACGTCCTCTAATTGTTGTTGCAAGTTTTTACGTGGCTGCTATAGGTTTCTAGCAAGAATGTTTCTTACCTATGCCAAAACCACAACGTGATATGCCAATTTCTATTTACCCTTCATAAGGACCCTTTTTATCGAATCTGATCCGACTAAAGTGGGAGAGACAGACACCCGCTAGCCACCTTATGCAACTAGTGCATGTCAGTCGGTGGAACCAGTCTCACGTAAGCGTACGTGTAAGGTCGATCCGGGCCGCTTCATCCCATGATGCCGCCGAATCAAGATAAGACTAGTAACGGCAAGCAAATTGGCAATATCGACGCCCACAACTGCTTTGTGTTCTACTCGTGCATAGAAACTACGCATAGACCTAGCTCATGATGCCACTGTTGGGATCGTAGCAGAAATTTAAAATTTTCTACGCATCACCAAGATCAATCTATGGAGTAATCTAGCAACAAGGGGAAGAGGAGTGCATCTACATACCCTTGTAGATCGCTAAGCGGAAGCGTTGCAAGAATGCGGATGAAGGAGTCGTACTCGTGGCGATTCAGATCACGGTTGATTCCGATCTAGCGCCGAACAGACGGCGCCTCCGCGTTCAACACACGTACAGCCTGGGGACGTCTCCTCCTTCTTGATCCAGCAAGGGGAGAGGAGAAGTTGAGGGAGAACTCCAGCATCACGACGGCGTGGTGGTGGAGCTTGTGGTATTCCTGCAGGGCTTCGTCAAGCTCTACGGAGGAGGAGAAAGAGTTGGAGGAGGGAGGGCTGCGCCAGGGAAGATGTCACGGCTGCCCTCCCACCCCTCCACTATATATAGGGGCAAGGGGAGAGGGGGAGGCGCCCTAGGGTTCCCCTAGGGGGCAGCGGCTAGGCAGATTGGATCTCCCTAGGGAAAATCCTAGGGAGACTTGCCCCCCAAGCCAAGCAGGTGGAGGCTTGCCTCCCAAGCCAGGTGGAGGCGCCCCAACCCCCCAAGTAATGTGGGAAAGGGTGTGGGGGCGCACCACCCCTTAGTGGGCTGGTTTGCCCCTTCCCCTTTGGCCCATGAGGCCCTCCCACACTTGTCGGGGCTCCCGAAACACCTTTCGGTCATGCTGGGCATAGTCTGATACCCCCGGAACACTTTCGGACTCCAATACCCTTCGTCCAATATACCGATCTTCACCTCCGGACCATTCCGGAGCTCCTCGTCATGTCCGAGATCTCATCCGGGACTCCGAACAACCTTCGGTAACCACATACTATTTCCCATAACAACTCTAGTGTCACCGAACCTTAAGTGTGTAGACCCTACGGGTTCGGGAACCATGCAGACATGACCGAGACAACTCTCCGGCCAATAACCAACAGCGGGATATGGATACCCATGTTGGCTCCCACATGTTCCACAATGATCTCATCGGATGAACCACGATGTCGAGGATTCAATCAATCCTGTATACAATTCCCTTTGTCCAGCGGTATTGTACTTGCCCGAGATTCGATCGTTGGTATCCCGATACCTTGTTCAATCTCGTTACCGGCAAGTCTCTTTACTCGTTCCGTAACACATCATCCCATGATCAACTCCTTGGTCACATTGTGCACATTATGATGATGTCCTACCGAGTGGGCCCAGAGATACCTCTCCGTTTACACGGAGTGACAAATCCCAGTCTCGATTCGTGCCAACCCAACAGACACTTTCGGAGATACCTGTAGTGTACCTTTATAGCCACCCAGTTACGTTGTGACGTTTGGCACACCCAAAGCACTCCTACGTATCCGGGAGTTGCACAATCTCATGGTCTAAGGAAATGATACTTGACATTAGAAAAGCTTTAGCAAACGAACTACACGATCTTGTGCTAGGCTTAGGATTGGGTCTTGTCCATCACATCATTCTTCAAATGATGTGATCCCGTTATCAACGACATTCAATGTCCATGGTCAGGAAACCGTAACCATCTATTGATCAACGAGCTAGTCAACTAGAGGCTTACTAGGGATATGGTGTTGTCTATGTATCCACACATATATCTGAGTTTCCTATCAATACAATTCTAGCATGGATAATAAACGATTATCATGAACAAGGAAATATAATAATAACCAATTTATTATTGCCTCTAGGGCATATTTCCAACACCAGCTGCCACCAGAATCTCTTTTACCTGTAGAACCTCTGTTTTAGTCCAATGTCTTGATTTTCTGCAGCAATTAGACCCATGTTTTGGAAGACAAACCATTTATATTGCTAAAAATGAAACATCCAGCAGCCTATTGTTTCAAGAAATGGTCATAGTAATGAAAAATAAGCTTTCTTCTATGAATTCTTCTACGAAAATTGTAACAACGGAACAGATATGACAAAAAGAATTGGGCAACATTTGTATTGAATTTTGTACAGCACTTCCTTTTGAACTTTAAACAGCAAAACATCAAATATTGATAGCCAAACAAATAAATTTTGCATAGCATAATACTTACCACTTTGACATATAAAATGAGAAAATGTAGAGGAAATTGTTTAAAAAATGGTCATAGTGGACGTTGACAGCCAAACAAATATTGACAGCAGTCTATATTGCTAATAATGCAACATCTAGTAGTCTATGGTGTTAGAAGTATATTTACGTTTAAGATAGAGATAAAAGATAGAGATAAGATATGTTTAACTTGCCCTCTACTCTAAGTCTCTCTCCCTCCATTGTACCTCTATATATACCCTATACATGGGTCAGATAAATACAACACAATATTCATCCATCCTATAATTTTCCCCGGGGGCGTGGCACCCGATCAATCGAAGATTAGATTGGTTCTGTAGATTAGTTTAGCTTCAAATTTCTGAAATTCTCATAGATTAGTTTTTCCATTAGCCACCAAAACTCTACGATCTGATCTACTTCGGTGTACAAAATCTTTACGGTCATCGTCCTGCCGGCACGACGTAGACCTTCAGTAGTCCGGCACCACACGTCGGCCAGGTACCCACAAGTGCGCGGCTGACGCGGGCGAACTACGTGTGGCCGGCGACTTGAGCACGATCGCGGGGAACAGGCTGCAAGATTCAGCTACGATCACGGTGCCACGGTGCTCGACCACGCGCCGTTGCATGCGGTCGGCTTGAAGATCGGAACTGCACCAGCGAGGGCCATCAAGAACTCCAACGACAGTAAAAAAGAGCGACCGCAGATTGCTGGGCACGCGGTGGACACAGCTGGAGCAAGCCCAGGCGCTGGCGTTCCAAAGGCGCAGGCATAGCCGAGCGCTCGAGCAGTAGGCCGATGCAACCGCTCGGCAGGCAGTCCGGTGGAGCGGCGCCACGCGCTCACGCAGCCAAGCCCTCGACACCAATCGCGCCGTCTTCAACCCCGATCGATCGCCTCAAACACAACGACGCGCCGTGATTACGGGAGGGATCCGAATTTTCCGCATGGCTCCACGCAGATGTCCAGCCGAGATGTCCTTCCATCAGGTGCGTGCATGCATGCATGCATGACCATCGTGGGTGCGTGAGAACAGCAAGCCCGGCCATATTAACACATGGATACGGGGCTCCATCTAGGCAGGGCTACGACGTGTGGGCGACCCGTGCACATAATCTGCTCCGGGCTCGCACATCTACGCCAAGCCACCGACAGGTCTGCCGAGGTGCACGACTTGGATCACGGGAGGGCTGTTTCCCCAACTCTAACGACTCCAGTGTGCTCCCTACGACCACGACCCACGACACTAAGATGTACACCAAGCCGGCCTGCACCTGCCTACCACGCGTCTCCAGCTTCGTCGACCCGCGCGATCTCCAGCATCTCACGAACGCGTCGTCAAGCAGCAGTCTACATCAACCGGCCTGCTGCAACTACAACTGCATCGACATCTACATCGATTCGGCCTTCTGCACCGACGCACTACACCGAACGATCGACTACAAGCCCCAACATACTTCGTCGAGCACATCTACGAGAAGCCATCACGACATGCACCATCCACACGCCAGGCCGGTGTGGAGTAAGATGCAATCTTCCTCGCCTTCTTCGTTGCGACACGGCATCGACACTTGGTCGCCGCGAGGAACACCTTCAAGCGACACATTATTGTCGACACGCCGCTGCGACGTCATCGTTGACACTTCATCGTCAAGGTCTTTATCAATGTGGTCTTCACCAACATCTTCGTCAACACACCGCCGTTACCTTGTCCACAAGATGGACACCTAGCGTTCTCTGACAGACTTTTCTGCAAAACGCGACCTCGACGACGGCAATGACCGTGTCACGACGACGGCATCGACCACGTCATTCACGACGGCACGACTGCATCGACACGGCGACACAGTGACGACCCTACACGGCCACACGGTTCTGGCAAAACCGATGTGTGCTCGATGGGCTTCCTCCGGTCTTGGCAAAATCGATGGACTCATCGCCGACGGCACCCTCTGACATCCGCAAGGTGCATCGTCCACATTTGCAGCTCCGTCATAGCGCATTTTTTTGCGCCTCCGGCTTTGTGTGGCTTCATCATCCACGACGACCACACCATTGACCACGACTACCTCGACCACGGCTACATCACCATGATCGGCTACTTCGACATTAATGACTACGTCTACATCAACTCATCGGCAAGAACTCCAGTCAACAGCGTCCGCCTCGTCACTTGCGTCCACGACACTCCCGCTGTGACTGCGGGAGGGAATAGAGGAGAAGGCAGGAAGGCACCAGAAGGGGATGCAGTCACCGCCCTAACTGCCGACCCATCAGAGACGCAGTTGATGATGGCGCAGCGGAGAAGACGACAAAGAGCAAGACTTTAAATTCAGTCGTAATCGTCCGCTTCACTCCCGCTATGACTGAGGGGGAATGTTAGAAGTATATTTACGTTTAAGATAGAGATAAAAGATAGAGATAAGATAGGTTTAACTTGCCCTCTACTCCAAGTCTCTCTCCCTCCATTGTACCTTTATATATACCCCATACATGGGTCAGATCAATACAACACAATATTCATCCATCCTATAATTTTCTAACATATGGTTTTAAAAATAGGCATAGTGACTAAATATAAGCTTTCTTCTATGAAAAGTGTACAGGAAATGGAACAAATATGTCAAACAAAGAATTGGGCAGCATTGCTTTTTAATTTTGGACAATACCACCTTTGAACTTTATACAGCAAATATATTGAACGTTGACAGCCAAACAATGCAATTTTGTACAGCATAACACTTAGCGGTTTGACATCAAAATGAGAATCTTCCTCCTCAAACAGAGTATCTTGATCATCCTTGTCCTCTTCTTCATCATCCTTCTCTGCTTGCTTATCATGCTTCATTGCCTAGCACACGAAAACAGCACACACTTGAGCTTAGACACACATATATTCAACTTTTTGATAGCAGAAAAAGGACATACATAAGCTTGTACAAACATATATTGACTTTTGGATACAAAAACAGCATATACATGAGCTTATACAAACTTATATTTGACTTTCGGATAACAAAAACAACACATACATGAGCTTGCGCACACGCATATATTTGACCTTTGGATAGCAAAAACAGCAAACACATGAGCTTGAACGTTGCGAAGTTTGTTTTACCCTAAACATCAACTCAGCGAGCGGGACATTGCTGTAATGTTTCGCCCGCTTCCTCGGCAGTGATGCAGTAGCCCTTCCCCGTTTGCTTCCCCTTTTGCTTCCTGGAAGGCCAGGACAACGGCTTAGTCTTCATAATGGAAACCAAGCTCCTCTTCTTCCCCTTTTCCTAGTCCATTCTTGCGACCGCAGGGCTCTGCACACATCAGCAAAGAACAAATGGTCAATCATCAACAAAATTTTACATAGATAATAAAATAACCTGTCTACACAATGAATCACAAAGAAAATTCATCCATCCATCAATCAAATTCGTGCAGCATCCATCCTAGCAAGCTGCACTCTCCAGCCAACAAGCACAAGCATCCATCCATTAAATTCTTGTAGCATCCATCCATCGCGTTTCCTAGCTAACTGTGACCTCTAGCCACAATCACAAGCATCCATCCATGATACATCCATCAAATTCCTTCATGTGTGTGCGCCAGTGCAGGTAAATAGCGCTAGGGATGGGAAGGACAGGAGATCGCTTACCTACTCATGTCATTCGGTGAGAAACCAGGGGAGACGTCTCTGCTGTGGTGAGGGAAAGCGGCGTCGGCCGTCCCCGTCGGTGCCGCGCCCGATGAGTGCAGCTTGCGGCGCGACGAGGAGAGGGGTGGCGGCGCCGACCAGAGAATGGGGAAGGGTGAGGAAACTGCATCGCACGCTCGCTGTGACCTAACGCCCTGCGAGGCCGACGGGATTGGGCTGGGCCTGAACGAGTCACTGAGTTGGACCGGGCGAAACTCGGCTCGGCTCGGTCGGGAATCGGGCCTATTTTCATAGCTCGGCTCGCCTAATTATCCTATCGGGCCGAGCTCTAACGGGACGAGCTGGAGCGAGCTTTGAGCCGAGCCTAAAAGCTCGCTCGTACGTCCAGCCCTACACGGACGCCACCTCGCCACACTCGCCACCACTATGAAAAATCAAGGACATGATCTGTGCACAAAATGGTGTCGTTTCCTCCTTGCAAGAAAGGATCTTGCAACGGGCTAGGGATTATTTTAATGCAAAGGGCATCGAGCTCAAGGAAGTAAAGACAGGGCCGAGCCGGCAAAATCCGAGGCCCTGTGCCAAACTCTAAAATGGGCCCTACCTCACTAAAAAACTACTATATAAATATAACTACAATAATATAAAAATCATAATGTCCCACATAGCAAAGTAACATATCAAGAATCATACCAATTCTTGGTTGTATAGTCTTCACTTAAACAACATCATTCTTAGTGTTCTTTGAAATGATTTTTTGATCAAGCCATTGATTATTGGTGGATACTTGTGATTTTTTTATGACAAACTTATCCATATCTCCTTTCTTAGACAGAGTTAAATCCTCTATTTTTTTGTTTCTTCAAACACTCTTGGTAACCAGATTCATGTTTTCTAAATGAAGACATGATTTGAATCTTGGAATACTAAAAGCCTAATAGGTGAAAAGAATAAAATTAGCTACTACACAAGATTTACTAGAACTAAATATCAGGCGGAAATTGGAACTCAAAATGAAGGGGAAAAGGGCTCACGGGATCGATGGATGCAAGGACGCCTAAGAAATCGCAGATGGCTCGAACTTTTTGAACTTCCCCTGCCTTACCGCGCTGTCCAGCCGACTGCCGTTTCTCATCCTGCCCTTGGCCCGTCCTTAAGCCCGATGAATCGATTGATTGATTTGATCTGTATCATTGGGATCCTGGGATGCTGCACGCTGGCGGCCAGACGAAGAAACCTATCCAAGCCACGAAGGAAGGGCCGCCGTGATTCGCTCGCTCCTCTCGATCGACGCTTGGATGGTGGGGGTGAGAAGCCGAGGAGACGCTGGTCGCGATTGACGCCTGCTTCAGGCGCCAGCGCTGTGGCGGCCTAAAGGGCAGAGGCCCATATACAAAGGACAAAGCCTACTCATGGCAAATCTGATGCCCCTAAAACCTGGGGGCCCTGTGCGCCCGCACAGGTTGCACCCCCCTAGGCTCGGGCCTGAGTAAAGACAATGGAGAGCTCCTCCGACAACAAGGATGAGTAGCTCAGCATCCACAGTTTAAGGTCCCTAGAGGTAATTATGAAGTGAGACATGCAATAGGATGTTTAATTACATAGGTAATGGATGTTTAGTTCGATTACGCGATGCGATGTGAAATGATGTCACCACGGTCAGAGTCTTTTTTGCGAGGAAAACTTCCAATCTATTTATCAACTGACAAGGAAGTACAAAGAACGTAAGAAGTAAAAAAAATACATCTAGATCCGTAAACCACCTAGCGACGAATACAAACACTGGAGCGAGCTAAAGGTGCGCCATCATCATCACCCCTCCCTCATCGAAGCCGGAAAAACCTTGTTGTAGTAGATAGTCGAGAAGTTGTCGTGCCAACCGCTTCTTCCTCCGGCAGTACCGCAAGCCCCACGCCCCGCCCCTCCTCGGATTCCTCGATTTTTGCCGAGTCTTCCACCCCACCGAGCCGCTTCACCCCTCTGCCTCTGCAGCCAAAGCCGTCGCCCTCGCCACTGACTTCACCTTATCCTTCTTCCTCGCCCATCTAGTGACTAGGCCATTTCAGACATCTGCGGTGGCCGCGTCCTCCTTGGCAGGTGAGACTATGCAAAGATGGTGGTGTGCGATCCCTTGCACCGACGGCACCTCCTACTTCCCCTAATCCCTGAATTCGACGAGTGGGTTCGTTCGGTGAAAAAGCCACACACGTTTGGACTGCAGTTCTTCCTCATGGGCGGCGATGAGGAGGCTTCCGAAGAGACATATTTCAGAGTGATATATGCGACAGCCAGCGAACATAAGGAGGTTCTCTTTGTCTTCTCTTCCAGCACCACACAATGGCGAGTTACGAGACGGAGGAGGACGAGGGGGTACCAATCCTGAGACGTCTCTTCATGTAGATGAGTCCTTGGTGATTGAAGCAGAGAATGAGTGTTGTGACCAGCCTGATGGTCACATTAAGCCAAAACGGACTTGGAAACAGAAGGTTTATCCAGTCTCGGCAGCGCGTAGGAGTGCTAGGATCCGTACCTCCAAAAAATTTCATGATGAACTATGAGAGGCATTTTCTGGAATAGCAGAGGTCTTAGAGACTTGGCTAAAAGAAGGTTTCCAGCGGATGCTTCTCTTGAACATCATTTGGATTTTATTGCTTTGTCTGAGACTGGAAGAAGCAACTTCACTTCACAATTTCTTACTGAAGGAAATATGCCCTAGAGACAATGATAAAGTTATTATTTATTTCCTTATATCATGATAAATGTTTATTATTCATGCTAGAATTGTATTAACCGGAAACATAATACATGTGTGAACACATAGACAAACAGAGTGTCACTAGTATGCCTCTACTTGACTAGCTCGTTGATCAAAGATGGTTATGTTTCCTAACCATAGACATGAGTTGTCAATTGATTAACGGGATCATATCATTAGGAGAATGATGTGATTGACTTGACCCATTCCGTTAGCATAGCACTTGATCGTTTAGTTTGTTGCTATTGCTTTCTTCATAACTTATACATGTTCCTATGACTATGAGATTATGCAACTCCCGTTTACCGGAGGAACACTTTGTGTGCTACCAAACGTCACAACGTAACTGGGTGATTATAAAGGTGCTCTACAGGTGTCTCCGAAGGTACTTGTTGGGTTGGCGTATTTCGAGATTAGGATTTGTCACTCCGACTGTCGGAGAGGTATCTCTGGGCCCTCTCGGTAATGCACATCACTTAAGACTTGCAAGCATTGCAACTAATGAGTTAGTTGCGGGATGATGTATTACGGAACGAGTAAAGAGACTTGCCGGTAACGAGATTGAACTAGGTATTGAGATACCGATGATCAAATCTCGGGCAAGTAACATACCGATGACAAAGGGAACAAAGTATGTTGTTATGCGGTCTGACCGATAAAGATCTTCGTAGAATATGTGGGAGCCAATATGAGCATCCAGGTTCCGCTATTGGTTATTGATCGGAGACGTGTCTCGGTCATGTCTACATTGTTCTCGAACCCGTAGGGTCCGCACGCTTAAGGTTTCGATGACAGTTATATTATGAGTTTATGAATTTTGATGTACCAAAGGAGTTCGGAGTCCCGGATGAGATCGGGGACATGACGAGGAGTCTCGAAATGGTCGAGACGTAAAGATCGATATATTGGACGACTATATTAGGACATCGGAAAGGTTCCGAGTGATTCGGGTATTTTTCGGAGTACCGGAGAGTTATGGGAATTCGCCGGGGAGTATATGGGCCTTATTGGGCCATACGGGAATAGAGGAGAGAGGCCAAAAGGAAGGAGGCGCGCGCCCCCCCTCTGGTCTGAATTGGACAAGGGGTGCAGCCCACTTTTCCTTGTTCCTGTCCCCCTCTTTCCTTCTCTCCTACTCCAACAAGGGAAGGAGGAGTCCTACTCCCGGTGGGCAGGGGGGGCGCGCCCTCCTCCTAGGACGGCCACCTCTCCCCTTGCTCCTTTATATACAAGGGCAGGGGAGCACCTCTAGACATACAAGTTGATCAGCTGATCTCTCCTAGCCGTGTGCGGTGCCCCCCTCCACCATATTCCACCTCGGTGATATCGTAGCGGTGCTTAGGCGAAGCCCGGCGTCGGTAGCAACATCATCACCGTCATCACGCCGTCGTGCTGACGGAACTCTCCCGTGAAGCTCTGCTGGATCGGAGTTCGCGGGACGTCATCGAGCTGAATGTATGCTGAACTCGGAGGTGCCGTGCGTTCGGTACTTGGATCGGTCGGATCGTGAAGACGTACGACTACATCAACCGCGTTGTGCTAACGCTTCCGCTTTCGGTCCACGAGGGTACGTGGACAACACTCTCCCCTCTCGTTGCTATGCATCACCATGATCTTGCGTGTGTGTAGGATTTTTTTTGAAATTACTACGTTCCCTCAACACTTACCACTTTGTCCGGGGGGTAGATTTTGACTGGCATTGCCTCCCCCCTCGAGGAAGATCCGGTGGGGTTTTACTTGGGGTTAAGTGCGAAACTTTGGAAGTTCGGAGTGTAGTTTTGGGAGAGTTTGGTGTCAAGTTTTGAGTTAGAACTAAGACAGATGGGTTTGATTGGGCTTTGGTGGCGGTTTATGGAGCTGCGCAACCAGAGCTCAAGCCAGATTTTTTGGCGGATCTAGTTCGCATTTGCGGTAACGAGCAGCTCCCTCTCTTAATGGGGGGGGGGGGATTTCAACATTATCTGAAGAAAAGAGGAAAAGAATAATGACAATTTTGACGGCAGATGGTCGTTTATGTTCAACACTATTATCGAAAGCTTGGATCTCAGAGAGATAGCGCTCTCGGGGAGGAAATTCACTTGGGCTAATTCGTTACCGATACGATGTTTGAGAAACTTGACCGTGTTCTAGCTAGTGTCGAATGGGAACAGAAGTTTCCTTTGGTTACTGTGCAGGTATTGACACGAGGTGTCTCTGATCACACACCGTTACTAGTCGACTCGGGCGTTCAAACATTTGTGGGCAACAAGAACATTTTCTCGTTTGAACTTGCCTGGTTTGAAAGAGAAGGGTTCCTCGAGTTGTTATCTCGGGAGTGGGCTAAAGACTCAGGAGGAAGGACGCCTATCGAGCAATGGCAATGCAAGATTCATCATCTCCGAAGGTTCCTTCGTGGATGGGCTAAGCACATGCATGGTATTTATAAGGCGGAGAAGGAGAGACGTCTTCTACTTATTCCAAAGCTTGAAGTTAAAGCAGAAACTTCTATCTTGGATTCCAGTGAGTTGGAAACGAAGATAGAGGCGGAGATGCGACTTAAAAACCTTCTTCGCGAGGAGGAATTGCAGTGGGCGTTGCGAGCTAAGGTTCGCAAAATAGTACAAGGCGAGGATAATACTGAATTCTTCCATATGATTGCTAATGGGAAGCATCGTAAAAAGAGAATTTTCCAACTAGAACAAGATGAAGGGATGATAGTTTTGGGGAACGTTGTAGAAAACAAAAATTTTCCTACGGTTTCACCAAGATCCATCTAGGAGTTCATCTAGCAATGAGTGCTCGGATTGCATCTACATACCTTTGTAGATCACGCGCGGAAGCGTTCAAAGAACGGGGATGAGGAAGGCGTACTCGACGTGATCCAAATCACCGGAGATCCTAGCGCCTAACAGACGGCACCTCCGCGTTAAACATACGTACGGTCAGTGTAGCGTCTCCTCCTTCTTGATCGAGCAAGGGGGAAGGAGAGGTTGAGGAAGATGGCTCCAGCAGCAGCACGACGGCGTGGTGGTGATGGAGCTGCAGTACTCCGGCAGGGCTTCGCCAAGCACTATGGAGGAGGAGGAGGTGTTGGAGAGGGAGAGGGAGGCACCAAAGGCAAAAAGGTAAGAAGTCCTCCATCTCCCCCACTATATATAGGAGGGCCAAGGGGGGGCGCCGGCCCTAGGAGATCTAATGTCCTAGGGGGTGCGGCCAAGGGGAGGAATCCCTCCTCCCCAAGGCACCTAGGAGGTGCCTTCCCCTCCTAGGACTATTCCTCCTTGAAACCCTAGGCGCATGGGCCTCTTGGGGCTGGTGCCCTTGGCCCATGTAGGCCAAGGCGCACCCCTTACAGCTCATGTGGCCCCCCCGGGACAGGTGGCCCCACCCGGTGGACCCCCGGGACCCTTCCGGTGGTCCCGGTACAATACCGATGACCCCGGAACTTGTCCCGATGGCCGAAACAGGACTTCCCATATATAAATCTTTACCTCCGGACCATTCCGGAACTCCTAGTGACGTCCGGGATCTCATCCGGGACTCCGAACAACATTCGGGTTACTGCATATACATATCCCTACAACCCTAGCGTCACCGAACCTTAAGTGTGTAGACCCTACGGGTTCGGGAGACATGTAGACATGACCGAGATCGCTCTCCGGTCAATAACCAATAGCAGGATCTGGATACCCATGTTGGCTCCCACATGCTCCTTGATGATCTCATCGGATGAACCACGATGTCGAGGATTCAAGCAACCCCGTATACAATTCCCTTTGTTAATCGGTATGTTACTTGCCCGAGATCCGATCGTCGGTATCCCAATACCTCGTTCAATCTCGTTCCCGGCAAGTCACTTTACTCGTACCGTAACGCATGATCCCGTGACCAGACACTTGGTCACTTTGAGCTCATTATGATGATGCATTACCGAGTGGGCCCAGTGATACCTCTCCGTCACACGGAGTGACAAATCCCAGTCTTGATCCATGTCAACCCAACAAACACTTTCGGAGATACCCATAGTATACCTTTATAGTCACCCAGTTACGTTGTGACGTTTGGTACACCCAAAGCACTCCTACGGTATCCGGGAGTTACACGATCTCATGGTCTAAGGAAAAGATACTTGACATTGGAAAACTCTAGCAAACGAACTATACGATCTTGTGCTATGTTTAGGATTGGGTCTTGTCCATCACATCATTCTCCTAATGATGTGATCTCGTTATCAATGACATCCAATGTCCATAGTCAGGAAACCATGACTATCTGTTGATCAACGAGCTAGTCAACTAGAGGCTTACTAGGGACATGTTGGTGTCTATTATTCACACATGTATTACGATTTCCGGATAACACAATTATAGCATGAATAAAGACAATTATCATGAACAAGGAAATATAATAATAATGCTTTTATTATTGCCTCTAGGGCATATTTCCAACAGTCTCCCACTTGCAGTAGAGTCAATAATCTAGTTACATTGTGATGAATCGAACACCCATGGAATTCTGGTGTTGATCATGTTTTGCTCTAGGGAGAGGTTTAGTCAACGGATCTGCTACATTCAGGTCCGTATGTACTTTACAAATATCTATGTCTCCATCTTGAACATTTTCACGAATGGAGTTGAAGCGACGCTTGATGTGCCTTGTCTTCTTGTGAAACCTGGGCTCCTTGGCAAGTGCAATAGCTCTAGTGTTGTCACAGAAGATCTTGATCGGCCCCGACGCATTGGGTATGACTCCTAGGTCGGTGATGAACTCCTTCACCCAAATTGCTTCATGTGCTGCCTCCGAGGCTGCCATGTACTCCGGTTCACATGTAGATCCCGCCACGACGCTCTGCTTGCAACTGCACCAGCTTACTGCCCCACCATTCAAAATATACACGTATCCGGTTTGTGACTTAGAGTCATCCAGATCTGTGTCGAAGCTAGCATCGACGTAACCCTTTACGACGAGCTCTTCGTCACCTCCATAAACAAGAAACATTTCCTTAGTCCTTTTCAGGTACTTCAGGATATTCTTGACCGCTGTCCAGTGTTCCTTGCCGGGATTACTTTGGTACCTTCCTACCAAACTTACGGCAAGGTTTACATCAGGTCTGGTACACAGCATGGCATACATAATAGAACCTATGGCTGAGGCATAGGGGATGACACTCATCTCTTCTATATCTTCTGCCGTGGTCGGACATTGAGCTGAGCTCAATTTCACACCTTGCAACACAGGCAAGAACCCCTTCTTAGACTGATCCATATTGAACTTCTTGAATATCTTATCAAGGTATGTGCTTTGTGAAAGACCTATGAGGCGTCTTGATCTATCTCTGTAGATCTTGATGCCTAATATATAAGCAGCTTCTCCAAGGTCCTTCATTGAAAAACTCTTATTCAAGTAGGCCTTAATGCTGTCCAAAAGTTCTATATCATTTCCCATCAAAAGTATGTCATCTACATATAATATGAGAAATGCTACAGAGCTCCCACTCACTTTCTTGTAAACGCAGGCTTCTCCATAAGTCTGCGTAAATCCAAACGCTCTGATCATCTCATCAAAGCGAATGTTCCAACTCCGAGATGCTTGCACCAGCCCATAAATCGAGCGTTGGAGTTTGCACACCTTGTCAGCATTCTTAGGATCGACAAAACCTTCCGGCTGCATCATATACAATTCTTCCTTAAGGAAACCATTAAGGAATGTCGTTTTGATGTCCATTTGCCATATTTCATAATCATAGAATGCGGCAATCGCTAACATGATTCGGACGGACTTTAGCTTCGCTACTGGTGAGAAAGTCTCATCGTAGTCAACCCCTTGAACTTGTCGATAACCCTTAGCGACAAGCCAAGCTTTATAGATGGTCACATTACCATCCGCGTCTGTCTTCTTCTTAAAGATCCATTTATTTTCTATGGCTCGCCGCTCAACGGGCAAGTCGGTCAAAGTCCATACTTCATTTTCATACATGGATCCTATCTTGGATTTCATGGCTTCTAGCCATTTGTCGGAATCCGGGCCCGCCATCGCTTCTTCATAGTTCGAAGGTTCACCGTTGTCCAACAACATGATTTCCAAGACAGGGTTGCCGTACCACTCTGGTGCGGAACGTGTCCTTGTGGACCTTCGAATTTCAGTAGGAGCTTGATCAGAAGTATCTTGATCATCATCATTAACTTCCTCTCTAGTCAGTGCAGGCACCTCAGGAACATTTTCTTGAGTTGCGCCATTTTCCGGTTCAAGAGGTAATACTTCATCAAGTTCTACTTTCCTCCCACTTACTTCTTTCGAGAGAAACTCTTTCTCTAGAAAGGACCCATTCTTGGCAACAAAGATCTTGCCTTCGGATCTGAGGTAGAAGGTATACCCAACAATTTCTTTAGGGTATCCTATGAAGACGCATTTTTCCGACTTGGGTTCGAGCTTTTCAGGTTGAAGTTTCCTGACATAAGCATCGCATC
The DNA here is from genome assembly GCF_002162155.2 of Triticum dicoccoides. Taxonomy (NCBI): domain Eukaryota; kingdom Viridiplantae; phylum Streptophyta; class Magnoliopsida; order Poales; family Poaceae; genus Triticum; species Triticum dicoccoides. The sequence continues at coordinate 20,899,176 of NC_041390.1, forward strand.
CCCAAACTTTTAGAAACGACAGCTTAGGTTTCTTCCCAAACCATAATTCAAACGGTGTCGTCTCAACGGATTTCGACGGAGCACTATTTAAAGTGAATGCGGCAGTCTCTAAAGCATACCCCCAAAAAGATAACGGTAAATCGGCAAGAGACATCATAGATCGCACCATATCTAATAGAGTGCGATTACGACGTTCGGACACACCATTACGCTGAGGTGTTCCAGGCGGCGTGAGTTGTGAAACTATTCCACATTTTCTTAAGTGTGTGCCAAACTCGTGACTCAAGTATTCTCCCCCACGATCTGATCGCAGGAACTTGATTTTCCTGTCAAATTGATTCTCAACCTCACTCTGAAATTCCTTGAACTTTTCAAAGGTCTCAGACTTGTGTTTCATTAAGTAGACATACCCATATCTACTCAAGTCATCAGTGAGGGTGAGAACATAACGATAGCCACCGCGAGCCTCAATGCTCATTGGACCGCACACATCAGTATGTATGATTTCCAATAAGTTGGTTGCTCGCTCCATTGTTCCTGAGAACGGAGTCTTGGTCATTTTACCCATGAGGCATGGTTCGCATGTGTCAAATGATTCGTAATCAAGAGACTCTAAAAGTCCATCAGCATGGAGCTTCTTCATGCGTTTGACACCTATGTGACCAAGGCGGCAGTGCCACAAGTATGTGGGACTATCATTATCAATCTTACATCTTTTGGTACTCACACTATGAATATGTGTAGTATTACGCTCGAGATTCATTAAGAATAAACCATTTACCATCGGAGCATGACCATAAAACATATCTCTCATATAAATAGAACAACCATTATTCTCGGATTTAAATGAGTAGACATCTCGTATTAAACGAGATCCTGATACAATGTTCATGCTCAAACTTGGAACTAAATAATAATTATTGAGGTTCAAAACTAATCCCGTAGGTAAATGTAGAGGTAGTTTGCCGACGGCGATCACATCAACCTTGGAACCATTCCCGACGCGCATCATCACCTCGTCCTTCGCCAGTCTCCGCTTATTCCGCAGCACCTGCTTTGAGTTACAAATGTGAGCAACTTCACTGGTATCAAATACCCAGGAGCTACTACGAGTACTGGTAAGGTACACATCAATTACATGTATATCACATATACCTTTCGTTTTGCCGGCCTTCTTGTCCGCTAAGTATTTGGGGCAGTTCCGCTTCCAGTGACCACTTTCCTTGCAATAAAAGCACTCAGTCTCGGGCTTGGGTCCATTCTTTGGCTTCTTCCCGGGAGCTTGCTTGCCGGGCGTGGCAACTCCCTTGCCGTCCTTCTTGAAGTTCTTTTTACCCTAGCCCTTCTTGAACTTAGTGATTTTATTGACCATCAACACTTGATGTTCCTTCTTGACTTCTACCTCTGCTGATTTTAGCATAGCAAATACTTCAGGAATGGTCTTTTCCATCCCCTGCATATTGAAGTTCATCACAAAGCTCTTGTAGCTCGGTGGAAGCGACTGAAGGATTCTGTCAATGACCGCGTCATCCGGGAGATTAACTCCCAGCTGAGTCAAGCGGTTATGTAACCCAGACATAGTGAGTATGTGCTCACTGACGGAACTATTTTCCTCCATCTTACAGCTGAAGAATTTGTCGGAGACTTCATATCTCTCGACCCGGACATGAGCTTGAAAAACCATTTTCAGCTCTTCGAACATCTCATATGCTCCATGTCTCTCAAAATGCTTTTGGAGCCCCGGCTCTAAGCTGTAAAGCATGCCGCACTGAACGAGGGAGTAGTCATCAGTACGTGCCTGCCAAGCGTTCATAACATCTTGTTCTGCAGGGAGAACAGGTGCATCACCTAGCGGTGCTTGTAGGACATAATCTTTCTTGGAAGCTATGAGGATGATCCTCAGGTTCCGGACCCAGTCCGTGTAGTTGCTGCCATCGTCTTTCAGCTTGGTTTTCTCTAGGAACGCGTTGAAGTTGAGGACTACGTTGGCCATTTGATCTACAAGACATATTGTAAAAATTTTAGACTAAGTTCATGATAATTAAGTTCATCTAATCAAATTATTCAATGAACTCCCACTTAGATAGACATCCCTCTTCTAGTCATCTAAGTATAACATGATCCGAGTTAACTAGGCCGTGTCCGATCATCACGTGAGACAGACTAGTCAACATCGGTGAACATCTTCATGTTGATCGTATCTTCTATACGACTCATGCTCGACCTTTCGGTCTTCTGTGTTCTGAGGCCATGTCTGTACACATGCTAGGCTCGTCAAGTCAACCTAAGTGTTTGCATGTGTAAATCTGTCTTACACCCGTTGTATGTGAACGTTAGAATCTATCACACCCGATCATCACGTGGTGCTTCGAAACAACGAACTGTCGCAACGGTGCACAGTTAGGGGGAACACTTTCTTGAAATTATTATGAGGGATCATCTTATTTACTACCGTCGTTCTAAGTAAACAAGATGCAAAAACATGATAAACATCACATGCAATCAAATAATAATAGTGACATGATATGGCCAATATCACATAGCTCCTTTGATCTCCATCTTGGGGCTCCATGATCATCTTGTCACCGGCATGACACCATGATCTCCATCATCATGATCTCCATCATTGTGTCTCCATGAAGTTGCTCGCCAACTATTACTTCTACTACTATGGCTAACGCGTTTAGCAATAAAGTAAAGTAATTTACATGGCGTTTCTCAATGACACGCAGGTCATACAAAAAATAAAGACAACTCCTATGGCTCCTGCCGGTTGTCATACTCATCGACATGCAAGTCGTGATTCCTATTACAATAGCATGAACATCTCATACATCACATATAGATCATTCATCATTCATCACAACTTTGGCCATATCATATCACAAAGCACTTGCTGCAAAAACAAGTTAGACGTCCTCTAATTGTTGTTTGCAAGTTTTATGTGGCTGAAACAGGGTTCTAGCAAGAATGTTTTCTTACCTACGTGAAAGCCACAATGTGATTTGTCAACTTCTATTTACCCTTCATAAGGACCCTTTTCATTGAATCTGCTCCAACTAAAGTGGGAGAGACAGACACCCGCCAGCCACCTTATGCAACTAGTGCATGTTAGTCGGTGGAACCGGTCTCACGTAAGCGTACGTGTAAGGTTGGTCTGGGCCGCTTCATCCCACAATACCGTTGAAGCAAGATAAGACTAGTAGCGGCAAGAAAGTTGACAACCTCAACGCCCACAACAAATTGTGTTCTACTCGTGCAAGAGAACTACGCATAGACCTAGCTCATGATGCCACTGTTGGGGAACGTTGTAGAAAACAAAAATTTTCCTACGGTTTCACCAAGATCCATCTAGGAGTTCATCTAGCAACGAGTGATCGGATTGCATCTACATACCTTTGTAGATCACGCGCGGAAGCGTTCAAAGAACAGGGATGAGGAAGGCGTACTCGACGTGATCCAAATCACCGGAGATCCTAGCGCCGAACGGACGGCACCTCCGCGTTCAACACACGTACGGTCAGTGTAACGTCTCCTCCTTCTTGATCCAGCAAGGGGGAAGGAGAGGTTGAGGAAGATGGCTCCAGCAGCAGCACGACGGCGTGGTGGTGATGGAGCTGCAGTACTCCGGCAGGGCTTCGCCAAGCACTATGGAGGAGGAGGAGGTGTTGGAGAGGGAGAGGGAGGCACCAAAGGCAAAAAGGTAAGAAGTCCTCCATCTCCCCCACTATATATAGGAGGCCAAGGGGGGGCGCCGGCCCTAGGAGATCTAATCTCCTAGGGGGTGCGGCCAAGGGGAGGAATCCCTCCTCCCCAAGGCACCTAGGAGGTGCCTTCCCCTCCTAGGACTCTTCCTCCTTGAAACCCTAGGCGCATGGGCCTCTTGGGGCTGGTGCCCTTGGCCCATGTAGGCCAAGGCGCACCCCCTACATCCCATGTGGCCCCCCCGGGACAGGTGGCCCCACCCGGTGGACCCCCGGGACCCTTCCGGTGGTCCCGGTATAATACCGATGACCCCGGAACTTGTCCCGATGGCCGAAACAGGACTTCCCATATATAAATCTTTACCTCCGGACCATTCCGGAACTCCTCATGACGTCCGGGATATCATCCGGGACTCCGAACAACATTCGGGTTACTGCATATACATATCCCTACAACCCTAGCGTCACCGAACCTTAAGTGTGTAGACCCTACGGGTTCGGGAGACATATAGACATGACCGAGATCGCTCTCCGGTCAATAACCAACAGCGGGATCTGGATACCCATGTTGGCTCCCACATGCTCCTCGATGATCTCATCGGATGAACCACGATGTCGAGGATTCAAGCAACCCCGTATACAATTCCCTTTGTCAATCGGTATGTTACTTGCCCGAGATCCGATCGTCGGTATCCCAATACCTCGTTCAATCTCGTTACCGGCAAGTCACTTTACTCGTACCGTAATGCATGATCCCGTGACCAGACACTTGGTCACTTTGAGCTCATTATGATGATGCATTACCGAGTGGGCCCAGTGATACCTCTCCGTCACACGGAGTGACAAATCCCAGTCTTGATCCATGTCAACCCAACAGACACTTTCGGAGATACCCGTAGTATACCTTTATAGTCACCCAGTTACGTTGTGACGTTTGGTACACCCAAAGCACTCCTACGGTATCCGGGAGTTACACGATCTCATGGTCTAAGGAAAAGATACTTGACATTGGAAAACTCTAGCAAACGAACTATACGATCTTGTGCTATGTTTAGGATTGGGTCTTGTCCATCACATCATTCTCCTAATGATGTGATCTCGTTATCAATGACATCCAATGTCCATAGTCAGGAAACCATGACTATCTGTTGATCAACGAGCTAGTCAACTAGAGGCTTACTAGGGACATGTTGGTGTCTATTATTCACACATGTATTACGATTTCCGGATAACACAATTATAGCATGAATAAAGACAATTATCATGAACAAGGAAATATAATAATAATGCTTTTATTATTGCCTCTAGGGCATATTTCCAACAGATAGTTGGTCAAGACAATCTGAAAGTCTATATTACTAATTATTATAAGCAGTTGTTTGGTCCCCCGGAAGAGAATTTTGTGTCGTTATATGAGTCTAGGGTTGACGATGTTCCTCAACTTGAGACTGACGAGAATGAGATCTTGACTGTTCCTTTCACAGAGAAAGAGGTGTTTGAGGCCATTGCACAAATGGAGAATAATAAGGCTCCAGGACCGGATGGGTCCCCGACGGTGTTCTATAAAAAGTGCTGGCATTTTATTAAGGGAGATTTGATGCCCATGTTTTAGGAGTTTTTTGAGGGACAGCTTCAGTTGTTTAAGCTGAATTTTGGAACAATAACTCTTCTTCCTAAGACAGAGGCTGTTCGCATTGAGCAGTTCAGGTCTATATATCTTCTTAATGTGAGTTTCAAAATATTCACCAAGGTCGGGACGAACAGACTTACGCAGATTGCGCACTCTGTAGTTCATCCGTCCCAGACTGCTTTCATGCCTGATAGAAATATCCTTGAAGGGGTTGTTGTCTTGCATGAGACGCTCCATGAGATCCACTCAAAAAAGCTTGATGGCGTAGTTTTTAAAGTGGATTTTGAAAAAGCATATGGTAAAGTTAAATGGACTTTCCTTCAACAAGCTTTGCGTATGAAAGGTTTTGATCCGGCCTGGAGAAACCAGATTGATTCCTTTACGCAAAAAGGGAGTGTAGGGATTAAAGTGAATGACGACATAGGACACTATTTCCAGACACACAAGGGGCTAAGGCAAGGAGACCCGGTGTCACCGATCCTGTTCAACATAGTGGCTGATATGCTGACTATTTTAATAGGACGGGCAAAAGATGCAGGGAAGGTAGGTGGCCTGGTTCCACATCTAGTTGATGGAGGGATTTCCATTCTTCAGTATGCTGATCATACTATCATCTTTATGGAGCACGACTTGGCGAAAGCAAGAAATATGAAGCTGCTTTTATGCTTATTTGAACAATTGTCCGGGCTCAAAATTAACTTCCACAAGAGCGAATTGTTTTGCTTCGGAAGAGCTAATGATGACCAGGAGGCGTATAAACAATTGTTCGGCTGTGAATTGGGCTCATTACCGTTTACGTACGTAGGTATACCCGTTCATCATCGTAAGCTGACTAACATAGAGTGGAAATGCATCGAAGATCGTTTTGAAAAGAAACTGAGTTGTTGGAAAGGGAAGCTCATGTCATACGGAGGACGATTGATTCTGATTAATTCGGTCCTTACCAGTATGCCTATGTTTCTCCTATCCTTTTTCCAGGTTCCGGTGGGTGTCAGGAAAAGGTTAGACTTCTACCGATCTCAATTCTTTTGGCAGAGTGATGAGCTTAAACGAAAGTATAGGCTTGCTAAGTGGGATATAAGCTGTAGGCCGAAGGACCAAGGGGGTCTAGGTATTGAAAATCTGGAAGTCAAAAACATATGTCTCCTTAGCAAGTGGCTATTTAAACTTTCGTCTGAGACGGAGGCTACTTGGGCACAGATTCTGTGTTATAAGTATCTTTATGCTAAAACCTTGGCCCAGGTGAATGTGAGGCCTTCCGACTCACCTTTTTGGAAGGGTTTGATGAGAGTTAAACAACTCTTTTTCAACAAGACAAAATTTATTGTCGGGAATGGAGCTACTACGAGGTTCTGGGAGGAAATGTGGCTTGAGGAGACCCTCCTTGCACTTCAATATCCTACTTTGTACAACATTGTTCGACGTAGAGAAGCCTACGTTGCAACTGTTTTACAATCCACTCCCCTCAATATTAGTTTTCGGAGGACACTAGTTGGAAATCGTTGGGAAGCCTGGCTCCATCTTGTAAGACGTTTAATGGTAGTCCAGCTGTCCTAGCAGCCAGATCAGCTGTATTGGAAACTTACTAAGAATAGTGTGTTCTTGGTCAAATCCATGTTTCTGGATGTCATTAACTCTAGCGTTATCCCTTCCTCGATACACGTTTGGAAAGTAAAGGTACCCTTACGAATCAAAGTGTTTATGTGGTTTGTGCATAAACAAGTCATTTTGACTAAGGACAACTGGGTGGGTTCTTCTAGGTGTAGTTTTTGCGATCAAAAAGAAAACATCAAACATCTCTTTCTTGATTGTCCGTTGGCTAAGACTCTGCGGCGGTCGATTCATATTGCGTTTAATATTAATCAGCCCACCTCTATCAACATGTTATTTGGAACATGGCTTGATGGGGTTGATTCCGATACTGCGAGACACATTGGTGTTGGCGTTTGTGCTTTATTTTGGGCAGTATGGAACTGCAGAAATGATTTAGTTTTGAACAGATCAACAAACATTCACTTCTTGCAGGTTATCTTCAGGGCCACGGCGTTCAACCATATGTGGTCGCTACTCACTCTGATGGAGGTCAGGGAGCGTTTGGTTACTGCGTCTACCCGATGGGAGATGGTAGCTCGGGATATTTTCAACCGGTTTGGATGACGGTCATGTAATAGGATAGACATGTAGTGCTCCTATTTTATTTGCCAGCCGGTTGTGGCTTTGGGCTTTAGCCCTTATGAGCTTTTGTTTATTTTCGCACTTCGATACTTGAAAACTTTGTTGCTGGTTTTCCTTTTTAATAATATGAGCCGTATGCATCTTTCTGATGCAGAGGCTGGGGTAAACCCCCTTTTCCAAAGAAAAAAAACATCAACAGTGTGATTGGATTTCTCGGGCTGGCTCGAGTATGCATACGGCTGCTTGTATAAGGTGACAAAGTGCAGTCAGAAGTTGCAAGTGCTTGACACTCGCAGTATGGAATTCTCACACATGGACCTCCCACGGTAAGCCAGAGCCGGAGGGTCTTCTCACGAGCACGTAGCCATTGTGGAGGCACGGGAGGGTATCATTGGGATGTTTGTTTTACTAGATCACACATCTGACCTCATTTATTTCATTAGGCCAAACCAAGGTTTTGGATTCCGA
>NC_041390.1:20907394-20918257 GCF_002162155.2 Triticum dicoccoides
ACCGAATATATTTTGGACGAAATTTATTATTGAATTTTGAATTCAAATTCTTTAAGTCTCGATATAGAGAGCTATAACATTATTTGACCATAGAAGTGATGGTATCTCAGTGGAACGTCTACATGCGCTATGCAAGGTGGTTGCGAGTTCAACTCCTGCAGGTCTTTCTTTTTTCATGTACAAATTTTGCAAACAAAATAAGGATATGCGAAGATGAGGACTCGAACCTGCATTTTCGGGATTTTTTGCTCAGGATATGACTTTCTCATGGGCCGGTGAGAATCTCGGTAACCGTTTTTCTCGGACGGTACCCAAAACCATGGGCCAAACGATGGTGGAAGTTCCGGCCGGTGACAGTTGGAGAAGACAATCTCACTCGATCTTCTCAGTACTCTTTCCCAGAGAGTCCCTCACAGAGGAAACTGTACCTACGCCATCGTGGAAGCCCATCGACTGATGCATTTTCGGGATTTTTTGCTCAGGATATGACTTTCTCATGGGCCGGTGAGAATCTCGGTAACCGTTTTTCTCGGACGGTACCCAAAACCATGGGCCAAACGATGGTGGAAGTTCCGGCCGGTGACAGTTGGAGAAGACAATCTCACTCGATCTTCTCAGTACTCTTTCCCAGAGAGTTCGTCACAGAGGAAACTGTACCTACGCCATCGTGGAAGCCCATCGACTGATGCTGGCCTTTTCTCAATGGACGTCAAGACATTCCAGCTTGAGAGGGTGTTTGGTTCCAACTATAACAGGCTTTGCCAGTGGGCATATAACAACTTTCAACCATTCTTGTCGACAGACTGTAGGTAACGTTTCCGTTGCATCCTAGTTAGTTTCTTTCCTTTATAGTTTTTACACAGGCTGTATGTTGCTTGATAGTTTGTTACTCTGATCGCAATTTTTGTGTACATGGTTTTGTAGTTGTCACCTTTTCTTTGTTGTGACTAAGCTGATCAAGCTCAGGAATAATTTTGGTTTATTTGTTAGCCTGCTGTAATTGCCACTCTAAGGTGATTACGGAAGCACAAGGAATGTTTGTGGACAGTACAACTAACATTTTAGTAGCATTTTGAAATAGTAAGAAATATATCGCAACAAATATTTTTTGTTTTATGGCCAAACTAACGCAGAATTAAAGAACACTGCTGCCACGGTTCATCGTTGGTTTGTTTCCCCTTACTCCTGACTTATCTTGTCCACCTTCATGATTCGTATCTTTACTTTTACATGACTTTTCTGGCTGTGTACTCCAACCTGTATTGCAAATGGCAGTGAAAACACCAGAAAAGCAAGTACATGATGTTATATATCTCATATTCTTGTGGTCCTGCTGCACAGCCCAATTCATGTGGTCCTGCTTTCGTGAGACGGTCGGCGGACAATGATGCAACACCAACTTCCCCAACTTACATGCTGAGATCCACGCCTACCCCCCTCGCTACCGCCAAATTAGATGGTTGTGCATTGGGGTCCTCGCCTGGACGCTTTGGAACATTCGCAACAAGCTTGTTATTCAGACAGTGCCTCTTCAACGTGCGACTGACGCGATCTTCAAAGTGTGTGGCTATTTGCAGCTCTGGCGGCCGCTTAGCCGCCCCCAGGACCGGGACGTCATCAATACCCTCCTCGCCGACCTTCGATCGATGGCCTTCCAAGTGGTGCCTCCGCTTCGGCCACCTCCGCCGGAGCCTGATTAGACTTGCTGCACGTGTTGCGGTGTCTGTGTGTGTGTGTGTGTTTTGTTTCTAGGGCTTGTTGAGCTGTGCCCTCAGCACTAACCCTCTTGCTACCTTATTTGTGTGTGAGACATGTGTGTGTTTATGTAAACCTTGTTGGATGTTTGGCTCGGGCGGTTTGCTTTATAATATAAAGTGGGGCGAAAGCCTTTTTCGGTATATCTCAAATTCAATTGAACTTAATAGTCACTAGTAGAAAAAGGGTCAAATGTGAAGCACATTAGTCCCGGTTTGTAACAGAACCGACCATTAGTGCCGTTTCCAACGGCTAGGCGGGCGGAGATCTATAGTACCGGTTCGTGACGAACCTATAGTACCGGTTCGTGACGAACCTATAGTACCGGTTCATCCCACGAGCCGGTAATAGAGAGGGTGTGGACCCACCGTCCTCCTTTAGTGCAAGTTCATGCTACGAACCGTTACTAAAGAGGTTGTGGCGGACTGTTTTTAGTCCCACCTCGCTTCCCTAACAAGGTTTTTACCACCTTAAATATGTTACTTCTCAAACTATCACAAGCATTTGGTCTTCACTGAACTCTATGTGTAGAATTTGTGGCCGCAATATGAGTCTTCACCGGTTTACAAACCGTTGAGGACTCATATTGACAATTTAGATTGTACACAGAAAGATCATTGATGATCAAAGCATTTTTGATGTATTTCTCTATAAAGAAATATAAGATCATGATATAAATGCTTTTATATTTTCTTTACAAAGGGGTATATTTTTTACATGTTTAGACATAGCATTTAAATCAATGTATTTTTTATGTATATTTTTACATGTTTACACAATCTGTTTCGAAGTATTAGGGTTTCGAACGAAAACGCATCTGTTACAAACAAAGGCATTTCATTTAGTATTGGCTGTTTTTTAGTCTCACCTTGCCAAGCGAGAGGCACTCGTAGCGGTTTACAAGCCCTGAGTGCAGAGACGATGATAGAGAGGCGTAATGCTCACCCGCATGTTGCTTAGCTTCAAGCCTGGAGGAAGTGGTGTAGACTGCACAGAGCTATCAGGGTTTCGGACGAAAACTACACATAGCTCCATGCAGTCTACATTGTTTCCTCGAGGCCTGAAGCTAAACAACGTGAAGATGAGCATTGCGCCTCACTTTTGCGTTCCGTATGCATCATTGAAAGCGACGTCATCAATTTTCAACCTTTTCTGACAGCATTTGCTATTTTTCAGCCATTTACCGATTTGTTTAGAGAGCTAAATGACCGTGAAATTGAAAATCACTATAAAATGAATTCTGAAAATGTTGAAACTAGGCATTGTATCATCATTTAACCCACATAGCATGTACAAAAGAGTAGAGAGGGTTATGGCAAAAACTGGATGCACTTCGTGTACAAACTAGACAATCTCTTTTGGAGTATCAATGTTTCGGACGAGAACTCGTCTGTTACACGGGCACTTCATTTTTTAAACTTATTTGAACTCCAAACTTTTTTTGCTTTCCGTATGCACCATTGAAAGCGACATAATCAATTTTCAATCCTTTCTGACATCATTTGCTATTTTTTAGTCATTTACCGATTTGTTAGAGAGTTAAATGGCCATGAAATTGAAAATCACTATAAAATGAACTCTGAAAATGTTGAAACTTGGCATGGTATGATCATTTCACCCACATAGCATGTGCAAAAAAGTAGACAGGGTTACGGAAAAAACTGGATGCACTTCGTGTACAAACTGGACCATCTCTCTTGGAGTATTAGGGTTTCGGACGAGTACTCATCTGTTACACACACACTTCATTTTTTAAACTTATTTCTACTCCAGACTTTTTTTGCATTCTGTATGCACCATTGAAAGCGACATTATCGATTTTCAACCCTTTTTGACATCATTTGCTATTTTTCAGTCATTTACCCATTTGTTTAGAGAGCTAAATGATCGTGATATTGAAAATCACTACAAAATGAACTCTGAAAATGTTGAAACTTGGCATGGTATCATCATTTCACCCACATAGCATGTGCAAAAGAGTAGAGAGGGTTACGGAAAAACTGGATGCACTTCGTGTACAAACTAGACAATCTCTTTCGGAGTATCAGGGTTTCGGACGAGAACTCACCTGTTACACGGGCACTTCATTTTTTAAAACTTATTTGAACTCCAGACTTTTTTTGCGTTTCGTATGCACCATTGAAAGCGACGTCATCAATTTTCAACCCTTTCTGACAACATTTGCTATTTTTCAGTCATTTACCGATTTGTTTAGAAAGCTAAATGACCGTGATATTGAAAATTACTACAAAATGAACTCTGAAAATGTCAAAACTTGGCATGGTATTATCATTTCACCCACATAGCGTGTGCAAAAGAGTAGAGAGTGTTACGGCAAAAACTGGATGCAATTCGTGTACAAACTGGACAATCTCTTTCGGAGTATCAGGGTTTTGGACGAGAACTCATATATTACACGGGCATTTCAGTTTTTAAACTCATTTGAACTCCAGACTTTTTTGCATTCTGTATGCACCATTGAAAGCGACGTCATCTATTTCCAACCATTTCTGACATCATTTGGTAATTTTTCGTTCCGTATGCACCATTAAACTATTCAAATTTGAAAACTATTGGCAGTAACAGAAAGTTGTAATTTTTTATACCTAAAGCGAAAATATTCACAAAGAAACTAAAACAGCAACAAAAAACTACTTCGAAATAAATAAAAGAAAATACTATATAAAAAATATTTGCGCGCTACCCTGTGGGCCTGCTCGGCCTTGGGCGTGGATATGCAGGCCCATAAGGCCAGGAAGGCTCACAGGGCAGCGCGACAAAGTTAAGCCCAGAAGCCTACTTTAGAGAGGAGCCCGAAGAAGCAGCCACGCCTGGGTTTATAAACCAGTGTGACTGCCCTTCGCTCGACGAGGTGGGACTAAACTTTGCGCACCGCAACGCGCCCCTTTAGTACCCCTTCGTGGCTCCAACCGGTACTAAAGGCCAGCCTTTAGTACCGGCTGGAGCCACGAACCGGTACTAAAGGGGCTTCTTCCCGCTGCTTGGCCTGGCCAAAATTGGCCTTTAGTATAGGTTGGTGGCTCCAACCGGTACTAGAGGCCCCTCCTATATATAGCACTTGCGAAAAATTCAGTTTCATCTCCCCATCTTCAACCTCTTCGCGACATTGCCGCCGGTCCCGCCCGCGCCGTCGCCAATCGCTGTCTCGCCCTCGCCGCCCCCGCCGCCCTCGTCGCCATCTCGCGTCGCCGCCCCATACGCCGGCCGCCGTCGGTTGTCGCCATCCCCGTCATCACCGTCTCACAACGCCGCCTCGTATGCCGCCGCCCCATACGTCGCCGTCTCGCCCCCGCCGCCCGTACGCCGCCACCCCCGCTCGTACACACACACACACACACGTACAGGCGCACGCGCACACACACAGACACACACACACATTTTTTTACTTATTTTCTGTTTTCTGTTTTTTAGATTAATCATGTCAAATTGTTAATTAGATGGTCGAATTAGATGAATTACCTAGATAAGAGTGTTAGATTAATGTCGAATGTTAGATGAATTAGATAGAAAAGTTAAATATTAATGTCAATTGTTAGATGAATTAGCTAGATATTAATGTCAATTGAATTAATAGAACTAGTTTATTTTTAGTAAATGCTTAGTTGTACTAGTTGAATTAATAGAACTAGTTTATTTTTAGTAAGAAAATTTAGTTATATGGGATTTGATGATTTAATTAAAATATTACTATACAGAACTCGCTACTTATATATTTTAGTAAGAAAAATTAATAGAACTAGTTTATTTTTAGTAAAGGCTAATTTGAATTAGTTGAATTAATAGAACTAGTTTATTTAGTTGAATTAATAAAACTAGTAAGTGTTTAATGTTTCACCTATATGAACATAGGAAATGTCGTCTAACGACGAAAAAGATTTCATTATGTGCGAATACTGTGGATAAGATAGGTTTTAAATTTTAAATTTGCTTGAACCTATACAAGTCATTTGCTTGAACTTATAATTTTAATTTTTCACTATTCTACTAGCGCATCCTCTGCCATGCAAGAATTTTTGTCTTGGGTAAGATAGGTTTCAGTGCTATGGAAACTATGGAGGTAAAGAGAGTTTACTTGAAGACCAAGGATGGTTATACTTTCAACGTCAAATTATACAATGCAGACACATACACATATTTTGAATGCAAAACTTGGCAAGCACTATGCAAGGCTTATGCATTTGAGCCTAATATGGTTATCACCTTTGATATTCATTCGGAAGATGATATTGAAGGTAATAGAGACATCTAGGTCGATGTGCAGACGCCTCCAGTTCTACCATTATGTGAGTTTCTCAACCATATTTATGTCTTCGATATTGCTTATTCAAAAATAGTTGACAACTAATTTCTATTGACAACTTATTTCCATTCAAGCAAACATATCCGGCACTTGGTAGACAGGACCGTTCACTGTCCCGGGGCTGAACTAAACTGCGAGGAGACAAGTCATTATGTTTCATGGCTTGAGAATCTTGATGCTATCAAGAGAAATTATTTTCCTGAATTTATAAATCTTAGTACTCAAAACGTGCGACTAATAGTGATCGTATTGAACTACGGTCACATTTATTTAGAAAAGATGGTATAATTTTTACTATTTGTCCTCAGTACATCTTTTGCATACATTATTTTTTAAGCTAAACTTTCATTGCTAAGTATATTACTATACGATGTTCTTCAACAGGGACTCCCGATGACAGTTGTGCCTCAGTGGATCGAGACTAAAGGTCGCATGTCAATGGTTAGCTTACGACCAAGACATCCTACATTGCACATGAGTGCATTCAGGATTTCTAAAAGTGAGGAATGCTTAATAGTGATAGATTGGAGCAAAACTGTTAACATCACAGAGAAGTACTAGGGGGCAGCAATCAGAGGCGCGGCCCACGATTAGGAGACAGGTTCATCTGCATGCTCCAATATGATGAATTAGGAGAGCTATACATGTTCTATGCTATTTTACTTGAGAGAGAGCTGCAGGAGTGATTAGCTAGTTCATGATCTTAGTACTTGTCCTCTCATGTCCGTGTTTCTCGTCCTGAACTTAATCTCACAGAGTGATTTGCTTTCGTGGTGTTATGAACTCTTATAATATCATGACCATGTTGAACTCGATGATATCTTTGCTTCTGGTACAAGTGAATATTTCTTCTTTAAGCTAGTGTTGGTGGTGATTAGATAGCGATAATGACTATGATGATTAAATAGTGGTAATGACGACTATGATGATTTTTAACTAGCTAGTATATACTGTCGTTGGTGATGATATGATGCAAGAGTTTTTATATTAATATGATGATGGTGATGATGATGTTGATGAGTTATTATATCATTTATGAAAGAAACCACAGATTAGTTTCAACTGGACGGATCCTAGCTCAGTGATCAAGTATATGTCATATCCATATTACTTGATCACTTCTGCCAAGATCCACATGCATCCAGTCGAAACTAATCTACAGTACTTTCACCTAATGATTTAACAACTTATTATAATGTAAAACAATCACTAAATTAAATTGAAAACACAAAATTAAAGGGGAAAAAACCCAAACATTTAGTACCGGTTGGTGTTACCAACCGGTACTAATGATCTACCCGCACCCGGGCCTGGCTCGTGCCACGTGGTGGCACTTTAGCGCTGGTTCGTGCCGAATCGGTACTACAGGGGGGGGGGGGCTTTAGTCCCCACCCTTTAGTGCCGGTTATAGAACCGGCACTAAAGGCCCTTATGAACCGGCGCTAAAGCCTGATTCTGCACTAGTGAGTCCTGAAGGTTGATTCTCCAATCTCTATGTTGCGTGTGTTTTCTTTTAGTCAGTGCTTGAATCTACTCCCATGGTACCTATTGTAGTCGGTAGAATGTACTATCTTCTTGCATGTTCTGTTCTAGTAATATATTGGTGATCAACAACACTTGGCGTAGAAAGTTGTTATACTATATACTTACTAGGTTATCAGTGAAGTCCTGGAACATGATGCTACCAGTTGTTTTACAGCTTTATGTTCTTTTAAGGATTCATTTCTCAGTTCTTACATGACATTGTCCATTGATTTAAGACCATTCTCATCCTATATTTTCTTCCTGTGCCTTTCTGGCTTTTCCTGTAAGTAGTTTACAGAGTACCTTCTTGTTCATCTTTGTTCACAAGCTGTTGAATATCATAATTTGAATAAATTAAATTTTGAGATATTGGATAGGTATTGGCAATGGAGCTGCGAAGAAAACTCTGAAACAAGGCTATGTTGCAAGCTCAAGCGCATTGTCACCACTGTCGGAATAGTGATGCCGTGGATGCTGGAGGTCAGGCAGTGTTGAGGATTCCATCTCAAAAAAGCAGTGTTGAAGATTATGAAGCAAGTCGACAGTTAAACACAAAAAAGACAACCAAAACAGAGGCTAGATAAATTATTTATTACTAAACAGGCGCAAAAAGCAAGGAATAAAAATAAAATTGGGTTGCCTCCCAACAAGCGCTATCGTTTAACGCCCCTAGCTAGGCATAACAAGCAAGGATAGATCTAGGTATTGCCATCTTTGGTTTTCAACTGTTTAGCAGAATCAAGCTCGAATCCGAGAGGTTCTTTACGTTCCCCTTCATATTCTGAAATTTTTAGATCTAACGAATCCATCTGCTTATTGCAAAGGGTAAACAACATATTCATGCGGTGAATATTTCCACTAACGTTCTTAAGAGGTTCAAGAGACTTCTGCAAGATTTTAGTAACTTCACAATTTTTTTCAAAAACATGTGTCTCTTCCTGAGTAGGATGAGGCCCCTTTTGTTGAGGTAGTGTTCCCACTATACCTTCTATAATTTCAAGCGCAATATGGGGGTCGATTTCAATAAAATTGCCTTTGGCAACGCAATCCAAGAGTTGTCTATGAGACATATTTAATCCAACAATAAAATTGCGAAGCAAAATTCTCAGGTTTATTTCAGAGGTACAATTACGATAAGACTCCATTATTCTCAACCAGGCATCTTTTAAGTTTTCTCCTAGTCTTTGTTTAAAGTGAAAGATTTCGAACTCAGGGGACAACGGAGAAGATAAGGGACTACCCATAATGACAAGCAAACGAACTAACGCACAAGCAAACAAAAAGCAAGCGGGCAAAAAGGAGGCAAATGGGAAAGAGATGGAGGATAGAGAGAAAGAGCGAATAAAACGGCAAGGGTGAAGTGGGGGAGAGGAAAACGAGAGGCAAATGGCAAATATTGTAATGCGGGAGATAAGGGTATGTGATGGGTACTTGGGTATATTGACTTTTGCATAGACCTCCCCGGCAACGGTGCCAGAAATCCTTCTTGCTACCTCTTGAGCACTGCGTTGGTTTTCCCCGAAGAGGAAGGGATGATGCAGTAAAGTAGCGTAAGTATTTCCCTCAGTTTTTGAGAACCAAGGTATCAATCCAGTAGGAGGCTACGCGCGAGTCCCTCGTACCTGCACAAAACAAATAAATCCTTGCAACCAACGTGATAAGGGGTTGTCAATCCCTACACGACCACTTACGAGAGTGAGATCTGATAGATATGATAAGATAATATTTTTGGTATTTTTATGATAAAGATGGAAAGTAAAATAAAAGCAAAAAGGAAATAACTAAGTATTGGTAGATTAATATGATGAAGATAGACCCGGGGGCCATAGGTTTCACTAGTGGCTTCTCTCGAGAGCATAAGTATTCTACGGTGGGTGAACAAATTACTGTTGAGCAATTGACAGAATTGAGCATAGTTATGAGAATATCTAGGTATAATCATGTATATAGGCATCACGTCCGAGACAAGTAGACCGACTCCTGCCTGCACCTACTAATATTACTCCACTCATCGACCGCTATCCAGCATGCATCTAGATTATTAAGTTAATGAAAACAGAGTAACGCCTTAAGCGAGATGACATGATGTAGAGGGATAAACTCATGCAATATGATGAAAACCCCATCTTGTTATCCTCGATGGCAAAAATACAATACGTGCCTTGCTGCCCCTACTCTCACTGGGAAAGGACACCGCAAGATCGAACCCAAAACTAAGCACTTCTCCCATTGCAAGAAAGATCAATCTAGTAGGCCAAACCAAACTAATAATTCGAAGAGACTTGCAAAGATAACCAATCATACATAAAAGAATTCAGAGAAGATTCAAATATTGTTCATAGATAGACTTGATCATAAACCCACAATTCATCGGTCTCAACAAACACACCGCAAAAAGAAGATTATATCGAATAGATCTCCACAAGAGAGGGGGAGAACATTGTATTGAGATCCAAAAAGAGAGAAGAAGCCATCTAGCTACTAACTATGGACCCGTAGGTCTGAGGTAAACTACTCACACTTCATCGGAGGGGCTATGGTGTTTATGCAGAAGCCCTCCGTGATCGATGCCCCCTCCGACGGAGCTCTGGAACAGGCCCCAGGATGGGATCTCGTGGATACAGAAAGTTGTGGCGGTGGAATTAGGGTTTTGGCTCCGTATCTGATCGTTTGGGGGTACGTAGGTATATATAGGAGGAAGGAGTACGTCGGTGGAGCAACAGGGGGCCCATGAGGGTGGAGGGCGCTCCTGGGGGGTAGGCGCGCCCCCTACCTCGTGGCCTCCTCTTTTGTGTCTTGACGTAGGGTCCAAGTCTCCTGGGTCTTGTTCATTGAGAAAATCACGTTCCCGAAGGTTTCATTCCGTTTGGACTCCATTTGATATTCCTTTTCTTCGAAACCCTAAAATAGGCAAAAAAACAACAATTCTGGGCTGGGCCTCCGGTTAATAGGTTAGTCCCAAAAATAATATAAAAGTGGATAATAAAGCCCAATAATGTCCAAAACAGTAGATAATACAACATGGAGCAATAAAAAATTATAGATACGTTGGAGACGTATCATGACACACTCCATCATTGTCATATTGCTTTGCATGATCATGTAGTTGACATTTTAGTTGTGGCAAAGCCACTATTCATAATTCTTTCATATAAGTCACTCATGCATCATTGCTTTCCTGGTACACCGCCGGAGGCATCATATAGAGGAATACTTTGTTCTAGTATCGAGATGTAATCATTGAGTTGTAAATAAATAGAAGT
>NC_041390.1:20918500-20919610 GCF_002162155.2 Triticum dicoccoides
GAAAAGCCAAAAAAAGGAAGGCCAAATAAAAATAAAAAGGGGCAATACTACTATCCTTTTTCCACACTTGTGCTTTAAAGTAGCACCTTGATATTCATAATAGAGAGTCTCCTATGTTATCACGTTCATATACTAGCGGGAATTTTTTATTATAGAACTTGGCTTGTATATTCCAATGATGGGCTTTCTCAAAATGCCCTAGGTCTTCGTGAGCAAGCAAGTTGGATGCACACCCACTTAGTTTCTTTTTGTTGAGCTTTAATATACTTATAGCTCTAGTGCATCCGTTGCATGGCAATCCCTACTCACTCACATTGATATCTATTGATGGGCATCTCCATAGCCCGTTGATACACCTAGTTGACGTGAGACTATCTTCTCCCTTTTTGTCTTCTCCACAACCACCATTCTATTCCACCTATAGTGCTATCTCCATGGCTCACGCTCATGTATTGTGTGAAGATTGAAAAAGTTTGAGAACATTAAAAGTATGAAACAATTGCTTGGCTTGTCATCGGGGTTGTGCATGATTTGAATACTTTGTGTGGTGAAGATGGAGCATAGCCAGACTATACGATTTTGTAGGGATAACTTTCTTTGGCCATGTTATTTTGAAGAGACATAATTGCTTAGTTAGTATGCTTGAAGTATTATTATTTCTATGTCAATATTAAACTTTTGTCTTGAATCTTTTGGATTTGACTATTCATACCACAATTAAGAGAATTACATTGAAATTATGCCAAGTAGCATTCCACATCAAAAATTCTGTTTTTATCATTTACCTACTCGAGGACGAGCAGGAATTAAGCTTGGGGATGCTTGATACGTCTCCAACGTATCTATAATTTTTTATTGTTCCATGCTATATTATATTCTGTTTTGGACATTATTGGGATTTATTATACACTTTTATATTATTTTTGGGACTAACCTATTAACCGGAGGCCTAGCCCAGAATTGATGTTTTTTTGCCTATTTTAGGGTTTCGCAGAAAAAGAATATCAAACGGAGTCCAAACAGAATGAAACCTTCGGGAACGTGATTTTCAGAACAAACATGATCCAGAGGACATGGACCCTACGTCAAGACATCAACCAGGAGGCCACG
>NC_041390.1:20919906-20941943 GCF_002162155.2 Triticum dicoccoides
CCCTGTTGCTCCACTGACGTACTCCTTCCTCCTATATATACCTACATACCCCTTAACTACCAGATACTAAGCCAAAACCCTAATTCCACCGTCGTAACTTTCTATATCCACGAGATCCCATCTTGGGGCCTGTTCCGGAGCTCCGCCGGAGGGGGGCATCGATCACAGAGGGCTTCTACATCAACACCATAGCACCTCCGATGAAGTGTGAGTAGTTTACCTCAGACCTACGGGTCCATAGTTATTAGCTAGATGGCTTCTTCTCTCTTTTTGGATCTCAATACAAAGTTCTCCCCCTCTCTTGTGGAGATATATTCGATGCAATCTTTTTTTGCGGTGTGTTTGTTGAGATCGATGAATTGTGGGTTTATGATCAAGTTTATCTATGAACAATATTTGAATCTTCTCTAAATTCTTTTATGTATGATTGGTTATCTTTGCAAGTCTCTTCGAATTATCAGTTTGGTTTGGCCTACTAGATTGATCTTTCTTGCAATGGGAGAAGTGCTTAGCTTTGGGTTCAATCTTGCGGTGTCCTTTCCCAGTGACAGTAGGGGCAGCAAGGCACGTATTGTATTGTTGCCATCGAGGATAACAAGATGGGGTTTATATCATATTGCATGAGTTTATCCCTCTACATCATGTCATCTTTCTTAAAGCGTTAATCTGTTCTTATGAACTTAATGTTGGAAATATGCCCTAGAGGCAATAATAAAATGGTTATTATTATATTTCTTTGTTCATGATAATTGTCTATTATTCATGCTATAATTGTGTTATCCGGAAATCGTAATACGAATACATAGACCAGAACACGTCCCTAGTGAGCCTCTAGTTGACTAGCTCATTGATCAAAAGATAGTCATGGTTTCCTGACTATGGACATTGGATGTCATTGATAACGGGATCACATCATTAGGAGAATGATGTGATGGACAAGACCCAATACTAAGCATAGCTCAAAGATCGTGTAGTTCGTTTGCTGTAGCTTTTCCGAATGTCAAGTATCATTTCCTTAGACCATGAGATTGTGCAACTCTCGGATACCGTAGGAGTGCTTTGGGTGTGCCAAACGTCACAACGTAACTGGGTGACTATAAAGGTACACTACATGTATCGCCGAAAGTGTCTGTTGGGTTGGCACGAATCGAGACTGGGACTTGTCACTCCGTATGACAGAGAGGTATCTCTGGGCCCACTCGGTAATGCATCATCATAATGAGCTCAATGTGACCAAGTGGTTGATCACGAGATCATGCATTACGCCATGAGTAAAGTGACTTGCCGGTAACGACATTGAACGAGGTATTGGGATACCGACGATCGAGTCTCGGGCAAGTAACGTACCGATTGATAAAGGGAATTGTATACGGATTAATTGAATCCTCGACATCATGGTTCATCCGATGAGATCATCGAGGAGCATGTGGGAGCCAACATGAGTATCCAGATCCCGCTGTTGGTTATTGACTGGAGAGTCGTCTCGGTCATGTATGCGTGTCTCCTGAACCCGTAGGGTCTACACACTAAAGGTTCGGTGACGCTAGGGTTGTTGAGATATTAGTATATGGTAACCCGAAAGTTGTTCGGAGTCCCGGATGAGATCCCGGACGTCACGGGGAGTTCCGGAATGGTCCGTAGGTGAAGATTTATATATAGGAAATCAAGTTTCGGCCATCGGGAAAGTTTTGTGGGTAATCGGTATTGTACCGGGACCACCGGAAGGGTCCCGGGGGTCCACCGGGTGGGGCCACCTATCCCGGAGGGCCCCATGGGCTTAAGTGGGAGGGGAACCAGCCCCTAGTGGGCTGGTGCGCCCCCCATGGGGCTCCCCTGCGCCTAGGGTTGGAAACCCTAAGGCTGGGGGGCGCCCCACTTGCCTTGGGGGGCAAGCCACCCCCTTGGCCGCCCCCCTAGAGATGGCATCTCCTAGGGCCGGCGCCCCACCTAGGGGTCCTATAAATAGTGGCGGGAGGGAGGGCAGCTGCACCCTAGCCCCTAGCCTCTCCCTCTCCCTCCCGTGACACTCCTCCGTCTCCCTGTGCATGGCGAAGCCCTGCCGAGATCACCGTTGCTTCCACCACCACGCCGTCGTGCTGCTGGATCTTCATCAACCTCTCCTTCCCCCTTGATGGATCAAGTTTGAGGAGACATCTTCCCAACCGTCCGTTCGGCGCTAGGTCATCGGTGATTTGGATCACGACGAGTACGACTCCATCAACCCCGTTCTCTTGAACGCTTTCGCGCGCGATCTACAAGGGTATGTAGATGCACTCCTTTCTCCCTCATTGCTAGATGACTCCATAGATTGATCTTGGTGATGCGTAGCAAATTTTAAAATTCTGCTACGTTCCCCAACAGTGGTATCAGAGCTAGGTCTATGCGTAGTTTCTATGCACGAGTAGAACACAAAGCAGTTGTGGGCGTGTATATTGTCAATTTGCTTGCCGTTACTAGTCTTATCTTGATTCGACAGCATCCTGGGATGAAGCGGCCCGGACCGACCTTACACGTACGCTTACATGAGACTGGTTCCACCGATTGACATGCACTAGTTGCATAAGGTGGCTGGCGGGTGTCTGTCTCTCCCACTTTAGTCGGATCGGATTCGATGAAAAGGGTCCTTATGAAGGGTAAATAGAAATTGGCATATCACGTTGTGGTTTTGGCGTAGGTAGGAAACGTTCTTGCTAGAAACCTATAGCAGCCATGTAAAAACTTGCAACAACAATTAGAGGACGTCTAACTTGTTTCTGCAGCATGTGCCGTGTGATGTGATATGGCCAAAAGAATGTGATGAATGATATATGTGATGTATGAGATTGATCATGTTCTTGTAATAGGAATCACGACTTGCATGTCGATGAGTATGACAACCGACAGGAGCCATAGGAGTTGTCTTTATTTATTTATGACCTGCGTGTCAACATAAACGTTAGCCCTAGTAGTAGAACTAATAGATGACGAGACAACTTCAAGAAGACACGATGATGGAGATCATGATGATGGAGATCATGGTGTCATGCCGGTGACATCGATGATCATGAAGCCCTGAAGATGGAGATCAAAAGGAGCAAATGATATTGGCCATATCATGTCACTATTTGATTGCATGTGATGTTTATCATGTTTTACATCTTATTTTCTTAGAACGACGGTAGCTTAAATAAGATGATCCCTCGTAACAATTTCAAGAAAGTGTTCCCCCTAACTGTGCACCGTTGCGAAGGTTCGTTGTTTCGAAGCACCACGTGATGATCGGGTGTGATAGATTCTAACATTCGAATACAACGGGTGTAAGCCAGATTTACACACACAATACACTTAGGTTGACTTGACGAGCCTAGCATGTACAGACATGGCCTCGGAACGCGGAAGACCGAAAGGTCGAGCATGAGTCGTATAGAAGATACGGTCAACATGAAGATGTTCACCGATGTTGACTAGTCCGTCTCACGTGATGATCGAACACGGCCTAGTTGACTCGGATCATGTTTCACTTAGATGACTAGAGGGATGTCTATCTGAGTGGGAGTTCATTAAGTAATTTGATTAGATGAACTTAATTATCATGAACTTAGTCTATAATCTTTACAATATGTCTTGTAGATCAAATGGCCCACGTTGTCCTCAACTTCAACGCGTTCCTAGAGAAAACCAAGCTGAAAGATGATGGCAGCAACTATACAGACTGGGTCCGGGACCTGAGGATCATCCTCATAGCTGCCAAGAAAGATTATGTCCTAGAAGCACCGCTAGGTGACGCACCCATCCCAGAGAACCAAGACGTTATGAATGCTTGGCAGTCACGTGCTGATGATTACTCCCTCGTTCAGTGCGGCATGCTTTACAACTTTGAACCGGGGCTCCAAAAGCGTTTTGAGAGACACGGAGCATATTAGATGTTCGAAGAGCTGAAAATGGTTTTCCAAGCTCATGCCCGGGTCGAGAGATATGAAATCTCTGACAAGTTCTTCAGTTGTAAGATGGAGGAAAATAGTTCTGTCAGTGAGCACATACTCAAAATGTCTGGGTTGCATAACTGCTTGACTCAGCTAGGAGTTTATCTCCCGGATGACAGAATCCTTCAGTCGCTTCCACCGAGCTACAAGAGCTTTGTGATGAACTTCAATATGTAGGGGATGGAAAAGATCATTCCTGAAGTATTTGCAATGCTGAAATCAGCAGAGGTAGAAGTCAAAAAGGAACATCAAGTATTGATGGTGAATAAAACCACTAAGTTCAAGAAAGGCAAGGGTAAGAAGAACTTCAAGAAGGACGGCAAGGGAGTTGCCGCGCCCGGTAAGCAAGCTGCCGGGAAGAAGCCAAAGAATGGACCCAAGCCTGAGACTGAGTGTTTTTATTGCAAGGGAAGTGGTCACTGGAAGCGCCAAATACTTAGCGGACAAGAAGGCCGGCAACACTAAAGGTATATGTGATATACATGTAATTGATGTGAACCTTACCAGTACTCGTAGTAGCTCCTGGGTATTTGATACCGGTGCCGTTGCTCACATTTGTAACTCAAAGCAGGAGCTGCGGAATAAACGGAGACTGGCAAAAGACAAGGTGACGATGCGCGTCGGGAATGATTCCAAGGTCAATGTGATCGCCGTCGGCACGCTGCCTCTACATTTACCTACGGGATTAGTTTTAAACCTCAACAATTGTTATTTAGTGCCAGCTTTGAGCATGAACATTGTATCAGGATCTCGTTTAATTTGAGATGGCTACTCATTTAAATCTGATAATACTGGTTGTTCTATTTATATGAGAGATATGTTTTATGGTCATGCTCCATTGGTGAATGGTTTATTCTTAATGAATCTCGAGCGTAATGTTACACATATTCACAGTGTGAATACCAAAAGATGTAGGGTTGATAATGATAGTCCCACATACTTGTGGCACTGCCGCCTTGGTCACATAGGTGTCAAACGCATGAAGTTGCTCCATGTAGATGGACTTTTGGAGTCTCTTGATTACGAATCATTTGACATGTGCGAGCCATGCCTCATGGGTAAAATGACCAAGACTCCGTTCTCAGGAACAATGGAGCGAGCAACCAACTTATTGGAAATCATACATACTGATGTGTGCGGTCCAATGAATGTTGAGGCTCGCAGTGGCTATCGTTATGTTCTCACCCTCACTGATGACTTGAGTAGATATGGGTATGTCCACTTAATGAAACACAAGTCTGAGACCTTTGAAAAGTTCAAGGAATTTCAGGGTGAGGTTGAGAATCAACGTGACAGAAAAATCAAGTTCTTGCGATTAGATCGTGGGGGGGAATACTTGAGTCACGAATTTGGCACACACTTAAGAAAATGTGGAATAGTTTCACAACTCACGCCGTCTGGAACACCTCAGCGAAATGGTGTGTCCGAACATCGTAATCGCACTCTATTGGATATGGTGCGATCTATGATGTCTCTTACCGATTTACCGCTGTCATTTTGAGGCTATGCTTTAGAGACTGCCGCATTCACTTTAAATAGGGCTCCGTCGAAATCCATTGAGACGACACCGTATGAATTATGGTTTGGGAAGAAACCTAAGTTATCGTTTCTAAAAGTTTGGGGATGCGATGCTTATGTCAAGAAACTTCAACCTGAAAAGCTCGAACCCAAATCGGAAAAATGCGTCTTCATAGGATACCCTAAAGAAACTATTGGGTATACCTTCTACCTTAGATCTGAAGGCAAGATCTTTGTTGCCAAGAATGGGTCCTTTCTAGAGAAAGAGTTTCTCTCGAAGAAATAAGTCGGAGGAAAGTAGAACTTGATGAAGTATTACCTCTTGAACCGGTAAGTGGCGCAGCTCAAGAAAATGTTCCTGAGGTGCCTGCACCGACTAGAGAGGAAGTTAATGATGATGATCATGAAACTGCAGATCAAGTTGCTACTGAACTTCGTAGGTCCACGAGGACACGTTCCACGCCAGAGTGGTACGGCAACCCTGTCTTGGAAATCTTGTTGTTAGACAACGGTGAACCTTCGAACTATGAAGAAGCGATGGCGGGCCTGGATTCCGACAAATGGCTGGAAGCCATGAAATCCGAGATAGGATCCATGTATGAAAACGAAGTATGGACTTTGACTGACTTGCCCGATGATCGGCGAGCCATAGAAAATAAATGGATCTTTAAGAAGAAGACAGACGCGGATGGTAACATAACCATCTATAAAGCTCGGCTTGTCGCTAAGGGTTATCGACAAGTTCAAGGGGTTGACTACGATGAGACTTTCTCACCCGTAGCGAAGCTGAAGTCCGTCCGAATCATGTTAGCAATTACCGCATTCTATGATTATGAGATATGGCAAATGGACGTCAAAACGGCATTCCTTAATGGTTTCCTTAAGGAAGAATTGTATATGATGCAGCCGGAAGGTTTTGTCGATCCTAAGAATGTTGACAAGGTGTGCAAGCTCCAATGCTCGATTTATGGGCTGGTGCAAGCATCTCGGAGTTGGAACATTCGTTTTGATGAGATGATCAAAGCGTTTGGGTTTACGCAGACTTATGGAGAAGCCTGCATTTACAAGAAAGTGAGTGGGAGCTCTGTAGCATTTCTCATATTGTATGTGGATGGCATACTGTTGATGGGAAATGATATAGAATTCTTGGAAACAATAAAGGCCTACTTGAACAAGTGTTTTTCAATGAAGGACCTTGGAGAAGCTGCTTATATATTAGGCATCAAGATCTATAGAGATAGATCGAGACGCCTCATTGGTCTTTCACAGAGTACGTACCTTGACAAGATATTGAAGAAGATCAAAATGGATCAGTCAAAGAAGGGGTTCTTGCCTGTATTGCAAGGTACGAGATTGAGCACGGCTCAATGCCCGACCACGGCAGAAGATAGACAAAAGATGAGTGTCGTCCCCTATGCCTCGGCCATAGGGTCTATCATGTATGCTATGCTGTGTACCATACCTGATGTAAACCTTGCCGTAAGTTTGGTAGGAAGGTACCAAAGTAATCCCGGCATGGAACACTGGACAGCGGTCAAGAATATCCTGAAGTACCTGAAAAGGACTAAGGATATGTTTCTCGTTTATGGAGGTGACGAAGAGCTCATTGTAAAGGGTTATGTCGATGCTAGCTTCGACACAGATCTCGATGACTCTAAGTCACAAACCGGATACGTGTATATTTTGAATGGTGGGGCAGTAAGCTGGTGCAGTTGCAAGCAAAGCGTTGTGGCGGGATCTACATGTGAAGCGGAGTACATGGCAGCCTTAGAGGCAGCACAAGAAGCAGTCTGGATGAAGGAGTTCATTACCGACCTAGGAGTCATACCCAATGCATCGGGCCCGATGACTCTCTTCTGTGACAACACTGGAGCTATTGCCCTTGCCAAGGAGCCTAGGTTTCACAGGAAGACCAGGCATATCAAGCGTCGCTTCAACTCCATTCGTGAAAGTGTTCAAAACGAAGACATAGAGATTTGTAAACTACATACGGACCTGAATGTAGCAGATCCGTTGACGAAATATGCCGTAGAGGCAATAATAAAATGGTTATTATTATATTTCTTTGTTCATGATAATTGTCTATTATTCATGCTATAATTTTTTTATCCGGAAATCATAATACATGTGTGAATACATAGACCACAACACGTCCCTAGTGAGCCTCTAGTTGACTAGCTCGTTGAAAGATAGTCATGGTTTCCTGACTATGGACATTGGATGGCATTGATAACGGGATCACATCATTAGGAGAATGATGTGATGGACAAGACCCAACCCTAATCATAGCTCAAAGATCGTGTAGTTCGTTTGCTGTAGCTTTTCTGAATGTCAAGTATCATTTCCTTAGACCATGAGATTGTGCAACTCCCGGATACCGTAGGAGTGCTTTGGGTGTGCAAAACGTCACAACGTAACTGGGTGACTATAAAGGTACACTACAGGTATCTCCGAAAGTGTCTGTTGGGTTGGCACGAATCGAGACTGGGATTTGGCACTCCGTATGACGGAGAGGTATCTCTGGGCCCACTCGGTAATGCATCATCATAATGAGCTCAATGTGACCAAGTGGTTGATCATGGGATCATGCATTATGGCACGAGTAAAGTGACTTGCCGGTAACGAGATTGAAGGAGGTATTGGGATACCGACGATCGAGTCTCGGGCAAGTAACGTACCGATTGACAAAGGGAATTGTATATGGATTAATTGAATCCTCGACATCGTGGTTCATCCGATGAGATCATCGAGGAGCATGTGGGAGCCAACATGGGTATCCAGATCCTGTTGTTGGTTATTGACCGGAGAGTCGTCTCGGTCATGTCTGCATGTCTCCCGAACCCGTAGGGTCTTCACACTTAAGGTTCGGTGACGCTAGGGTTGTTGAGATATTAGTATACGGTAAACCGAAAGTTGTTCGGAGTCCCAGATGAGATCCCGGACGTCACGAGGAGTTCTAGAATGGTCCGGAGGTGAAGATTTATATATAGAAAGTCAAGTTTCGGCCATCGGGAAAGTTTCGGGGGTAATCGGTATTGTACCGGGACCACCGGAAGGGTCCCGGGGGTCCACCGGGTGGGGCCACCTATCCTGGAGGGCCCCATGGGCTGAAGTGGGAGGGGAACCAGCCCCTAGTGGGCTGGTGCGCCCCCCATGGGCCTCCCCTGCGCCTAGGGTTGGAAACCCTAGGGGTGGCGGGCGCCCCACTTGCCTTGGGGGGCAAGCCACCCCCTTGGCCGCCCCCCCCCCTTGGAGATGGCATCTCCTAGGGCCGGAGCCCCCCTAGGGGTCCTATAAATAGTGGGGGGAGGGAGGGCAGCCACACCCTAGCCCCTGGCCCCTCCCTCTCCCTCCCGTGACACTCCTTCGTCTCCCTGTGCTTGGCGAAGCCCTGCCGAGATCAAGTTGCTTCCACCACCACGCCGTCGTGCTGCTGGATCTTCATCAACCTCTCCTTCCCCCTTGCTGGATCAAGTTGGAGGAGACGTCTTCCCAACCGTACGTGTGTTGAACGCGGAGGTGTCGTCCGTTCGGCGCTAGGTCATCGGTGATTTGGATCACGACGAGTACGACTCCATCAACCCCGTTCTCTTGAACGCTTCCGCGCACGAGTACATGGGTATGTAGATGCACTCCTTTCTCCCTCATTGCTAGATGACTCCATAGATTGATCTTGGTGATGCGTAGAAAATTTTAAAATTCTGCTACGTTCCCCAACAGTGGTATCAGAGCTAGGTCTATGCATAGTTTCTATGCACGAGTAGAACACAAAGCAGTTGTGGGCATGGATATTGTCAATTTGCTTACCATTACTAGTCTTATCTTGATTCGGCGGCATCGTGGGATGAAGCGGCCTGGACCGACCTTACACGTACGCTTACGTGAGACTGGTTCCACCGATTGACATGCACTAGTTGCATAAGGTGGCTAGCGGATGTCTGTCTCTCCCACTTTAGTCGGATCGGATTCGATGAAAAGGGTCCTTATGAAGGGTAAATAGAAATTGGCATATCACGTTGTGGTTTTGGCGTAGGTAAGAAACGTTCTTGCTAGAAACCTATAGCAGCCACGTAAAAACTTGCAACAACAATTAGAGGACGTCTAACTTATTTTTGCAGCATGTGTCGTGTGATGTGATATGGCCAAAAGAATGTGATGTATGAGATTGATCATGTTCTTGTAATAGGAATCACGACTTGCATGTCGATGAGTATGACAACCGGCAGGAGCCATAGGAGTTGTCTTTATTTATTTATGACCTGCATGTCAACATAAACATCTTGTAATTACTTTACTTTATTGCTAAAGCGTTAGCCCTAGTAGTAGAAGTAATAGATGACGAGACAACTTCAAGAAGACGCCGTCGGAGGTGGAGGCGGGGGAAGGGGTGGCAGGGTCTTTACCCTTGCCTTTGCCGGAGAAGAAACCCATCCTTGCGGGGGGAGGTGGGGGAGAGGGATGGCTAGGGTTGCTACCGACTGGGGAGCAGAGGGTGGCGAGATCGAGACGGGGGGGAGGGCTTCTGGAGCGGATGAGGACGGCCCCGCCGCATGCTCGGATTAAAAAAGTCCGGCCGTCGTTGCGGACACATGAGCCTAAGTTGGACGGCCGTAATAAATTAAGCTGACTGTGCTAGTTGGACGGCCGCCAGATGGGGACGCGGTGGACATCGAGAAGGCGCATGAGGTGTCCGCTTTGCGTCCGTGCCGATGGATTTCTGCTGCAAATTTGGGCCGCAAATTGGTCGGCACAGACACGAAGCGGATGAATTTTGTTAATCGGTCGGCACATTGGGCCTTAATTTTTGTCTGCGTTTATCCAAACGGACGACCACGGACGAAATGGATACCTCTAAGTTCGAGTTGCTCTAATACTACTCCCCACCGCCCCTCAAATATCTTTGGTCACTTCCCCACCTACCATGGTAGTCAGCTCCCTCACAATACTACACCCACACAATTCTCCCCCATTCCGCATCCTGCCATGGTCGTCAGCTCCCTCTCTCCATCACCGACTCTCCCCGCCACTCCCCTTCGTCCCCATTGCCGGCGCGAGGTCCGCAGCCCCTGCTCTTTCTCCTCTTCATGTTGAATCTGGTTGCGGAAGTAGACGAGGAGGCCCTCGAGCTCGGCATGCTCGCGCGAGCAATCCAACGGTAGGTGCCGTCAGAGGCGGACGCGGAGGCACGGGGCTCGTACGCCCCTGCTCTCTCTTCGAATTTGGTCGCCGAAGTGCTCGAGGAGGCGCTAGAGCTCGGCATGCTCGCTGGCGAAGACGGCCGCTTCTCTCCTGATGCGAGGGAGGTCCCGCATCGCCTCCATAGACGACAAAGGTGCGGATGGAGGCGTACCAGAAAGTGCAGGAGTTCGACTTGTCCAGCGGTGCTGATTGGAAGACGACCGCCAACGTCCTCTTCACGGTGGCCCCCAAGCAAAAGGAGTTCGGGTGAGCATTAGGCAGTAAACTAATTTCTAGGGGACATGCGCCCGGGCAGTCATTGTTCAGGGAAAGCTGAAGCGAATAGCACATCTCGTTGCAAATTTGATTGATATATGATATGTAATGGGATAGGAATAGACACTGCTTGAATGTTAAAATTCATAGGTAATCCTTTTTCTGTCACTGATGTTTCACTGGTAGAATCTATCAGTTGAGTTTGACATGGAACCCTGTTCGTGGAGCACAGATCATGGAAAATTATGGTGCGTTTTGTTCTATATTTTATTTGCCTAAGAACCATACCCTTCTGCCAGGAATTACCCACTAATTCTGTGAGAATCCTACTCCGCTAATTCCAATCCCTGAGAGGATTTTCTTTTCTCATACTGAGATATCAATAGCAGTTGATTTAAATCTTAGATGGGTGACTCTTATTTTGTTCATGTTCAACAAATCATGTCTGGACTGGAGCTAGGAAAGTTCCCCGTGTGTTCTAATAATAAGGTCATGGAAATACAAATGGCATATTTCCTCAGGATGAGAAGGCGAGACTAAGATCAATATCTGCTCGGGGGCCATGGCGTGTTTTGCACGGCACTGCCTTCGCCGCCGCCGCCGCCCAGCAGTGAGGGCATCGAGTTGTGTCTCATGCGTTGGTACCTGACGTCCACTCTAGGAGCCGGGCTTGGCGGCCAATGGGGCCGGGAAGGTCCAAGATTGGAGGTCCCTGCTTGCCAACTTGCAGTTAGTTTGCATGATACAGTTAGTGGAAGTTGTTCCTTAAGTAGAATGCGATTAATCATGTATGGCCATTAATACAATCAGATCGTTGGGGCATGCATAAATATACTTGAATTTTGAATTAGCGTGTCAAGAGGTTTAGTTAGTGCCGCTCCCTACTGTAATTATAGCTGGATATGTCGTTCCTGTACTTAAAACTTATCAATCAGATGTACAGAAATTTGGTAGATAAGCTGACGTTTGAAGTGGCAGTAAACATTAAACATTTCAGATGGTGATTGGGAATATCTGATATGTCCTCATTATGTGTTTCCTGTTGTAGATAAATCTGCTTGCAAGGCTCTCGATGATATATCCACTTTCATCAATTGCTAAAGGGTGTGGTCAGTTGGAGAAGACATTACTATGATTGTTTTTTTAGGTGATGAATTGTAACCTTATATCCTTTATTACTTGAAATACAAAAACATTGGAAACAGTCCGTAATTACTTTGGAGATAATCCTTTATTATTTTCTGTCTTGTTCATTCTCAGCATAGGTTGTATATCATTAAAACCATCATGGTATATTATTGTTCATATTCAGCATAGGATGTGCTTTATTATATGTTAGACAATTGCTGCCTATATGTTATTAGTATATAGACTGGAAATATTTTTCTAGATCGAAACTGCATGCCTGGATCGAAAAGAAGCTATTTATGGTATAGTTACCCAAGTATAACAGTTACAGTACTGAATCTCGCCCTGAGATCAATCAGCAAAAGTTCCTAATTGTTGATATATTAGACGGACTGCTATTTCATAGAACTGAAAAAGAATATGTGTCCACTGTTCTCTCAAAGTTTCTCTTTGGCCAAGATCAATTGATATGTCTAAAGTTCCAAGTGAGATATGAAATAAATGCACATGAACAAATCTAGGGGGGTATTTTTAGCTGGGGGTGCTTTTTTCATGGGTAGGTATAAACTGAAATTTGTGCACTTAAAAATCCAGCATATGATCATTCTATTCACAACATAGTCTATTTGAACATTGACTTAGATAGAGGCATGAAGCGCACCATGTAACCATTATTGTCCGTGCTAATTAGGAGAACAAGAAGAAGAGATATCTACTACTACGTATTAAAATCTTGCCTGATGTTTTAGAGGATGTCGAAGGAGGTGCAGGGAGCCGACTGATAAGAAAATAGGCAGTTTTCCGATTAAATTAATCCATGAATAAATCATGAGCATGACATTGACAGCATTGGTAACACACTGGTTACGATCTAACAGAGCATGTACTACGCATATAGTAGAAACATCTACGCATATCGCTAGTACTGCTACAACAGAAAGAAACATGAGAGGGATAAACGATGTATACCCTCCAATCGGCCATGCGGCGGCGGTGGCGGCAGCAGTAGCCGCGGCATCCTCGGCGGCCTTCTTGTCGGCCTCGGCCTTCTCAGCGGTGGCACGGTCGGTGTCGGTCGACATGGTGATGACGAAGGTGATGTGGACGTAGATGAACAGAAGCGAGCAGTCGCGTAGTCGCTACCCAAAAACATAATCGCCCCTCTCCCGTACAGGATCCGAAGAGGCGGGGTTTCGGAGGCCTGCTCTCCCGTTAACCGTGTACGCGGTGAACGGGACGGAGTCGCCGGCGGCAGCAGCAGCAGAGGAACGACGCGGGCGTGGAGGCGCAGATGCGTTATGTTTCGTGGCGGCTAGGGTTGGCAGCGCCCCACATATATATGTGCGGCTGCGCGTGGAGAGACGTGGGCTGAACCCACGTCCAAGTCGGTAGCCCACGATCCGACGTCTCAGATCGTGGCCCCACCTGTCAAAGACTCTCCGTTCCTGACCGGCAAAAAGAAGCGCATAAGAATGAGCTCGGCTCGGCTCAATGCCGCAACCCGCGGCGCGTCGTGACGAGGCGTGGCGAGCGGAGGAGGAGGAGTGCGCGAGGGCCTCATCTCTTCTCAAGCTCCAATAGCATGAGGAAGAGAATCCCTTATAAACCACTTCAACTCTCCTTCCACTTCCGGGGTGAGACTAAACTTCCCACCACCTTGTCATGCCACCTACATGGGCCCTTAGAGATCAAATCTGAAATTGTCATATGGGCTCTAGGCCCATCTCATATTTCAACAATCCCCAACCAGATCTCAGGGGCCCAGTTTGTCCTTTGTTCCAAACGCTGCTTTGATATACCAGCATCTCAGTGGAGACCGATTAAGGTTGAGCTCCACCTAGACCAAATAGTTACACTCCTTCACAA
This sequence comes from Triticum dicoccoides, assembly GCF_002162155.2. Lineage (NCBI taxonomy): Eukaryota > Viridiplantae > Streptophyta > Magnoliopsida > Poales > Poaceae > Triticum > Triticum dicoccoides. The sequence goes on from NC_041390.1 coordinate 20,933,835, forward strand.
CTGAACAATGGACTATACCTTGAATTGTCAGTTTGGCGTCAAGAAGTTTCACCACAAGTCTCACTGATACGAGGCTGCCGAAGGCCGACCCCTCGGGTGGAGCATATTAGTCACACTCCTGGCCTGTTCATGAGCTTGCTAGAGATCACCCTAATCTCATAGTCTGTGACCAGCAGTCGGGCTCATATAGGTGTGTTCCTCCAAAGATCGCTATGTAGGATAGCATCTTGCTTATGCATATAAGCCTTGGAACACATTAAGACAGTAGTCATCCTTCCATACAGTTTCCGAGAGTATTGCATCTCCAACGGAGTGGGTTAGTAAAGTTACTCTCCTCAGTTCATCACTGGCTTGTTTTCCCAGGTCCTACTTCACGGGATCTCCGATCACATAGGTTGGGTTCCTACCATGGCAACTCATGTGGGTCTCATACCCATCTCCCTTGATGTGTTATCTATCACAACACGTGATAGCCCTTTAGTAAAGGGATCTGCCAGATTCTTAGCCGTTTGAATATAATCCAACGCTATCACTCCGGAGTTTCTCAATTTTCTAACAGCTTTCAATCTCATTCTTATGTGTTTGTTGGACTTCATGTTGTCCTTTGAACTCTTCACCTTGACAATAACTGTTTGATTGTCACAGTTCATAAGGATGGCCAGAACCGGCTTCTCAACCACTGGCAAGTCCATCAACAGATCTCGAAGCCATTCTGCTTCGCCACCCGATGTGTCTAATGTTGTTAATTCTGCTTCCATTGTCGATCTTGTTAAGATCGTTTGCTTGCAAGACTTCCAGGAAACAGCCCCACCTCCAAGAGTAAATATATACCCAGTTGTGGCCTTCATCTCATCAGCATCAGAGATCCAATTTGCATCACTATACCCTTCAAGTACCAACGGGTATCCGGTATAGTGAAGTCCATAGTTCATAGTACCTTTCAGATAGCGCATAACTCTCTCAAGAGCACGCCAATGTACATCACCCGGTTTGGAAACAAATCAGCTCAGTTTGCTAATAGAAAATGCGATGTCAGGCCTCGTTGCACTCGCTAGATACTGTAGTGAACCAACAATCTGAGAGTATCTCAATTGATCTATAGCTGTGCCTTTAGACTTTCGAATCAGCACACTAGAATCATATGGTGTTTGAGATGGTTTGCAGTCCGAATATCCAAAATGACTCAACACCTTCTCAACATAATGGGATTGCAAAAGTGTAATCCCACCCTCATCATCTCTCAATAGCTTGATGTTCAAGATAACATCAGCCACTCCAAGGTCCTTCATCTCAAAGTTCTAAGATAGGAAAGACTTAACCTCCTCGATCAACTTGAGATTAGTCCCAAATATCAGTATGTCATCAACATACAAACACAGTATAACTCCTTGGCCCCCACCATAGCTATAGTATACACATTTGTCAGCCTCATTAACAACAAAGCCAACAGATGTCAACGTTTCATTAAACTTGTCATGCCATTGCTTAGGCGCTTGTCTCAGGCCATACAAAGATTTCACCAACTTACACACCTTTCCTTCCTGACCATCCATCACAAAGCCATCAGGCTGTTGCATATAGATTTCCTCCTTTAGCTCTCCGTTGAGGAAAGCCGTCTTAACATCCATCTGATGAATGAGAAGACCATGCGAGGCCTCCAACGAGAGTAATACTCGAATGGTGGTCAGTCTGGCCACATGTGAATAAGTGTCGAAGAAATCTTCTTCTTCTTTCTGGGCGTAGCCCTTGGCCACAAGCCTAGCCTTGTACTTTTCTATCGTACCATTGGGCCTAAGCTTCTTCTTGAACACCCACTTGCATCCCAATGGTTTGCAATCATAAGGACGTTCAGTAAGCTCCCAAGTCCCGTTAGCCATGATGGAATCCATCTCGCTATGAACCGCATCCTTCCAGTAGTCAGCTTTTGGAGATGCATACGCTTCTGAAATAGAAGTGGGATTATCCTCCACGAGGTATATGAAGAAATCATCACCAAAGGTCTTTACAGTCCTTTGTCTCTTGCCCCTACCAAGGGATTCCTCATTATCCTCCTCAGGATTTTCATCATGTGTTTGATTATAATATTCCATCGGAATGGCAGGTTAAGGAGTCTCCTCAGATTCCTGTCTAGAAGTGCTTTGTACATCTCTCACGGGAAAAATGTCCTCAAAGAATGTAGCATCTTTAGACTCCATAATTGTACCGACTTTCATGTCAGGTACCTTAGATTTCACTACTAGAAATCTATAGCCAACACTATTCATAGCGTAGCCCAAATTAACGCAGTCCACAGTCTTTGGTCCAAGCTTACGCTTTTTGGGGATCGGCACATTAACTTTCGCCATGCAGCCCCAGGTACGTAAGTACGAGAGTGTTGTCCTTCTCTTGGTCCACTTCTCGTAAGGAGTGATCTCGTTATCCTTTGTCGGAACTTTATTCAGGACATGACAGGATGTCATTATAGCCTCCCCCCACCATGCCTTGGATAAACCCGACGTATCTAACATGGCGTTAACCAAATCAGTTAGAGTACGATTTTTCCGCTCGGCAACCCCGTTTGACTGGGGTGAGTAGGGAGGCGTCCTCTCGTGAATAATGCTGTGTTCCGCACAAAAGGCATCAAACTCTTTCGAGAAGTACTCTCCACCACGATCTGACCGGACTCGTTTAATTTTCTTTTCAAGTTGATTCTCAACTTCTGCCTTATAGATTTTGAAATAGTGTGGGGCCTCATCTTTAGTATTTAACAGATACACATAGCAATATCTAGTGGAATCATCTATCAAAGTCATGAAATATTTCTTTCCACCTTTAGTCAACACACCATTCATCTCACAAAGATCAGAATGTATGAGTTCCAGTGGCGCCAAGTGTCTCTCCTCTGCTACCTTGTGAGGCTTGCGAGGTTGCTTAGATTGCACGCACGAATGGCACTTAGAACCTTTGGCTAAAGTGAAACTCGGGATTAAATTCGATTTTGCTAGCCGCGTCATAACACCGAAACTAATGTGACAAAGACGTGAATGCCATACTTCAGATTCATTAACACTCAAATGAATATTGTTCACGACTTTATTACATAGATCTGCAAGAGAAAGGCGGAACATGCCTCCGCATTCATAACCCTTTCCAACAAATAGTCCATATTTCGTAACAACTAATTTATTAGACTCGAATACCAACTTAAACCCTTCTCTACATAGAAGGGAGCCACTAACGAGGTTCTTCTTGATGGCGGGGACATGTTGTACGTTCTTCAGCTGCACGATCCTTCCCGAAGTAAACTTCAGATCGACCGTGCCAACACCAAGAACAGAAGCACTCGCGCCATTCCCCATCAGTACGGACCCGTGACCTGTGGCCTGGTAAGAAGAAAACAATGAAATGTTAGCACACACATGAACACCTACACCTGTGTCGACCCACCAATCGATAGACGGCCAAACTGAAAATACAGCAAATAAATTACCGTACCCAGATGCACCACCCTCATTGTTGCTCACAATCATATTGACAGACTTGGAGTCCTGCCCTTGCTTCTTATACTTGTTTGGGCACTTGTTGGCCCAATGTTCAATCGAACCACAAGTAAAGCAGCCCTCATCCTTCTTGTTCTTCTTGAAGGTCTTCTTACCCTTCTTCTTAAAGTCGGCACTCTGTTGGACACCGTTCTTTCCCTTGGGCTTGTGGGAATTGGAGTTCTTCTGATGCACCATGTTGGCCACAGAAGTTCCTCCGACCCCTTTTCCGTGCGAGTACTTTGCCCTTGAATTCTGCTCAACACTCAGATGGCCAATGACATCCTCCACAGAGAATTCACGCCTCTGATGTTTCAGAGTGGTGGCAAAGTTCCTCCAGGAATTGGGAAGCTTAGCGATTATGCAGCCCGCGACAAACTTGCCCGGTAACTCGCACTTAAGAAGCTCAAGCTCCTTAACAATGCATATTATCTCATGAGCCTGCTCCAATACAGGACGGTTTTCAACCATCTTGTAATCATGGAACTGCTCTATAATATACATCTCGCTCCCTGCATCGGCAGCCCCGAACTTAGATTCGAGCGCCTCCCACAAGTCCTTGGCAGACCGCACATGCAGATATGCGTCAACCAGCTTATCTCCAATCACGCTCAGAACTGCCCCGAGGAACACGACAGTGGCCTCCTTGAACGCCTTCTCCTGATCAGGAGCGATCGTTCCTGTGGGAGTCACACCGGCGACCCAGAACACGTTCATGGCAGTGAGCCATAAGGTGGTTTTAGTCTGCCAACGCTTAAAGTATGTCCCCATAAACGGCGACGGTTTTAGTGTAGCAGCAAAACCAGAATTCGAAAAACTCCTACACATATTAGGTTTTTGGATTGATAAGAAAATAGGCAGTTTTCCGATTAAATTAATCCATGAATAAATCATGAGCATGACATTGACAGCATTGATAACACACACGTGCAGCTGAAGAACGTACTACGCATATAGTAGAAACATCTATGCATATCGCTAGTACTGCTACAACAGAAAGAAACGTGAGAGGGATAAATGATGTATACCCTCCAATCGGCCATGCGGCGGCGGTGGCGGCAGCAGTAGCCGCGGCATCCTCGGCGGCCTTCTTGTCGGCCTCGGCCTTCTCAGCGGCGGCACGGTCGGCGTCGGTCGACATGGTGATGACGAAGGTGATGTGGACGTAGATGAATAGAAGCGAGCAGTCGCGTAATCGCTACCCAAAAATCTAATCGCCCCTCTCCCGTACAGGATCCGGAGATGCGGGGTTTCGGAGGTCTGCCCTCCCGTCAACCGTGTACGTGGTGAACGGGACGGAGTCGCCGGCGGCAGCAGCAGCAGAGGAACGACGCGGGCGTGGAGGCGGAGATGCGTTCTGTTTCGTGGCGGCTAAGGTTGGCGGCGCCCACATATATATGTGCGGCTACGTGTGGAGCTGAACCCACGTCCAAGTCGGTAGCCCACGATCCGACGTCTCAGATCGTGGCCCCACCTGTCAAAGACTCTCCATTCCTGACCGGCAAAAAGAAGCGCATAGGAGTGAGCTCGGCTCGGCTCAATCCCGCAACCCACGTCGCGTCGTGGCGAGGCGTGGCGAGCGGAGGAAGAGGAGTGCGCGAGGGCCTCATCTCTTCTCAAGCTCCAATAGCATGAGCTAGAGAATCCCTTATAAACCACTCCAACTCTCCTTCCACTTCCGGGGTGGGACTAAACTTCCCACCACCTTGTGATGCCACCAACATGGGCCTTAGAGATCAAATCTGAAATTGTCATATGGGCTCTAGGCCCATCTCATATTTCAACACCGACGGCATGTCCACGGTGAGTGGTGATGGAGGAACAGCTGCACACTTGATGGCTTGGTGCAGGGCGGTGAGGGCGCCGACCAGGAAGGCGATGCCGTTGCCGGGCGTCAAGGTCGTCGTCCCGAAAGCCGACGATGTTTCCATGCGGCGAGGGGATAAGCCTGGGGATTTGTTCCCTTTTTATGGGATATATGTTACGTTTTTTTTTTTGCATGGCCTGCATGGTGCGTGATTGTAGGGATTTTGGTCGCGTGGAGTCTGTATGATACGGTGGAGCGGTGAAGCATCATCAGTCAACCTTAATTGTTAGGTGCACATAAGAGACATATGAGATAAAGGCTATCCGCTGGATTGAGATTAGTAGGTCTAATCATGCGATGGTAATGGGTCTGTATGGGGTGCGCTTAGTGAAATTCTTGTTGGATTATTTAATAGTAGTGGAGATAAAATCGAAAACAAGCAGGCTATTTCAAGATAGCCAAAAATATCTCAAATCACACACATAAATTAGCCAAGGATGATGTTTCCAATCAAAACATCCACTTGACAAATAACAATTCAGTTTCAGAAGTAATTGGTAGGTTTTTTTCTTGCATAATACGAAGTCTAAAAAAAGACTAATACTAAGCAGTAATTCAATGAAACAGTGCCTAGCTAGATGCTTGTCATCTCTACTCAAAAGCCCACTGGTTCTTCCTGCGGATCTCAGCCTCCTCCTCAGGTGTGAAGTCATTCTTGATGTTGAAAGTCTTGCGGATCTCCTCAGGAGTCTTTCCCTTGATCATGTCGGCAACTGTCTGGCAAGTAAGGTCGAGCAATCCCTTGATGTTGAGGTAGTTGCAGCGAGGATGAGGTCGAACAGGGTGGCCTGGTCGACCTTGACGAACTCGGCGTCAAAGCTCTTGAGGTCCTCGGCGGGGGTGGGGGCTGCAGTAGAGGTGGAGGAGCTGGCGTCGGCCGGTTTGGGGTTGGCCTGGACGTGCTTCTTGCTGTACTCGATGACCTTGGAGAGGATCTTGGACTCGACGTTGGGGAGCGGGATGCCGTTGTCAGCGCAGTCGTCCTCGATCATGTGGCGGATGGTCTGCGACTCCATGGCGACCGCCTCCTCGACCTGAAATTCCTCACCGTCCGAGCTCTTGAGCGTGATCATCTTCTTCTCGCCTTCCTCGGCCGCCATCGATCGATCGGAGTATTGGGAGGCGAAACGAAACCCTAGTTAGTAGCAAATAGACGCGGCGGCGGAAGACACAGGAGCTTCTTTGCGTACGTGTTGGGGTAGGGTGGGAAGGGAACCGGGGGATTTATTGGGTGAGGCGGTGCCTAGGGTGGACTCGGGGTCGTACTCGTGTTGTATTCATCTTCGCTAGGGAGTAATCACTCGAGTTGGGCCCGGTCTCCTCTTGTAGTTTCCGTTCCCATCTTGGCTAGGGAGTATATCACGGAGTCAGCCCGTCGGACGGAGCTGCGTGGTCACGGTCACGGGCTCACGGCCAAGTGCCGCCGCGCGTCATACTCATGTCTGGAACGCATCGCGGATGCCCGCTCCGTCCCCCCGCGTGTGGAGGAGGCGAGGCAGTCCGCGGCAGCCGTACGAGGAGGACCTTATTCTTCTTTGATTTCTTCCTTTTCCTCTTGTTGAAGAGAAGAAGCAGTTTTTATGCACCTACTTCTTGTCTACTGTATTTCTGTAGAGGAACTGTCAACCGTCACAACAGTTTAATAAGCTCCAATTCTACTGACCTTGCAGGCTAGCTAACGACCAGCTGCTGCGGACGAATATCACAGGAACTTACACTAGTGCAGTCAGTTGCGGATGCCAAACTGATCATATTAAAGGAACAATATGAGTGATTGCACTCTCACTGTGTTTTGTTCCTCAGGTAATCGTCTTGGAGGTTTGTGAGAGAGTTTTCCACCAAAATCCCACATGATCACGTTGTGTGAACATGAGGAAGGACACATACATTCGCAAGGTTCAGCTGCTTTGCCACAAACTGCAAACATCTATTACTCCAGGATGCATCAGAGTTAAACACGTTCTCTCTCTATTTCCTTCTCATTCTGAATGGAGCCCCACGTTCAATTCAAACAAAACCACTGGAGCCAACGGTACTAGTGAATCTTCCATGGAGTAATTAAATGAAATTGTGATCCATTACAGATTAGGGTGTCAGGTGGCGACGCTGCTCGTAGCGACGGCCAGTCGGATGGCGTGCACCTGCCACACTCTGTGTTTCTTCTGAATCTGAATTAAGCTCGACGTTACAATTCAGGTGGAAGTTATGAAGTTAATCTGATCCGACAGAGTAAATTCTCAGAATAGCCCTTCCAGATTCCAGTCATGAGTTCTCCCTTTTTGTTCCACCCAAATCCCTCACTCTTAAATCTAAATGTAAATCCAATTTTGAACTTGTGTGGTATTTATATTCTGCCTCCAGTAGAGTAAAGAAGTCCAACCACATACTTTGAACTGTGCTTTGGTACTTGAAGTTAGAAGATCTACTTTTCCGAGGGTAAATAACACATCAGATGATCGGTAAAGCACTCAAGTCTGACATCACCCCAGAATACGGGCGATGCCATGTTGGCTAGTTAATGCAAATGCCAACTGGTTCTTGTAGGACAAATAAAAAAATGAAGTGATTTCTTTGAATATCCTATAGATCAAGAACGTAGGACAAACAGATGAAACTGTTAGGTTGATCTCTCCACCGAGTGGGCTCAACGGCCCATCAGACCCTGATCTATTCGCGCCCTGATCGGGGGCGCCCAACCATTCTATGGTTGGTGGGCCCCTGTGA
>NC_041390.1:20942230-20947913 GCF_002162155.2 Triticum dicoccoides
AGGGCAATCGCAGTGCTCACGGGAAGCACCACTGCCACCTCTCCATCTCGATCCCTCTGCGATCACCGGCCCCTACGTCACCATGGCCGGCTCTGGATCGAGCTCATCCGCTCCCAAGGAAGGTAGGTTACCGGAAAGATCTAGCCTACACGATCCAAGTGGTTCTAACAATGGTATCAGCCAGATCGGGTTAGATTTTTCGGTTGAAAAGTAATCACAGAGAAAGAAAAGTCCCTCCCCAAAGAACCCTAACAGCAAAAAGAGGGCAAAGAAATCCAAAAGAAAAGTTGTGCCGCCGCTTCGGCTGCGCCATTCCTCTCGATCCCGAATCGCATCGGCACGCCGAGGATCCGGGAAGAAGAACACAGCCTCTCCGCAGGGGCAAAAGGGCACCACCACCGCACCGCTTGACGGCGGCGCGCTCTCCTTCTGGAGCTCGCGCACACCGGCAAGGGGGACAGGGGAGGCGCCACTGTATCGCATAGAGGAGCAGAGCAGGGCTCTGTTGGCGTCTCTGATCTCTCTATCTCTCACCGGTTTTAGTGGATAGAGGGAGGAAGGGTACAGAGAAGGGGAAAGCAAAGGAGGACTCTCGCCGCGCCGAGGAGCCTCGTCGGCGGCGGCTGGCCGGCGGCTAGAGAGAACGACAAGCGAGATGGGGAACAGAGGAGGGCGCAGCTGTGTCCCTCTCTCCCTCGCCATGCCACAAGATGTGGACAGGACCAGAAGGGGAAGGGAAAGAGCCGCCGCGCAGTGGCTTCTGACGCCGTCGCCGGCTCGCCGCTGGCGCAACCAGAGCACTGGCAAAGACCCGCCGCCGCAGAGAGCGAGAGAGGCAGCGAGCGGTGCGTGGGAGGAAAGAATGGCCAGGGTTCGATCGAGGGGAACCGGATTGGGTTTTTGTTCGGCCGATCTAGGCGCTGGACCGTCGGATGAAATCCGACGGCCAGGCCGCAAACCCTAGCCAGCCACTGGGCCACTGGGCTCAAAAGGAGCCAAGGCCACCGCAGTGGGCGCAGCCCACTCGCTGGGCTGAGGCCGGCTGCTGCAGCGCGCAGGCCGTGGGCCGCGTCGCTCGGGCCACAGCAGCGCGGCGCGTGTTGGGGAACGTAGTAATTTCAAAAAAATTCCTACGCACACGCAAGATCATGGTGATGTATAGCAACGAGAGGGGAGAGTGTTGTCTACGTACCCTCGTAGACCGGAAGCGGAAGCGTTAGCACAACGCGGTTGATGTAGTCGTATGTCTTCACGGCCCGACCGATCAAGCACCGAAACTACGGCACCTCCGAGTTCTAGCACACGTTCAGCTCGATGACGATCCCCGGACTCCGATCCAGCAAAGTGTCGGGGAAGAGTTCCGTCAGCACGACGGCGTGGTGACGATCTTGATGTTCTACTATCGCAGGGCTTCGCCTAAGCACCGCTACAATATTATCGAGGATTATGGTGGAGGGGGGCACCGCACACGGCTAAGAGAACGATCACGAAGATCAACTTGTGTGTCTATGGGGTGCCCCCTGCCCCCGTATATAAAGGAGTGGAGGAGGGGAGGGCCGGCTCTCTCTATGGCGCGCCCTGGGGGAGTCCTACTCCCACCGGGAGTAGGATTCCCCCTTTCCTAGTCCAACTAGGAGTCCTTCCATGTAGTAGGAGTAGGAGACAAGGAAGGGGAAGAGGGAAGAAAAGGAAGGAGGGGGCGCCGCCCCTCCCCCTAGTCCAATTCGGACTAGTCAATGGGGGGGCGCGCGGCCTGCCTCTCCCTCTCCCCTAAAGCCCAATAAGGCCCATATACTTCTTCCCCCGTATTCCCGTAACTCCCCGGTACTCCGAAAAATACCCGAACCACTCGGAACCTTTCCGATGTCCGAATATAGTCGTCCAATATATTGATCTTTACGTCTCGATCATTTCGAGACTCCTCGTCATGTCCCTGATCTCATCCGGGACTCCGGACTCCTTCCGTACATCAAAACTCATAAACTCATAATATAACTGTCATCGAAACCTTAAGCGTGTGGACCCTACGGGTTCGAGAACAATGTAGACATGACCGAGACATGTCTCCGGTCAATAACCAATTGCGGAACCTGGATGCTCATATTGGCTCCTACATATTCTACGAAGATCTTTATCGGTCAAACCGCATAACAGCATACGTTGTTCCCTTTGTCATCGGTATGTTACTTGCCCGAGATTCGATCGTCGGTATCTCAATACCTAGTTCAATCTCGTTACCAACAAGTCTCTTTACTCGTTCCGTAATACATCATCTCGCAACTAACTCATTTGTTGCAATGCTTGCAAGGCTTATGTGATGTGCATTACCGAGAGGGCCCAGAGATACCTCTCCGACAATCGGAGTGACAAATCCTAATCTCGAAATACGCCAAACCAACATGTACCTTTGGAGACACCTGTAGAGCTCCTTTATAATCACCCAGATACGTTGTGACGTTTGGTAGCACACAAAGTGTTCCTCCGGCAAACGGGAGTTGCATAATCTCATAGTCATAGGAACATGTATAAGTCATGAAGAAAGCAATAGCAACATATTAAACGATCGGGTGCTAAGCTAATGGAATGGGTCATGTCAATCACATCATTCTCCTAATGATGTGATCCTGTTAATCAAATGACAACACATGTCTATGGTTAGGAAGCATAACCATCTTTGATTAACGAGCTAGTCAAGTAGAGGCATACTGTGACGCCCCGAGACCGATGCGCGAGAATACTTCCATATGTTCCGGGTTTCGCCGTGTGTTTCATTTGTGCCTGCCCTTTTATTTTTGCATTGCATCATGTCATCATGCCTTCATCTCATAAATCTTTTGCAACTCAACTAAATAAATGGCATGGATCTTTGATCCATTTAAATCGAGGGAATTCACATGGTGATTATCTTTGTAACTTATCCTCCCGATATTAGGGAGCTATATTAAATATTCCATTAGTTTGGAATTTACCACAACACACGTGCATGATAAATCCGTTGGCCTTTTCTTCTTCATGTTTTGACTCTCTAACCTTGTCTATAATTCTTTCTTTATCTATCGAAGCCCCACCAAAATTCTCAACATTTTTGGACCTTCCCAACCCTCACTTCCTATTCAAATCATTTGAATTTAAATCAAATGAGTTTGAATTTAAATCCTTCAATCATGGCCTTTTTCTATTTTCTCGGAACAAGCACATTTTTGTGAGTCCGGGAAAATTATCCGCGTGTCCAACTTCTTCCCCTAACCTCCCTTTCTTTTCTTTCTTATCTCTGTTTTGTTTTTATTTTCTTTAGAGTGAGAGAGATAAGAGAGCCCAGCAGCCTGGCCCATCTGCAGCCCAGCCCGCACCCCTCCTAACCCTAGCCCACCTGGACCTCTGCTTATCCCCTCGCCCTTGCAGCCACTCATCCTCTCCCTCTCGTCCTCCCACGCCGCCGCTACACACGCACGCAGAGGGGCAGTGCCCCATGCCCGATCCCCTCGACCGCTACCTTGGCCCCGGCCATGGCGACCGCGCCGGCGACCCTGGAGGCTGCTGCTCCGCGCCATCTCCGCTTCCTCGTTCCTCTGCCCGTGCGACGTTCGTCCTCCAGCCCTCATCCACGACCGCGCCAAGACCAGCGAGCAGCTGCCCGCGTTCCACGCTCGAGGTCTCCTCCTGGACTCCTCCGCCTTTTGCGCCGGCAACAGCGTCGCCATCCGTCCTCGCGCACCCGCAGCTCTCGGTCTCCTTCCCGTGCCCGAACCTCCATGGCGTCGTCGCCCCCCTGTCTCGAGCCCCGCCGGCGTCCAGCCTCCCCGTGCTCGACCTCGACCTCCTCTTCTTCGCCTTCTTGCCGCAGATCGCGTTGCTGCGTCTCCTTCACCTCCTGCCCGAGTCCCCTATCGGTGGTCTCCGCTGTCCCCGTGCACCTCCGCTTGCTGTTGCCGTTGATGCCAAGACGGACGACTCCGAACAGGGAGTAGCGCCAAGTTCGATCATTGAAGATTTCGCAAGTACCACGACACCCACGTTCGCCTACAGAATGTGTACCACTACGCCGAAGAGCTTGGATGCACCATGTTCCACTACTTCCACAACCAGCGCCTTGGGTTTCGGAAAGTTCCTATACGACCCGTGTACTACTACCATTGCCAAGTTCAACTACGGTTGCCGTGTACGACTACCGTCGACCCTCGAAGACTTCGTGGACGTCAAGTTCCTCGCCATGACCTCGAACATCTACGGAATGTGTACGACTATGAAACGTGTACCACTACGTCCACTACCGTCGCGAGAACGACTACGTCCACTATGACCCGTGATCGACTACTTCCCTTGACATTTTTGAACCGCCTCGAAACGCACGCTTCAAAGGTATAATGATGATACAACCGCCGTGGACCGAATGCATGTGTTGCATGAGATGCTCATGTTTGCACCGTGTCCGATTTGTCACTCGTTTCCATGTATCTAACCCGTGGGAACCCGGTAGGTGGGAGCACCCCACCATCTCTAGCATGTTCCGCACATCCGCACGCTTCCTTTTGCACCGATATCTCCATGAGTTACCGAAACCGATATGTTGTCGTGGCATCATTTTCGGATTCGTTGCCGTGGCACCCCTTTCCTTTCCGCCACGATGACAAATGCCTCATAATATGCTCTTGTTAACATTTTCTTAAAACTTGCATAACTTGAACATGTCATCCGCATCATGTTAATAACTTTTGAATGTTTAAAATTGTTGTTTGCATTAATTTACTAATGCATACGGGGATTTACCGGATTTGTTGTTTGCTATACCCGGCCCCATTTAAATTGTTTAGATAGATAATCCCTTTATGTTTCACCTCTTGACATGCTTAACAACATTTAATATTGTTGGGTACACAAACGAGATCGAACTAAATAACTTGAATGTGGTGTTTCGTCAATGTGCAACGGAGTTGCATATTGAGCTCCACTTAATTTGTAGGGCTGTTTGTGCACTTTGCCATGCCATGCCTCATTAAACCAGACATGCATCATACTTGTTTGCGCATCGTGTCATGCGTATGTGGTGGTTGTTTACTATGTTGTTTGCTTCTTTCCGGTGTTGCTTCTTTGGGTTGGTTCCGATAACGTCGTGTTGTGAGGATCCGTTCATCTACGTCCGTTTGTCTTCTTCATGGACTTGTTCTTCTTCCTTGCGGGATCTCAGGCAAGATGACCATACCCTCGAAATCACTTCTGTCTTTGCTTGCTAGTTGCTCGCTCTTTTGCTATGCCTATGCTGCGATACCTACCACTTGCTTATCATGCCTCCCATATTGTTGAACCAAGCCTTTAACCCACCTTGTCCTAGCAAACCGTTGTTTGGCTATGTTACCGCTTTGCTCAGCCCCTCTTATAGCATTGTTAGTTGCAGGTGAAGATTGAAGCTTGTTCCATGTTGGAACATGGATTTTTTGTTGGGATATCACGATATATCTTATTTAATTAATGCATCTATATACTTGGTAAAGGGTGGAAGGCTCGGCCTTATGCCTGGTGTTTTGTTCCACTCTTGCCGCCCTAGTTTCCGTCATATCGGTGTTATGTTCCCGGATTTTGCGTTCCTTACGCGGTTGGGTTATAATGGGAACCCCTTGACAGTTCGCTTTGAATAAAACTCCTCCAGCAAGGCCCAACCTTGGTTTTACCATTCACCACCTAGCCT
>NC_041390.1:20948356-20982129 GCF_002162155.2 Triticum dicoccoides
CGGGCCAGTGCTTGTCTAAGTGTTGGTCCGAACTGAGTAGACTGCGGGGCCACCTCGGGGAAACTTGAGGGCTGGTTTTACTCGTAGGATGTCTCATCCGGTGTTGCCCTGAGAACGAGATATGTGCAGCTCCCATCAGGATGTCGGCGCATCGGGCGGCTTTGCTGGACTTGTTTTACCATTGTCGAGGATGTCTTGTAGAACCGGGATACCGAGTCTGATCGGAATGTCTCGGGAGGAGGTCTATTCCTTCGTTGACCGTGAGAGCTTGTCATGGGCTAAGTTGGGACACCCCTGCAGGGTTTGGAACTTTCGAAAGCCGTGCCCGCGGTTATGGGCAGATGGGAATTTGTTAATGTCCGGTTGTAGAAAACCTGAAGTTGACCTTAATTAAAATGCATCAACCGCGTGTGTAACCGTGATGGTCTCTTTCCGGCGGAGTCCGGGAAGTGAACACGGTGTTGGAGTTATGCTTGACGTAGGTTGTTTTAGGATCACTTCTTGATCATATTTTATCGACCGTGCTTTGCCTTCTCTTCTCGCTCTCATTTGCGTATGTTAGCCACCATATATGCTAGTCGCTTGCTGCAGCTCCACCTCATACCACTACCTTACCTTTAAGCTTAAATAGTCTTGATCGCGAGGGTGCGAGATTGCTAAGTCCCCATGGCTCACAGATACTTCCAAAACCAGCTTGCAGGTGCGGATTAGTCCGTGCATATGACGCAACCAAGCTCAGTAGGATCTCGATGAAGATCTTGTCCTTTGTGTTGTTTCGTTCTAGTTGATCAGTAGTGGAGCCCAGTTGGGGTCGATCGGGGACCTTGTCGCATTTGGGGTTCTTCTTTTATTTTGGTTCCGTAGTCGGACCTTGATTGTATTTGTATGATGTAATGTTTTATTCATGTAATTGTGTGACGTGGCGATTGTAAGCCAACTATGTATCTCTTTCCCTTATGCATTACATGGGTTGTGTGAAGATTACCTCACTTGCGACATTGCTTTCAATGCGGTTATGCCTCTAAGTCATGCTTCGGCATGTGGGAGATATAGCCGCATCAAGGGCGTTACAAGTTGGTATGAGAGCCTTCCCCGACCTTAGGAGCCCCATTGCTTGATCGTTTTAGCAGCCGAGTTGTGTCTAGAAAAATGTTTTGAGTCATTTAGGAATTATATATCGGAGAGTTTAGGAATTCCTTTTACTTCCCAGTCTCCTCATCGCTCTAATAAGGCATCCTGACGTAGAGTTTTGACTCTTCTCTTCTCAAATTTCACTAAAAAAAATTTAGGATCACGCGGGTATCTTGGAATCATTCCGATGGTTTTATGACGAGAACATTGTCTTGGTGCCTCCTGTCAGGGGTCTTGTGGAAGTGTCCTGGGGAGTTGAGCTCTGAGGTGTTGTCTTCATAATTTTATCGTTGCAGTTCTGGAATACCTGAGTTTAGTACGCCGACATCGAAAATCTCTTTTATATAGTTCGTTGGTGAGATAACCTCGACGCCACCCAGTACTGGGGCGGGAGTTCGGGAGTATTGCCATAACTTGTATAACGGATGCTTTTCGAAGGTTGAGGTAGATGATTTCCGAAGGTTTCTTGGTTATGTGTTGAAGGATGGATACAGCTGGATGTAGGATTTGTTAGTTTTGGGTGAGATATTATGCTTCCTCTGTATCCCCAACACCTGATTGCATAACCGGAAAATTTCGGGAGTTTATAAGTGGGAATTCAAGTAGCTCTTAGGACATCTTTCCGATAGATGTATGATATGAAATTGGGGTTCGACGTCTAGTGGTCCGCCTATTCACGGTTGATTTTACAGTGGTCTCGTTGTGTCTTAAAGAGTCCTTAGCTATGCCGACTCGGGGACGCTTCGTATGTCATGTGCACTGCCTTGTACATGATGGTGCTGTACGATCGAGCCCGTGTAGGCCCCACCACGAAAACTTCGGACGAAATCTCTATCATATGTTTGTTCTAGCTTATTTTGCAAGCCAATCCTTTGTTTTGTTTTGGAGTTGTGGTATTCGAGTTGCTTCGAAGTCAAATGTTGATTCCATATTTTTCCTAAGCGGTGTTCTCATACTCCTATGTGAATACTAAACCTTCATGATAATCGAGACTATCATGTCAATCCTTTTTAACTGGTGTGTCTCTCGCCAAGCGGATCCGTTCATGTTCAACATCCGCAAGATTCAATCTCAGCTTTCTAAACGGTGTTCGTTCATCCATCCTAAGTTGTCTTTGTTGTCCCTCCCTCCCACCCTTGCTTCTTAAGGACTCAGATTCCTTAATCAAGTATCCATGGTATCGATGGAAGTCTCTCCATTCTTTTCTTTCAATGTTCGTGTCCGGTGATTCTCATGAAGATTCTAATGGAGCTTCAAGTTCGTCACCCTTTACTCATTTTTTTTCTTCTTCGGTGGTTTAAATTCAAGCGTTTTTGATCATATCTTTCTCCTCGTTTCAAATACCCTATCATGCCGGTGCTCCTCATATTCATTCACTTCTCGCTATTCTATTGTTCCGGAGTGCTCAAGTTTTCTCGAAGATTCGTGTTTTCATTCCTAATCCGTTCAAGTTATTTCGAGGTTCTTATCTTATTCTAGCCATTTAATTCAACTGGCGCAATCTATCTTCTAAATCGTTTTACGGTGTTTCTTTTCAGTGGGCCCTAACCCACAGGTCATTTCCCAGGATCTTACCCGACTCTTCTTATTTTCCCGGAGCTACCCTCAAATTCATCTTAAAGTTTGACGTAAGAATGATTTATCATCAGTCACATGCTTTTCTCCAAGATCTTTCACATTCTTTTCATCATTGGCTCAATCTCTTCGCTTTTGATTATTCCGGTGTGCCTCAATAATTCTTGGTGGTGTTTCTTGTTGTCATTCTCATCATTTGAAGACCGAAGAAGAATTTACATCCATATCTTATCCGTTCTCTCAGAGATTCGTGGTTCTAGTTCAAGGCCATCCTCTCGTAATTGTTTTGATCGCGAAAATTCTTTTCACCCATCCGGAGCAATTCAGGAGCCTTTTCAGTTTATTCATCCGGAGTCCATCAATTCAGGTTTATTCATTCTTAGCTTTCAGCTATCATTCTCCAAATTTTACCGGTGCTTCGTGCAAGTGATCTTTAATCGGCTCGTGATCTCTTTGTTCACTTGTATCTAAATTTCCCCAAGTATCCTCATTCGTTTTCCAATTCTTCACGGTGTTTTTTTCTTTATCTTTTCTCCAATTGTTTTTTTAATTCTTACGGTGGTTCGTGCAAGATTCCTCTTCTTTCGTTATCATATCAAATTCATTCGTTGCTTCAATCCTACCGGTGGTTCGTTGAAGACCTTCTCAAGTTTGCGCTATATCTATCTTAATCCTTTCTACGAGAATAAGTAGTATGCCAAATCCGTTGCTTGTAATCAATCTAAATTTGTGAAGGTTAAGCATAATGTAATTCTTGTTCTTGTTTCAACGAGTAAATTCTATTCCCTATTCCGGAGGCTCATCAAGTTCCTGATTTCAATTGTTTCATCTTCTTTTTTCCTGGAGTTCCAACCTTTTTCAATTACATCTCCATGGAGATTCATTTAAATCATTGCAAGGCTTCAACCTTATTCTTTTAATCCTCCATTTCGTTTGATCATTCTTTTTTACCGGAGTTTTCACGAAGGCTCGACATGGTGATTCATCAAGGATTTAATTCCTTCTCGAAGTTTTCATCGAGATTCATTTCTAGGGACCTCAAGTATTCTTCATCTTGCTATCCGGAGTGCAATTTTTTTCTTCCGTATAATTGGAGGTGGTATTATGTCATTCTCGATAATTTGAGTTCATGTTTCATGATTCACGTGTTGTCAAGGATGAGATATTTTAAATCCATCAATCCTTTCATTTGAAGTTATCTTGGATTATATTTCACCTAAAACTTTCCCTAAGGATTGTTGCTAATTTTGGTGCTTATAAGTGACCCAAGTTCTTCATCTATCCTCCCGGTGAAATAGTTTCTCGTCTCCTTCTTGATATCAAGCCAATCTTTTGTTTTTCCGTTAGTGGCAGAATTTCACCTCAGCTTTGAGATGTTCTCCATAAGCCCACTACAAGCTTACTCTTTTCGTTGTTGGTTTTTCCAACAACTCCGTTCGACCCTTCTCCTAAAGATGCCTTTTCAAACTCTTTTGTGGCAGAAGATGGCATTTTCTTCTCCATTCTCCTATTTCTATTATCTATCTTCTATTCTTTCATTCCGGAGGCATTGCGATGTTGTTATTTTCACCCATCATCTCGTTTTGTCAAAGATCATGTTCTTTTCATGCCTATCCATTTAACCGGAGTGTTGTGCCCTTCTGTTCAAGTTCTTTTCGTCTTATCAAGTTTCATATCTCTTTCTACCGGAGTGATGTCCGAATTTGTTCTTCCTTGTCCCTCTTTTCTAACGGAGTGTTTTTCAACTTCGTGCATCTCCGTTGTATTCTTTTTCTCGAAATGGCTTAACCTCTCAAGGTTCTTTGGTTTCTCTCGTTTTTCAAAGAAGCAACTTAGTTTTACCTCTTCTCTTTCTGTTCTGTTTTTCCCCTCCGGTGCCATCCTAGATCTCGGGACGAGATCCTCTTGTGGTGGTGGAGTGTTGTGATGCCCCGAGACCGATGCGCGAGAATACATCCATATGTTCCGGGTTTCGCCGTGTGTTTCATTTGTGCCTGCCCTTTTATTTTTGCATTGCATCATGTCATCATGCCTTCATCTCATAAATCTTTTGCAACTCAACTAAATAAATGGCATGGATCTTTGATCCATTTAAATCAAGGGAATTCACATGGTGATTATCTTTATAACATATCCTCCCGATATTAGGGAGCTATATTAAATATTCCATTAGTTTGGAATTTACCACAACACACGTGCATGATAAATCCGTTGGCCTTTTCTTCTTCATGTTTTGACTCTCTAACCTTGTCTATAATTCTTTCTTTATCTATCGAAGCCCCACCAAAATTCTCAACATTTTTGGACCTTCCCAACCCTCACTTCCTATTCAAATCATTTGAATTTAAATCAAATGAGTTTGAATTTAAATCCTTCAATCATGGCCTTTTTCTATTTTCTCGGAACAAGCACATTTTTGTGAGTCCGGGAAAATTATCCGCGTGTCCAACTTCTTCCCCTAACCTCCCTTTCTTTTCTTTCTTATCTCTGTTTTGTTTTTATTTTCTTTAGAGTGAGAGAGATAAGAGAGCCCAGCAGGCTGGCCCATCTGCAGCCCAGCCCGCACCCCTCCTAACCCTAGCCCACCTAGACCTCTGCTTATCCCCTCGCCCTTGCAGCCACTCATCCTCTCCCTCTCGTCCTCCCACGCCGCCGCTACACACGCACGCAGAGGGGCAGTGCCCCACGCCCGATCCCCTCGACCGCTACCTTGGCCCCGGCCATGGTGACCGCGCCGGCGACCCTGGAGGCTGCTGCTCCGCGCCATCTCCGCTTCCTCGTTCCTCTGCCCGTGCGATGTTCGTCCTCTAGCCCTCATCCACGACCGCGCCAAGACCAGCGAGCAGCTGCCGTCGTTCCACGCTCGAGGTCTCCTCCTGGACTCCTCCGCCTTTTGCGCCGGCAACGGCGTCGCCATCCATCCTCGCGCCCCCGCAGCTCTCGGTCTCCTTCTCGTGCCCGAACCTCCATGGCGTCGTCGCCCCCCCCGTCTCGAGCCCCGCCGGCGTCCAGCCTCCCCGTGCTCGACCTCGACCTCCTCTGCTTCGCCTTCTTGCCGCAGATCGCGTCGCTGCGTCTCCTTGACCTCCTGCCTGAGTCCCCTATCGGTGGTCTCCTCTGTCCCCGTGCACCTCCGCTTGCTGTTGCCGTTGACGCCAAGATGGACGACTCCGAACAGGGAGTAGCGCCAAGTTCGATCGTTGAAGATTTCGCCAAGTACCACGACACCCACGTTCGTCTACAGAATGTGTACCACTACGCCGAAGAGCTTGGATGCACCAAGTTCCACTACTTCCACAACCAGCGCCTTGGGTTTCGGAAAGTTCCTATACGACCCGTGTACTACTACCATTGCCAAGTTCAACTACGGTTGCCGTGTACGACTAACGTCGACCCTCGAAGACTTCGTGGACGTCAAGTTCCTCGCCATGACCTCGAACATCTACGGAATGTGTATGACTACGAAACGTGTACCACTACGTCCACTACCGTCGCGAGAACGACTACGTCCACTATGACCCGTGAACGACTACTTCCCTCGACATTTTTGAACCGCCTCGAAACACACGCTTCAAAGGTATAATGATGATACAACCGCCGTGGACCGAATGCATGTGTTGCATGAGATGCTCATGTTTGCACCGTGTCCAATTTGTCACTCCTTTCCATGTCTCTAACCCGTGGGAACCCGGTTGTCGGGAGCACCCCACCATCTCTAGCATGTTCCGCACATCCGCATGCTTCCTTTTGCACCGGTATCTCCATGAGTTACCGAAACCGATATGTTGCCATGGCATCATTTTCGGATTCGTTGCCGTGGCACCCCTTTCCTTTCCGCCACGATGACAAATGCCTCATAATATGCTCTTGTTAACATTTTCTTAAAACTTGCATAACTTGAACATGTCATCCGCATCATGTTAACAACTTTTGAATGTTTAAAATTGTTGTTTGCATTAATTTACTAATGCATATGGGGATTTACCAGATTTGTTGTTTGCTATATCCGGCCCCATTTAAATTGTTTAGATAGATAATCCCTTTATGTTTCACCTCTTGACATGCTTAACAACATTTAATATTGTTGGGTACATAAACGAGATCGAACTAAATAACTTGAATGTGGTGTTTCGTCAATGTGCAACGGAGTTGCATATTGAGCTCCACTTAATTTGTAGGGCTGTTTGTGCACTTTGCCATGCCATGCCTCATTAAACTGGACATGCATCATACTTGTTTGCGCATCGTGTCATGCTTATGTGGTGGTTGTTTACTATGTTGTTTGCTTCTTTCCGGTGTTTCTTCTTCGGGTTGGTTTCGATAACGTCGTGTTGTGAGGATCCGTTCATCTACGTCCGTTTGTCTTCTTCATGGAATCGTTCTTCTTCCTTGCGGGATCTCAGGCAAGATGACCATACCCTCGAAATCACTTCTGTCTTTGCTTGCTAGTTGCTCGCTCTTTTGCTATGCCTATGCTGCGATACCTACCACTTGCTTATCATGCCTCCCATATTGTTGAACCAAGCCTCTAACCCACCTTGTCCTAGCAAACCGTTGTTTGGCTATGTTACCGCTTTGCTCAACCCCTCCTATAGCGTTGTTAGTTGCAGGTGAAGATTGAAGCTTGTTCCATGTTGGAACATGGATTTTTTGTTGGGATATCACGATATATCTTATTTAATTAATGCATCTATATACTTGGTAAAGGGTGGAAGGCTCGGCCTTATGCCTGGTGTTTTGTTCCACTCTTGCCGCCCTAGTTTTCCGTCATATCGGTGTTATGTTCCCGGATTTTGCGTTCCTTACGTGGTTGGGTTATGGGAACCCCTTGACAGCTCGCTTTGAATAAAACTCCTCCAGCAAGGCCCAACCTTGGTTTTACCATTCGCCACCTAGCCTCTTTTTCCCTTGGGTTAGGCCAGCCCAAGGGTCATCTTTATTTTAACCCCCCCCCCGGGCCAGTGCTTGTCTAAGTGTTGGTCCGAACTGAGTAGACCGCGGGGCCACCTCGGGGAAACTTGAGGGCTGGTTTTACTCGTAGGATGTCTCATCCGGTGTTGCCCTAAGAACGAGATATGTGCAGCTCCCATCAGGATGTCGGTGCATCGGGCGGCTTTGCTGGACTTGTTTTACCATTGTCGAGGATGTCTTGTAGAACCGGGATACCGAGTCTGATCGGAATGTCTCGGGAGGAGGTCTATTCCTTCGTTGCCGTGAGAGCTTGTCATGGGCTAAGTTGGGACACCCCTGCAGGGTTTTGAACTTTCAGAAGCCGTGCCCGCGGTTATGGGAAGATGGGAATTTGTTAATGTCCGGTTGTAGAAAACCTGAAGTTGACCTTAATTAAAATGCATCAACCGCGTGTGTAACCATGATGGTCTCTTTCCGGCGGAGTCCAGGAAGTGAACACGGTGTTGGAGTTATGCTTGACGTAGGTTGTTTTAGGATCACTTCTTGATCATATTTTATCGACCGTGCTTTGCCTTCTCTTCTCGCTCTCATTTGCATATGTTAGCCACCATATATGCTAGTCGCTTGCTGCAGCTCCACCTCATACCACTACCTTACCTTTAAGCTTAAATAGTCTTGATCGCGAGGGTGCGAGATTGCTGAGTCCCCGTGGCTCACAGATACTTCCAAAACCAGCTTGCAGGTGCCGATGAGTCCGTGCAGATGACGCAACCAAGCTCAGGAGGAGCTCGATGAAGATCTTGTCCTTTGTGTTGTTTCGTTCTAGTTGATCAGTAGTGGAGCCCAGTTGGGGTCGATCGGGGACCGTGTCGCATTTGGGGTGCTTCTTTTATTTTGGTTCCGTAGTCGGACCTTGATTGTATTTGGATGATGTATTGTTTTATTCATGTAATTGTGTGACGTGGCGATTGTAAGCCAACTATGTATCTCTTTCCCTTATGTATTACATGGGTTGTGTGAAGATTACCTCACTTGCGACCAAGGTTGCAAAAAGCGGTAGGCGTAAGCGAGGCGGTTGGCCTTCGCCTAGTGCCTAGGTGGTGCTTAAGCGCTCTAGGCGCAGCCTAGGCGGTTATATAATTTTTACTATCAGGGTGTATGTATTGTTTTTATGTGTATTTTATGAACTTATGGCATATAAGTACCTTAACTACCAGCTACTACGATTAGAATATGGTCCTTTTGGCATATCAATGCAATATGACATGATTTCTCCCTTGGGTAGACAATTTCTTACTTGCTCTGCCTAGACTTCTTCTTATGCCCTAGGCGAGGCGTTTGGCCATTGCCTAGCCCCTAGGCGTGCCTAAACGCCTCCTAGGCACTGCCTTTTCCAACAGAGCTTGCGACATTGCTTTCAATGCGGTTATGCCTCTAAGTCGTGCTTCGACACGTGGGAGATATAGCCGCATCGAGGGCGTTACACATACTAGTGACACTTTGTTTGTCTATGTATTCACACATGTATTATGTTTCTGGTTAATACAATTCTAGCATGAATAATAAACATTTATCATGAAATAAGGAAATAAATAATAACTTTATTATTGCCTCTAGGGCATATTTCCTTCAGTCTCCCACTTGTACTAAGTCAATAATCTAGATCACATCGCCATGTGATTTAACATCAATAGTTCACATCACCATGTGATTAACACCCATAGTTCACATCGTCATGTGACCAACACTCAAAGGGTTTACTAGAGTCAGTAATCTAGTTCACATCTATATGTGATTAACACCCAAAGAGTACTAAGGTGTGATCATGTTTTGCTTGTGAGAGAAGCTTAGTCAATGAGTCTGCCAAAATTGAGATCTGTATGTATTTTGCAAATTTCTATGTCTACAATGCTCTGCACGGAGCTACTTTAGCTAATTGCTCCCACTTTCAATATGTATCCAGATGAAGACTTAGAGTCATCCGGATCAGTGCCAAAAACTTATATCGACGTAATCCTTTTATGACGAACCTTTTGTCACCTCCATAATCGAGAAACATATCCTTATTCCACTAAGGATAATTTTGACCGATGTCCATTGATCTACTCCTAGATCACTATTGTACCCCCTTGCCAAAAACAGTGTAGGGTATACAATAGATCTGGTACATAGCATGGCATACTTTATAGAACCTATGGCTGAGGCATAAGGAATGACTTACATTCTCTTTCTATCTTCTGCCGTGGTCGGGCTTTGAGTCTTACTCAATTTCACACCTTTGTAACACAGGCAAGAACTCTTTCTTTGACTATTCCATTTTGAACTACTTCAAAATCTTGTCAAGGTATGTACTCATTGAAAAAACTTATCAGGCGTCTTGATCTATCTCTATAGATCTCGATGCTCAATATGTAAGCAGCTTCACCGAGGTCTTTCTTTAAAAAAAACTCCTTTCAAACACTCCTTTATGCTTTTTGCAGAATAATTCTACATTATTTCCGATCAACAATATGTCATTCACATATACTTATTAGAAATGTTGTAGTGCTCCCACTCACTTTCTTGTAAATACAGGCTTCACCGCAAGTCTGTATAAAACTATATGCTTTGATCAACTCATCAAAGCGTATATTCCAACTCTGAGATGCTTGCACCAGTCCATAGATGGATCGCTAGAGCTTGCACATTTTGTTAACACCTTTAGGATTGACAAAACCTTCTGGTTGCATCATATACATATCTTCTTTAATAAAACCATTAAGGAATGCAGTTTTGTTTATCCATTTGCCAGATTTCATAAAATGCGGCAATTGCAAACATGATTCGGACAGACTTAAGCATAGATACGAGTGAGAAACTCTCATCGTAGTCAACACCTTGAACTTGTCGAAAAACTTTTTGTGACAATTCTAGCTTTGTAGATAGTAACACTACTATCAGCGTTTGTCTTCCTCTTGAAGATCCATTTAATCTCAATGGCTCACCGATCATTGGGCAAGTCAATCAAAGTCCATACTTTGTTCTCATACATGGATCTCATCTCAGATTTCATGGCCTCAAGCCATTTCGCAGAATCTGGGCTCGTCATCGCTTCCTCATAGTTCGCAAGTTCGTCATGGTCTAGTAACATGACTTCCAGAACAGGATTACCGTACCACTCTGGTGCGGATGTCACTCTGGTTTACCTACGAGATTCGGTAGTAACTTGATCTGAAGTTACATGATCATCATCATTAGCTTCCTCACTAATTGGTGTAGGTGTCACAGAAACCGTTTTCTGTGATGAACAACTTTCCAATAAGGGAGCAGGTACAGTTACCTCATCAAGTTCTACTTTCCTCCCACCCACTTCTTTCGAGAGAAACTCCTTCTCTAGAAAGGATCCATTCTAAGCAACGAATAACTTGCCTTCGGATCTGTGATAGAAGGTGTACCCAACTGTCTCCTTTGGGTATCCTATGAAGACACATTTCTCCGATTTGGGTTTGAGCTTATCAGGATGAAACTTTTCACATAAGCATCACAACCCCAAACTTTAAGAAACGACAACTTTGGTTTCTTGTTAATCCACAGTTCATATAGTGTCGTCTCAACGGATTTAGATGGTGCCCTATTTAACGTGAATGTAGCTGTCTCTAATGCATAACCCCAAAACGATAGTGGTAAATCGGTAAGAAACATCATAGATTGCACTATATCCAATAAAGTACGGTTATGACGTTCGGACACACCATTATGCTGTGGTGTTCCAGGTGGCATGAGTTTGTGAAACTATTCCACATTGTTTTAGTTGAAGACCAAACTCGTAACTCAAATATTCGTCTCTACGATTAGATCGCAGAAACTTTATTTTCTTGTCACGATGATTTTCCACTTCACTCTGAAATTCTTTGAACTTTTCAAATGTTTTAGACTTATGTTTCATCAAGTAGATATACCCATATCTGCTCAAATCATCTGTGAAGGTCAGAAAAAAATGATACCCGCCGCGAGCCTTAACACTCATCGGATCGCATACATCAGTATGTATTATTTCCAATAAGTTAGTTGCTCGCTCCATTGTTCCGGAGAACAGCGTTTTAGTCATCTTGCCCATGAGGCATGGTTCGCAAGCATCAAGTGATTCATAATCAAGTGATTCCAAAAACCCATCAGCATGGAGTTTCTTCATGCGCTTTACACCAATATGACCTAAACGGCAGTGCCACAAATAAGTTGCACTATCATTATTAACTTTGCATCTTAGGTTTCAGTATTATGAATATGTGTATCACTATGATCGAGATCCAACGAACCATTTTCATTGGGTGTGTAACCATTTAAGGTTTTATTCATGTAAATAGAACAACAATTTATTCTATTACTTAAATGAATAACCGTATTGCAATAAACATGATCAAATCATATTCATGCTCAAGCAAACACCAAATAACACTTATTTAGGTTTAACACTAATCCCAAAAGTATAGAGAGTGTGCGATGATGATCTATCAATCTTGGAACCACTTCCAACACACATCGTCACTTCACCCTTAACTAGTCTATGTTCATTCTGCAACTCCCGTTTTGAGTTACTAATCTTAGCAACTGAACTAGTATCAAATACTGAGGGGTTGCTATAAACACTACTAAAGTACACATCAATAACATGTATATCAAATATACTTATGTTCACTTTGCCATCCTTCTTGTCTGCCAATCACTTGGGGTAGTTCCGCTTCCAGTGACCAGTCCCTTTGCAGTAGAAGCACTTAGTCTCAGGCTTAGGACCAGATTTGGGCTTCTTCACTTGAGCAACAACTTGCTTGCTGTTCTTCTTGAAGTTCCCCTTTTTTCCTTTGCCCTTTTCTTGAAACTAGTGGTTTCGTCAACCATCAACACTTGATGTTTTTCTTGATTTCTACCTTCGTTGATTTCAGCATCACGAAAAGCTTGGGAATTGTTTCTGTTATCCCTTGCATACTATAGTTCATCACGAAGTTCTACTAACTTGGTGATGGTGACTAGAGAATTCTGTTAATCACTATCTTATCTAGAAGATTAACTCCCACTTGATTCAAGCGATTATAGTACCCAGACAATCTGAGCATATGCTCACTGCTGGAGCGATTCTCCTCCATCTTTTAGCTATAGAACCTGTTAGAGACTTCATATCTCTCAACTCGGGTATTTGCTTGAAATATTAACTTCAACTCCTGGAACATCTCATATGGTCCATGACGTTCAAAATGTCTTTGAAGTCCAGATTCTAAGTCGTTAAGCATGGTGCACTAAACTATCAAGTAGTCATCATATTGAGCTAGCCAGACGTTCATAACGTCTGCATTTGCTCCTGCAATAGGTCTGTCAGCTAGCGGTGCATCAAGGACATAATTCTTCTGTGCAGCAATGAGGATAAACCTCAGATCACGAATCCAATCCGCATCATTGCTACTAATATCTTTCAACTTAGTTTTCTCTAGGAACATATATAAAATATAGGGAAGCAACAACGCGAGCTATTGATCTAAAACATAGATATGCTAATACTGCCAGGACTAAGTTCATGATAAATTAAAGTTCAATTAATCATATTACTTAAGAACTCCCACTTAGACAGACATCTCTCTAGTCATCTAAGTGATCACGTGATCCAAATCAACTAAACCATGTCCGATCATCACGTGAGATGGAGTAGTTTTCAATGGTGAACATCACTATGTTGATCATATCTACTATATGATTCACGTTCGACCTTTCGGTCTCCGTGTTCCGAGGCCATATCTGTATATGCTAGGCTCGTCAAGTTTAACCTGAGTATTCCGCGTGTGCAACTGTTTTGCACCCGTCGTATTTGAACGTAGAGCCTATGACACCTGATCATCACGTGGTGTCTCAGCACGAAGAACTTTCTCAACGGTGCATACTCAGGGAGAACACTTCTTGATAATTAGTGAGAGATCATCTTAAAATGCTACCGTCAAACTAAGCAAAAATAAGATGTATAAAAGATAAACATCATATGCAATCAAAATATGTGACATGATATGGCTATCATCATCTTGCGCCTTTGATCTCCATCTCCAAAGTACTGTCATGATCTATATCGTCACCGGCATGACACCATGATCTCCATCATCTTGATCTATATCAATGTGTCGTCACATGGTCGTCTCGCCAACAATTTCTCTTGCAACTATTGCTATCATATAGCGATAAAGTAAAGCAATTATTGGGCACTTGCATCTTATGCAACAGAGAGACAACCATAAGGATTTTGCCAGTTGCCGATAACTTCAACAAAACATGATTATCTCATACAACAACTTATATCTCATCACGTCTTGACCATATCACATCACAACATGCCCTGCAAAAACAAGTTAGACATCCTCTACTTTGTTGTTGCAAGTTTTACGTGGCTGCTATTCGGCTTAGCGAGAACCGTTCTTACCTACGCATCAAAACCACAATGATAGTTTGTCAAGTTGGTGCTGTTTTAACCTTCGCAAGGACCGGGCGTAGCCACACTCGGTTCAACTAAAGTTGGAGAAACTGACACCCGCCAGCCACCTGTGTGCAAAGCACGTCGGTAGAACCAGTCTCGCGTAAGCGTACGCGTAATGTCGGTTCGGGCTGCTTCATCCAACAATACCGCTGAACCAAAGTATGACATGCTGGTAAGCAGTATGACTTATATCGACCACAACTCACTTGTGTTCTACTCGTGCATATAACATCAACACATAAAACCTAGGCTTGGATGCCACTGTTGGGGAACGTAGTAATTTCAAAAAAATTCCTATGCACACGCAAGATCATGGTGATGTATAGCAACGAGAGGGGAGAGTGTTGTCTACGTACCCTCGTAGACCGGAAGCGGAAGCGTTAGCACAACGCGGTTGATGTAGTCATACGTCTTCACGGCCCGACCGATCAAGCACCGAGACTACGGCACCTCCGAGTTCTAGCACACGTTCAGCTCGATGACGATCCCCGGACTCCGATCCAGCAAAGTGTCGGGGAAGAGTTCCATCAGCACGACGGCATGGTGACGATCTTGATGTTCTACCGTCACAGGGCTTCGCCTAAGCACCGCTACAATATTATCGAGGATTATGGTGGAGGGGGGCACCGCACACGGCTAAGAGAACGATCACGAAGATCAACTTGTGTGTCTATGGGGTGCCCCCTGCCCCCGTATATAAAGGAGTGGAGGAGGGGAGGGCCGGCCCTCTCTATGGCGTGCCCTAGGGGAGTCCTACTCCCACCGGGAGTAGGATTCCCCCTTTCCTAGTCCAACTAGGAGTCCTTCCATGTAGTAGGAGTAGGAGACAAGGAAGGGGAAGAGGGAAGAGAAGGAAGGAGGGGGCGCCGCCCCTCCCCCTAGTCCAATTCGGACTAGTCAATGGGGGGCACGCGGCCTGCCTCTCCCTCTCCCCTAAAGCCCAATAAGGCCCATATACTTCTTCCCCCGTATTCCCGTAACTCCCCGGTACTCCGAAAAATACCCGAACCACTCGGAACCTTTCCGATGTCCGAATATAGCCGTCCAATATATCGATCTTTACGTCTCGATCACTACGAGACTCCTCGTCATGTCCCCGATCTCATCTAGGACTCCGAACTCCTTCGGTATGTCAAAACTCATAAACTCATAAACTCATAATATAACTGTCATCGAAACCTTAAGCGTGCGGACCCTACGGGTTCGAGAACAATGTAGACATGACCGAGACACGTCTCCGGTCAATAACCAATAGCGGAACCTGGATTCTTATATTGGCTCCTACATATTCTATGAAGATCTTTATCGGTCAGACCGCATAACAACATACGTTGTTCCCTTTGTCATCGGTATGTTACTTGCCCGAGATTCAATCGTCGGTATCTCAATACCTAGTTGAATCTCGTTACCGACAAGTCTCTTTACTCGTTCCGTAATACATCATCTCGCAACTAACTCATTAGTTGCAATGCTTGCAAGGCTTATGTGATGTGCATTACCGAGAGGGCCCAGAGATACCTCTCCGACAATCGGAGTGACAAATCCTAATCTCGAAATACGCCAACCCAGCATGTACCTTTGGAGACACGTGTAGAGCTCCTTTATAATCACCCAGTTACGTTGTGACATTTGGTAGCACACAAAGTATTCCTCCGGCAAACGGGAGTTGCATAATCTCATAGTCATAGGAACATGTATAAGTCATGAAGAAAGCAATAGTAACATACTAAACGATCGGGTGCTAAGCTAATGGAATGGGTCATGTCAATCACATCATTCTCCTAATTATGTGATCCCGTTAATCAAATGACAACACATGTCTATGGTTAGGAAACATTACCATCTTTGATTAACAAGCTAGTCAAGTAGAGGCATACTAGTGACACTTTGTTTGTCTATGTATTCACACATGTATTATGTTTCTGGTTAATACAATTCTAGCATGAATAATAAACATTTATCATGAAATAAGGAAATAAATAATAACTTTATTATTGCCTCTAGGTCATATTTCCTTCAGCGCGCAGTAGCAGGCTGTAGGGTTTCTCTGCTATTATTTTAGTATTTTTGTCCAGTCTTTTGGGCAAAAAATTTACATAGTTTTTTCTGTGCAATTTTTTACAACGAAAATTTTGTTTAGAAAATAGAAAAGTAAATAGAAAAAGTTTCTGAAAATGAAAATAGAAAATTTTCAGAAAAAGAAATGTTCATGAATTTTATAAAGAAAATTAAAAAGTTCATAATTTTTTATTCTGTCAAAGAAAAAGTTTCTGTAAAGAGTAAAAGTTCGTGAATTTTTATTCATGATTTTCCGCTGCGTAAATAATTAATGCTCTTTTACACAGAAAATAAAAGTTTATATATAATATTATGTATTTTAAGAGCATGTTAAAATGATTATTAAAATGAATATGATTATGTTATGTTTTATGACCAACGTTGTTTAATAACATGATCATGTTTTATTATTGAAATTTAAAGGTGCATTTATTTCTAATATTTTGCCCAACGGTAATATAGATTTAATTGCATAGATAATTATATGTTTAATTTGACCAACCTTAGATTAATGCATATGATTGTTATATTGATGTCACTTAAATTGTGATTTTAGGAGGCTTTCACTTGATGAGTTGCCTAAAAGAAGTTCCGACACTCGGAGGTGACAACCACACTGAGTGGAGGAAGAAAGTTGAACTGGCATTTGTTTGTGCTGATCTAGACTGGGTTCTGGATGAACCACAGCCAGTCAGATCTACAGAGCCACTAAGAGAGGCTACTAAGGATGATGCTGCATGGGCTAAAAAGAGGGGGGATTATGCTCCTTTGGAGATGTCCTACATCATAGACAACCAAAAGTGGGTCAATGCAAATAAAAAATGCATGGCCTTTATAAAGAATACAATTGAGAGCACCATTGTGGGCTCCATTGCAGAGTGCACTTCAGCAGTGGAGTTGCTGACAAAGATAAAGAGCCAGTTCACTGGCTCTTCAAAGATATATGACACCCAGGTTTTAAAACAACTTGTGACAAAACAATACACAGGTGGTGGAATAAGAGAGCACATCCTGAGGATGAGCAATATGGCAGCAAAGTTAAAGCCTATGGATGAGGATCTAGAGATCAAACCAAAGCTCCTGGTCCACCTTGTCATGGCTTCACTACCAAAGGAGTTTGAAACTTTTGTTGTGTATTATAATATGTCACCTGGAACATGGGACATAGAAAAGACAATTGCTATGTGTGTCCAAGAAGAGGACAGACTAAAAGCTTCACATGGTGGAACACTCAACTATGTGAAGGATCACAAGAAAAAGAACTACAATCAAAACAACAAAACTTCTCCTTCAAAGCCACAAGGAAAAGCTCCCTATCAGCATCAGTGTCAGCAACAGTCTTTCCCAGTGGACAAAGACACTTGTCTCCACTGTAAGCAGACCGGGCATTACAAGAAAGACTGCCCTGTTTGGCTGAAGTCCTTAATGGCAAAGCAAGGTAACAACATTGTTTCCTTAGTTAATGAATCCTTGTACACACAGTTTTCGAAATCTACTTGGTGGGTTGACTCAGGGGTAACTGTTCATGTTACAAATTGTTTACAGGGATTCCATTCGAGCTGGACTACGCTAAGAAGAGAAGGAGGCATTGAAGTAGCCAATGGAATAAAAGCGGAAGTTGAAGCTGTCGGCGACATCTCCTTGGAGTTAGCTGATGGATTCAATCTTCTACTTAGAGGTGTTCTTTATGTTCCTTCATGTAATAGAAACTTAATTAGCGTTTCATGTTTGGACAAAGAAAATTACGAGTGTTATTTTGGACATGACAAGTGTGCCATCTGGTATAATAATGCTTATGTTGGTAATGCTTTACTACATGATGAGCTTTATTTGTTATCACTTCATGAAAAAGTGCATTCTGTATGCAATGTGAATGAACATGTTTCCGCGTCAAATAAAGAACAAAAGAAAAGAAAGAGAACATTCGACTCATCGAAATTATGGCACTGTCGCTTGGGCCATATTTCGAAGGGGAGAATAGAAAGATTAGTCAAAAGTGAAATTCTTCCACAGTTAGAATTCTCAGACTTAGAACAATGTGTAGATTGCATTAAAGGAAAGTATATAAAACAAATCAAAAAAGGTGCAATCCAAGCACAAGCACACTAGAAATCATCCACACCGACATTTGTGGACCATTTCCGGTGAAAAGTGTGGATGGATATCACTCGTTCATAACATTCATAGATGATTACTCTCGCTATGGTTATATTTATCGAATTAAAGAAAGATCTGAGGCATTGGATAAATTTAAAATATTCAAAGCTGAAGTTGAAAATCAGCATGATAAAAGAATAAAGATAGTAAGGTCCGACCGTGGGGAGAGTACTACGGCCGGCACACTCCATATGGCCAAGTCCCTGGACCTTTTGCAAAGTTCTTACAGGAGATTGGCATAGTTGCCCAGTATTCAATGCCGGGTAAACCTCAGCAAAATGGAGTAGCTGAAAGGCGCAACCATACACTTATGGATATGGTGCGCAGCATGATGAGTTATTCCAACTTACCATTGGGATTATGGATGGAGGCGCTTAAAACCGCCATTCACATTCTCAATAGAGTACCAAGCAAGTCGGTGCCCAAAACACCGTACGAGCTATGGACAGGAAGGGTGCCCTCCCTACATCACTTCAGGGTGTGGGGGTGCCCTGCTGAGGCCAAAATGTTTAATCCAAACATTGCAAAATTAGATCCAAAAACAGTAAGTTGCCACTTCATTGGCTATCTAGACAGATCAAAAGGTTTTCGTTTCTACTGCCCAGACAGATATACAAAGTTTGTAGAAATGAGACATGCAGTCTTCTTTGAGGACGAAATGATGAGGGGGAGCTTGGTAGCTCGGAAAATTGATCTTGAGGAGAAGAGGGTGCATGCACCTAATCCGATGATTCAGGAGCCATTTTTCTCACTACCAGTTGCAACTCCACCCATGACAACCTTGGGGGTAGACCCGGAACCTGTCCGTCAGGAGTCGACTGAACCCGTTGTTGAGCATGAAAGGGAGGTGTAGCAGCAAATTTTAGCAGAAGTGCCAGAAGTTGAGGCACAGAATGTGCCAGAAACTGAGGCCCTTAGAAGGTCTACAAGACCAAGAAAGTCAGATATTTCTACTGACTTTAAAGTTTATAACACAGAAACGGTTTATATGGAAAAAGATCCCACCTCATATGAAGAAGCCATGAGAAGCCCTCATTCATCAAAATGGATGAAGGCAATGGAAGACGAGATGAAATCAATGAGTTCCAAAGATGTTTGGGACTTAGAGGAAATTCTTAAAGGAGCCAAAACAGTAGGTTGTAAATGGGTCTACAAAATTAAGTATGACTCTAAAGGGAATATAGAAAAGTATAAAGCACGACTCGTGGCAAAAGGATTTACACAAAGAGAAGGGATAGATTACAATGAGACATTTTCTCTAGTCTCATGTAAGGATTCCTTCAGAATCATAATGGCATTAGTTGTTCATTTTGATTTAGAGTTACATCAAATGGATGTTAAGACGGCATTTCTGAATGGTGATTTAAAAGAAAATGTCTACATGAAACAGCCTAAGGGTTTTGTCATGGAAGGCAAGGAAAATATGGGATACCGCCTGAAGAAATCCATTTATGGATTAAGACAAGCCTCTCGGCAGTGGTATCTAAAGTTTAATCAAACGATTAAAAGTTTTGGATTTAAAGAAAATATTGAGGATAATTGCATTTATGCAAAGTTTAAAAATGGGAAATATATTTTCCTAATCTTGTATGTGGATGATATCCTGCTTGCTAGTAGTGGTGTTAGTCTACTACAAGAAACAAAGAAATACTTATCCTCAAATTTTGACATAACAGATCTTGGTGAAGCATCATATGTTTTGGGCATAGAAATTCACCGAGATAGGAACAATGGAGTCTTAGGACTATCGCAGAAAGCATATTTAGAAAAGGTTCTTAAAAAGTATAATATGCATGCGAGTAAAGCCACACCTACTCCTATAGTCAAGGGCGATAGTTTTGGGAAATTCCAATGTCCCAAGAACCAGTACGAGATCGATCAAATGAAAGCAGTACCATATGCTTCGGCAGTTGGCAACTTACAGTATGCACAAGTGTGCACTCGCTCTGACTTAGCTTTTATCACTGGGGTACTCGGTAGATATCAAGAGAATCCAGGCATGGAGCACTGGAAGATGGTAAAGAAAGCATTGCGTTATGCGCAAGGCACGAAGGACTACATGCTAATATACAGGAGAACTGATTCCCTAGAGATAAAAGGGTATTCAGACGCAGATTTTGCGGGGGACGGAGATGATAGAAAATCCATGTCAGGATACGTCTTCACTCTCGCTGGGGGAGCTATTTCGTGGAAAAGCTCCAAACAGTCGATAGTTGCATCATCCACGATGTACACAGAATTCACAGCATGCTTCGAAGCCACGAGGCAGGCGATATGGCTAAAGAAATTTGTACCCGACTTGAAAGTGGTAGATTGTATTCACAAACCACTAAAGATGTACAGCGACAACCAACCCGCAGTATTTTACGCTCACAAGAACAAGTCGAGTAATGCTGCCAAAACATTAGAGATAAGGTATTATGTTGTGAAAGATAAAATCCAGGATCAAACTATAAGTCTCGAGCATATAAGGACAAAAGATATGCTTGCGGATCGGCTAACGAAAGGTTTACCACCCAATGTGTTCAAGGAACACATAGCCGGCATGGGTTTAAGGGAAAGCCTTATGATTCCTGGATAGGCCCAAAAAGGAACAGAATTTGCTTCTGATCATAACGTATGTTGTAGCTGTATGATTCTAACGGCAATTAAACTGTGACGATGAAACATGCTCTATGTACCAATATCTGATGAAACAAATAAACTAGAAAGTATAAGGTTAAAAGTAAAAGTTGAGATCAAGGGGGAGAATGTTAGGTTGATCTCTCCACCAAGTGGGCTCAACGGCCCATCGGACCCTGATCTATTCGCGCCCTGATCGGGGGCGCCCAACCGTTCTATGGTTGGTGGGCCCCTCTGACCTGCGATAGATAAAGAGGTGGGGGGCCGGGGCGCATGATACGAGGTTCACCGCGCCGCCAGACTCCCCACCGATATCCCCTTCCGATCTAGGGCAATCGCAGTGCTCACGGGAAGCACCACTGCCACCTCTCCATCTCGATCCCTCTGCGATCACCGGCCCCTACGTCACAATGGCCGGCTCTGGATCGAGCTCATCTGCTCCCAAGGAAGGTAGGTTACCGGAAAGATCTAGCCTACACGATCCAAGTGGTTCTAACAGAAACATCATGGGGTTTCCATTATTTTTTCAGAGCTTTCTCGATTCCTTTTTTTCTAGAATACTTCTGAATTTATATTTAAAGGATTTCATATTTCTAACATTCCCATGTTCTGTAGAAAGTATATGAGTTCAAAGGACACTGCTACCACGGTTCACCTTGGGTTTGTTTCACCTTAATTATTGTAGTCAAGCAGGATTATCTTGTCCACATTTCTTTTGATAGATATAAGCAGGAGACAAGACTTACGTGGTAAAATTTCAATTCCTGCAACACGAAGCTATAATTGTTTTATGGCTCTTAAGTTCCTTTATGATTCATCTCTTTATTATGCATCTCTTATCTAGCTATGTTTTCCAACTTGTATTACGAATGAAAATGAGCTCATAAAGCAAGTGTTTGTTGTTATATATCTCAAATTCCATTGAAGTGAATATTATAGATATGGAACTATGGCTAGAATCCTGAATATAGTTTTTAGGGTTAATGTCGCCGCTTTATTTAAGTAGCTAACAAATCTAGGAATGTAATCCGAGATTACATCGAACAAAAAATCCGGGGGAACCCCCAACCAAACCTTACAAAGTTCATCCCCTACTCCTACCTTCGCAAATTTATGCGCGGCAACATTAGCAGACCTACGTATCCAATCCACTCTGAAATCTGAGAAAGAACTCAACAAAGACTTAATCTCCTGAATCCATGGGCCAACTGCATGAAAGCACTTTTATAAATCAAGAATATGCAAAACTAAAAAAGCTAAAGATAAATTATTGAGAAATCCATTATATCAACAATTTTGAACAAACAGGATCAAACATCATGAAGATTTGATAACTATCTACGAGCTTTCTCAGTTCCTTATTTTTTTTCTAGAATACTTAACAATTATTTTTTCTTGATTTCTCATTTTTCCCATCTTTAGCATTCACGTGATTATTAAATATTTTATTAGTATTTTTTATTTTTATTTGGTTTTTCTCCAATAGTTTTACTGTTCTATTTTTAAAAATAAGTAAGGTGTGTCTAATATTATTTGTTTGTACATAAACATCTTATGGTAATGGATTTATCCATTTTTAATGATTTTTGTACTTACTAGCTTAGTGCGTGGGGATATTTTTTTATTCGAAAAGAGGGAATGACCTCGACTTGTTCTTGGTCGAACCGCGTTAAGTGGAGTGAGGGACCAAATCAATTCACTTCATAAGGCTAAGGTGTTTGTCCGGTTTTGAGTTTATGTTCAAATTTGTACTCGGCCAATGGTCCAATTATATGAATTAATGGTTTATGTAACTTACTGTAATTTCATGATATGTCATTTTCCTTTGCTCCAAAATGAAAGAAGAATAGGCGTGTGGTTAAGCAAAAGTTTGCTAGTGCAATGAGACACACATCGATCATGTGCAGTGATGATTCCAGTATGCTCCTTGTACATAAAAAGAGTGTGGTTTAGTTTGTGAAGATGATTATTAGCCAAACAGAATGCAACAACACTGTTCTAGTCCCATCGGTTTTGTGACTTCACATTCATTGCATTAGTTACATAAAATATTTGGAATAGGAATAAAATTTTGTTGACTTACACAAGATTTTTGGTATGACATCCGAGTGGGAAATCAATCGCCAACAATATGTTTTGGTTTTTACACACGTGTAACTTCTTATAATAAACAGTAGGACACGTTCCTGTATTTTTTAATAAAAGCAAGAAATGTTTTGTTGTTGCTCCATTATGCTTTGACTGATTTGTCCTGCTTTGATAACAATATTTGGTGTATGGTTGCTCATAAGGCAGATGAGCGATTCACATAAGAGCATCATCACTCACTGTTGAAATAAACGGCACCCACCGTAGAAATAAATGGCCACAATATTTGGCATGTGAAGTTCAGAAGAGGAATAGTCACACTGACTCACACAGTACGTGCATTCACTGGCCATCTATAAATAACTAGTTTGACGTGCATCAGTCATGTGTAGTTGCGAGAGGGAGAATGGCCAGGTGTTGGAGCAGAGCAAAAATGATGAGGACAATGGGTGTCTGCGGTGGTCCGATGGTGCGACATCCGAGGAATGAGATGCATTGGGAATTCGATTCGGAGAAAGAATCCAGGGCCATGTGTAGAGTCATGCTCTAGAGGTAGAATGAGCGTGTAGACCGGCTCCATACATTTGAGTTGGTCCGACTTGTTCTCACTAGTAGAAAAAGGGCCATTTGCGCTACGGTGACATGCACGGTGACATGCGGCCTAAATTTAAATTTAAATATTGCGAAAAAAATCAAAAAAAAATCATGCATGTTCACAGCACATATTAAGATAACCCCTAAAAATTTCAGATCAAAATTCGAAACATACATCGAGAAATAAAAAAGAGAAACTCAGATGTGAATAGTCTACATACAACCATTCGGGAACTATTCCTGACAGATTTCTCTTTTTTGTTTCTCGATGTATGTTTCAAATTTTGATCTGAAATTTTTAGGGGTTATCTTAGTATGTGCTGTGAACATGCATGATTTTTTTCAGATTTTTTCGTAATGTTTAAATTTGAATTTGGGCCGCATGTCACCGTGCAAGTCACCGTAGCGCATGTCACCTGATCTCAGTCCGTTCATAAGGCCCATCTGTCCCGGTTGGAGAACTAAGATTAAAGGGTCCTTACTAATGCCCTAGGCCTTTAGTCCCGGTTCTTATACTAACCGGGATAGATGGGCCTCCACGTGGTTGCTCCGGCGAGCCCAGGCACGAGGGCCTTTGGTCCCGGTTGGTAGCACCAACCGGGACCAATAAGCTTCCACGCGTCAGCATTTCAGGGGCTGGTTTTTTTTTGAAAGGAGGGTGGTTTAGGGGTTTTGGGAGTTAATTTAGGTTGGTATAGGTAGCTAATTAATAGAGTTGTGTCCTCTCTTATGTCCGTGCTACTGCTATTGCGATGCCTAAACATGACTTAGATTGAAGTGAGGCAACATGGGGTGCATGTCGAAAGTAATACTAATCCTAACTTGATCAAGTTTGGATTGTACTACTTTCTACATACACGACATGCATGTTGCCTTCACTTCAATCCAATCCATGTTCATTTCACCCGCTGATATATAATAACTCTTCATGCTCGCATCATGCATCATCATATATAATAACAAGTCTACTAATCATCATCATACAACTTCTACTCGTTATTAATAACAGGTCATACGATCATCATCCTCATAGTCATCGAACCAACTCTACTTAATTGTTCTTAGCACATGATCATCAGTATTAGGTAGGACCTAAATACCCTCTTTAAGGTAAAATAGCATAAAACAATATAGACCCTGACTCTTCATTATGGAGAATGGAGATCATCCTGTCTCCAATTCTTGCGTTTCGCTTCGTTTTGCTTCCAAGAACCTCCTTACGACTGTCCATACATTTTTTTTCCATCCTTTGATTTGCATGTCTCCATTCCTTTTAGAAATCTGGTATGGACAGTTGAGATTCGTAGGATGACCTGACTGTATGTTCAAAACATTAAGGCTACCTTTCTGATACATCAAATGAGGCACACAATTCTCTGAGATTATCTGTTGAAAAACATAGTAATAACTTCATAGTTAGCAATGATGTACTACTTTTAGAAGTATGCAAAAGATGCACGGATGTCGTAATAGTAAAAAATCTTACCAGGGTATCTACATGGTAGTTACCGTAGTTCAACACATGCACTAGTGGCACGTATTGACCATAATGTTGAGGAGTTGATTGTAGATATTGTAATTCTCAATTCAGTACAAAATCCGACCAGATGATTTTTCTCCTTGTAAGTTAATTCGGAGCCATCGGTGTAGTGGGTTTTGTCTACCATCTCCCGCACATTCTTTGAAGAATGAAAATAAGCTGTCAATGGAAATAAGTTGTCAACTATTTTGAAATAAGCAATATAAATTAGCTAATAACTATGTTTGAGAAACTCACATAGCAGTAGAATTGGAGGCGTATCAACAAGGACCCAAATGTCCATATTGTCTTGCTCGATTTCAGGATCACTAAGATCCATGGTGACAAGCATACCCTCATCAAAACCATACATCTTGCAAAGTGCTTCCCTTTTTTGCAACCAAAATGGGTTACGCTCTCAGAATTGTACAGCTTTACTTCAAAATCCACATTATGATGAGTCCTTAGGTGAATTTCCTTTGTTTCGAAACTTTCATGGTCTTCAAAACCCATCCTTTCCAAGACATAGCGCCTTGCATGACATGGGATAAGCTACTCGAATTGTAAAAGATGAAAATTACACGTTGAAATAGTTGTAGTCATGCTTAATTATGAAAAAACACTTGTCGTCATTGCGTACCGTTTCAACATCGTAGGTCTCCTCGAGCTTAATGCTGAAGCGCCGATCATCGTCCAGGTGAAGCCTGTCGCACAGACCTCGATCGTCATGGCACCAGCTGCACTCCCCCGTGAGACTTTCGTCGTCTGATGACGACATTTCTTACGTTCATAATTCAAAGATTAAACTTGTACAATTAAATATATGTACTACAAAAACTAAATTAGATCATTATTATTCATCACGGGTTGACTATCGGTCTGTCGAGTCTTTTCTTGAAAACTCTCAGCTCACGTGGTGTATATATTCGACTCTCAGTGATGGTTGCTCCTCACTTTGTCCCCGAGTGCATTACACCAAAATGTCTAGCACACGGAAACGAAGGAGAAGCGACCCCCACGACAACAGTCGAGA
Organism: Triticum dicoccoides; assembly: GCF_002162155.2. Classification (NCBI taxonomy): domain Eukaryota; kingdom Viridiplantae; phylum Streptophyta; class Magnoliopsida; order Poales; family Poaceae; genus Triticum; species Triticum dicoccoides. The sequence continues at coordinate 20,974,532 of NC_041390.1, forward strand.
TTCTTCGTCCTCTCATATATATATGCTGGAACTCTCCCTAACTGATTCCCCTCTAACATTTGCGACCGCTGGTGATGGTCGTTACTCCTTCTTCCCCTAGTGCATAACAAAGGGCTAGCACCTGGAGAAGAAGGAGAAACGACCCCCACGACAATAGTCGGGCTTCTTCGTCCTCTCATATATGGTGGAGACTCGACAGACTTAAAGTCAACCTGAAATATCGTTTCATTATCTTTCTAAAAAAAGGATTTGGCTGGTCTCACCTCGCGGTCGGAGGGGGTCGGTGACGGGGACGGCGTGGGGATGATGGAGGGGGGCTCCTAGATTTTTGCAAAAACAAAAACCCTATAAGCTATCAACTAATCATATGCATACGCCTTGCATAGTGCTCTCCAATTTTAGCATTCAAAGTAGGAGTAGTTTTCCAATTTGAGCATTCAATAAGCAAAATCAAATTGCAAAATAAAGTAGTATTCAAATTAGGATGCATTCAATTATAAGCAAAACTACATCATCTCTTGCGTCCGTACATCATCGAATATTATCACTAATACACCTTGAATACTATCATACATATAACATCGCTAGTACAGCTAGAATCGTAGCGCCTGACGGGTATCGGCACGGGCGGTGGACACCCAAAGAGAAGGAACCATCACAGGATCGCTCCAGTGAGATCCCTGAAGAACCTGCCAGGTATTGTCGAACCTGCACTCCAACGCAACCATGTAGCGACGGACGTGCTCGTCCTCCTCGCGACTACTTCTATAGTAAAATAAACTAGTTTTGTTAAATCAAGTAGTTCAACTACTAAGAACTTACTATAAATAGAATAAGGTAGTACTTACTAAAAATAAACTACTTCTATATATAGTAAAATAGAAGAGGCGAGGGCGTCGGCGACGGCGGGGGCGGCGAGGGCGTCGGCGATGGCCACGGTGGGTGGCGCGGACCGGGCGTGGCCGGCGATGACTGCGACGGTGGGGGCGGGTCGTGGCGCAGGGGCGCGGCCGGGCGCGCTCGGGGGCGGCGGAGGGCGACGGCGTGGGCTCGGGGGCGGCGGACGACGTCGGTGTGGGCTCGGGGGCACGGGCGACGGCGACGGTGGCGGGGCAGCCTGGCGGCGTCGAGGAGGTCGGCGTCGTCGGGCGGCAACTGGCAATGAAATCTAAAAAATGCTAAGTGTTGACTTATATTGGAAAGGCTTTAGTCCCGGTTCGTGGTAACAACCAGGACCAAAGCCCCCCTTTAGTCCCGGTTGGTACCACCAACCGGGACCAAAGGCCTCTTTTCAGCAGCCCAAAGGGCGGGAAGCAGAGGCCTTTGGTCCCGGTTGGTGGTACCAACCGGGACTGAAGGGGGGCTTTGGTACCGGTTCGTGGCGCCAACCGGGACCAATGCCCCCCTTTAGTCCCAGCTGGTGCTACCAACCGGGACCAAAGGCCTGCGCCTGCCAAAGCCGCGGTGCGGTGGGATGCTTAGTCCCACCTCGCTAGCCGAGGAACGATGGGACCTGTTTATAAGCCCTGCCCCGCCATCTCCATTGAACTCCTCTGAATTGCAGGCCTCTAGGCCTAATCTTGCATTGCTATGCCTGAATCCTGGCCCATGGATGGGTTTCTAGTCGTATTCAGACCGTGGTGGTCTAGTACATGGCATTTTTTATTTTTTCCCAGTTTATTTCTTTTCTTTTTTGCTTTATTTATTTTATTTTGTTTCTACTTACAACAAAATACTTATTTATTTTATTTTATCTTGTTTCTAATTACTTATTTATTTTATTTTATGATAATTCCTTTTGCCATTAAAGTTTCTAAAAAAAAAGTTCTTTATGAAAATTCTTTTTGCTTTTAATGATTTTGAACAGGAAAAACTTTGATAATTTTAGTTGCATCAATTTTATATAATTTTAGTTTTAATAATACTAGAGGTTGCTTATAATGTTTTGAACAGAAAATATGTTGATAATTTTAGTTTCATAAATTTTATTTATGTTATTAAAGTTTATTTTATTTTATTTTATTTTGTTTATACTTATATATTTTATTAAAGTTTATTTTATTCTGTTTCTAATTACTTATTTATTTTATTTTATGCTATTTGTTATTTTACTAATTATTTTGAGCTATAAGACTCTGAAATTGAAAAGCACTATAAATGAACTCTCAAAAGGTTGAAAGTTGACATGGTATCATCATTTCACCCACATAGCATGTGTAAGAAAAGTAGAGAAGGTTACGGCAAAAACTGGATGCACTTCGTGTACAAAGCAGACAATATCTTTCGAAGTATCAGGGTTTGAAACGGAAACTCGTCTGTTACAAAGGGATTTCATTTTTAGAACTTATTTGAACTCCATAGTTTTTCTGTGTTCAAAATGCACCATTCAAAGCCACATCATCAATTTTCAACCCTTTCGGACTTCATTTGTTATTTTCCATGCATTTATTGATTATTCTGAGATATAAGACCACTAATAGAAAAGGGCCTGTTGTCCCGGTTCATAAGGGCCTTTTGTCCCGGTTCCTGAACCGGGACTAAAGGGTCGGTACTAATGCCGTGTCCCTTTAGTCCCGGTTCAATCCAGAACCGGGACAGATGGGCCTCCACGTGGCCTGTGCGCGGAGCCCAGGCAGGAGGGCCTTTGGTCCTGGTTGGTGGCACCAACCGGGACCAATAGGCATCCACGCGTCAGCATTTCTGTGGCTGGGTTTTTTGTTTTTTTTTGAAAGGGGGGGGGGGTTGGAGGTTTTGGGGGGGTTAATTTAGGTGTTTCATATATTGTGTTAGCTAGCTATAATTAATAGAGAGAAGTGTCCTCTCTTATATCCGTGCTTGGTCGACGCTACGTACTATACATACGTATAGAGAGGACTAGACATGCTAGCTAGCTAGTAAGCAAATGAAGGAAACAGAAGATCGTCATGAACATATATGCATACAGAGAGAAGTGATATCGACCACCTCTCCTTCTCCGAGAGATTGGTCGAACAACAAGTTCTCGTATATCTATCCGACACTACCGGCTACATATATACAATAATTATCTCTTACAAATATAATCTCCTAACATACGGACTCATGGTCCACATAGTATTCTCCGTCTTCAGCGATCACGTGGTCAAGAAAGAATGCCGCTAATTCCTCTTGAATTGCTCGCATGCGAGCTGGTGCTAGGAGTTCATCCCGCTTCCGAAACATCTAATTTGAAGAAGGGGGTCAATACATATATATATATATATATATATATATATATATATATATATATATATGAATGAATGAAACTCAACACAAATGATGGTAATAAAATAAAATTGTGAATGTTGTTATTTACGCACTTCATATTGTTCGTCAGTGTAGCCCCGCTCACAGGTCGTGTGGCGGATGGACTCGCAAATGTAGTATCCACAGAAATTATTCCCTTGTTCTTGCCACAACCACTTTACAAGAAATAAAGGCCAATCAAACTGATAAGCAAGAATGCCAAATGGTATTGATGAATCAATAGGAGATGCGCGGAACATGCTACTATAGTACTTACTTTCGGGTGTCTAAATTGTAGCTTCTTCGGGAGTCCCAGAGCTTTTTTGGTGAATTTTTTCCAAACCCTGCCAGACAAAGAAAACAATTACTTGATATATCAGGAAATGAACAAAGTTGCTAATGTGGTGGATAATGATTGATTTAACTTACTTCTCGAGCATTTGAGTCATGTCCGCATAGTCCTGGGGATCTTTTTGTCTTGAGTCTAAGACGGTTACTAGTCCCTGCTCAAGCTTAATCTCTAGGAGAATATAGTGGAAACTGCACACGCATGCATAACTCATCAATTACATTACTATAACCTTAACTAATATATAAGGGAAACCGAATACGCACAAGACAGTAACACTCACTTGAAGTTGTAAGGAAAGAGTATTATATATTTGTTTTCATTTATTACCAACGATCGTAGCAAGTTGGCATCGGTATCTGCGGGATGAAATTTAACCTCAGTTTCATCTATGAGATATGTGTTAATGAACCCAATATCACCGACTTGTCTTTTCTTCAATTCGGCGATCTTCAATCTGCATAATATAGTGAGGATAATTATAAATACATGCAATGAAATAGTTGAACTATATAGAGAGACTTAATGACAGAAGTAGTACTACTTACAGACAGTAGCAGGTGACCGTTGCTTTATCGAGGGCCAATTGATTGAAAAACTGAAAGAACTCCTCAAATGGAACAGGCAACAGATCAATTCCAATGAGGTCATGCTCCTTTTTAACTCTCACATACAAAGTACTCCTCCCCCCAGACTCTCTACAGATTTTCAAGTACCAATCATGCAATCTTCGCATCATCGTTGATAGAGATCTTTCATCTTTTACGAGAGGCTTCCTATACTCGTATCTTTGTATCTGCACCTCCATGAAATCATAATGTACATCGTCGGGCAGGTAATCTCCAAGATTGCTATAACCGGGCACCATCCTCGGATCATTTGCGACGATGTCGCTAGGCACCTTGAGCGGGGGGCACGATTGCTTCGCTTGTTCGCCGAGCTGTGCAATTTGTTTCCCAGCTCGTCGTTCTTTCAGCCTTTGATCACTAACAGTACTTCCCGACCGCTCCACTTCGACAAATTCCTTTCCAATAATGCGCTCGTAGTTTCCTTTCGGCGGAGACTTGGGTGGTTTTGTCAGGGCAGCCAGAGTGCACTTCGCTTTCACCGGATCTACCTTCTCGTCCGGAGGTGGATGTTTCTTTGCTTTCACCCCTTCAAAGAAGTTCCTCACTTCTTCTCGTGCGATCTCGGCATTCTCCTCCTGGGACCTCTCGTATGGTAACTTCTCTGGAGTCTTCAGAGAAGGACCGAATCTGTATATCCTCCCGCCTCTGGCTGTACTGCTAGACGCCGGCAGAGCAGACGGAGCGGTTGTCTTCTTTACTTGCTTACGAGGCGGAGGAGAAGGACTACGACGCGCCGGAGCAGCCGGAGCGGCGGCAGGTCTCTTCCGCCCTTGCTGACAAGGCGGAGAAGGAGGAGGCTGGCTGCTCGGGCGCGCCGGCGTAGGCGGAGAAGGAGGCGGAGTGCCGCCACGCGCCGGAGAAGGAGCCGGCCGAGTGCCCTGATCGTCACTCGCCGAAGGAGGAGGCGGTGGAGGAGGCGGAGTGCCCTGACTCGCCGGAGGAGGAGGTGGAGTGCCCTGACTCACCGGAGGAGGAGGAGGAGGCGGAGGCGTCCAGTTCGGAACGTTGATGAGCTCCTTCCGCCATAGGCATGGAGTCTTCAGAGCAGAACCCAGCCTAGTCTCCCCTTCACCGGTAGGGTGGTCAAGCTGGAGGTCCTCAAATCCCTCCGTTATTTCATCCACCATCACCCTAGCATATCCTTCTGGAATCGGCCGGTAGTGAAAAGTTGCGCCGGGTTCAGTAGGATAAATAGAGCGAATAGCCGCCTTGACCTTCAAATTCATCCATTGCGTCATAAGGTGGCAATTTTGAGACTCCGTGATAGCATCCACGGGATAGCTGGCAGGAGCCGTCAAGACCACTGTTCAAGATATCTTCCGATATTCCGATAAATCGTCCGATTTATCGCTTATCGTGGTCTGGCCGATAAGACAAATCGGCCGATAAATCAACCGATATGGTGATAAATCGGCCGATATGTCGATAAAATGGCCGATTTACCCCTTATCATAGGTCGACCGATAAGTTCCCGATAAGCGATATCCCCAACATTGGTCAAGACATGCTGCTTCTCCGCTGAGATGGCGGGGTAGCTTCGGGGGAAGCTTCGGCAGTTCGTTTGCTGCGATTTGCTTCTCGTTCCTTTATCGCTTGTACAGTTGCTTGCAGCGCCTGCATTTGGGTCTGCTGCACTTTTTTCCTCCTCTCCTGGCATTTGTAACCGCCTGCATCCGGAAACCCAACCTTCCATGGAATGGAGCCTGGCGTGCCTCGTGTCCGTCCAGGGTGCTCAGGATTCCCGTGGGCCATTGTGAGCTCGTCGTTCTCTCTGTCTGGAAAGAACATCCCTTGCTGCGCTGCTTCGATATACTGCTGAAGCTTCTTGACTGGTATGTCCATCTGATCATTCGTCCAAATGCACTTCCCTGATACAGGGTCCAAGGTTCCACCAGCCCTGAAGAACCAAGTCCGGCAACGGTCTGGCCAGTTAATTGTCTCTGGTTCGATCGCTTTATCAACCAGATCATTCTCAATCTTGGCCCACTTAGGCCGGGCTACGAGGTAGCCACCTGACCCCGTGCGATGGTGATGCTTCTTCTTCGCAGCATTTTGCTTGTTTGTCACCAACATCTTCTTACTCTTTTCTGATGTCTTGTGGGCCACAAATGTGGGCCAGTGATCTCTGATCTTCTCATATCTGCCCTTGAATTCTGGTGTATCTTTATTTTCGACAAACTTATTCAGCTCTTTCTTCCACCTCCTGAATAGTTCTACCATCCTCTTAAGAGCAAAAGACTTAATTAATTGCTCTTTAACTGGCTTCTCCGGATCATCCTCTGGCGGTTGGGTGAAATTTGACTTCACCTCAGTCCAAAGATCATTTTTCTGCATATCATTGACATAAGACACCTCAGGGTCTTCTGTAGCCGGCTTTAACCATTGGTGGATGTTGATCGGGATCTGGTCCCTAACCAAAACCCCGCACTGAGCAACAAATGCGCTCTTTGTCCGGAGGGGTTCAATCGGTTGGCCGTCGGGCGCGATTGCTATGATCTCAAACTTTTCATCCGAGCTCAACTTTTTCTTCGGGCCTCGTCTCTTTACCGAAGTTGTGCTCGATCCGGAGGGCTAGAAAAAAGAACAAAGACTTAATTAATATGTGTACATACCAAAATAATGAATGCATCAATTAGCTAGTCAGCAGAAGCTTAACTAATATATATACATGGCCGGACTCGGTTCGGTCACCGGAGACGTCATCACGGTCTCCTTCTTGCACCGGCATTGGGTCACCGGAGCCGTCCTCACGGTCTCCTTCTTGCACCGGCATTAGGTCACCGGAGCCATCATAATCATAGCTAGCTGCTTCCAGACCATCGGTGTCGTTGAGAAACAACGAGCAGACGGCATCACTTCCTCGTGCGATTATGTCCCCCAACAACTCTTCCTGTACTTCATCTCGGGCGGTGTCCATAGTTTCTACAAATATTTACAACATGTCAATTATTATTCAAACATGACAGATGGATATATTAGTGGCAAACGTAGAACTAATATTAATTAGTTGCCTCGACGCTGCTTCTCTAGTGTTTGGGGTGGCCTCGACGCTGGTTCTCTAGGGTTTGGGGTGGCCTCGACAACGCTTCAAGGATAAAAAAAGAAGAGGAAGAAGAAGAAAAAAAGAGGAGAAGAAAGAATAGAGGAGTATCTATTCTTTCTTCTCCTCTTTTTTTCTTCTTCTTCCTCTTCTTTTTTTATCAGGAACGAGGGTCGTCGAGGGTCACCGAGCGGTAGAGGAAACCCTAAATAGCAAGTATCGTGGGTGTGAGATACATGTGGCCGTCGGTGTCGGACACTACATCCACGTCCCACAAGTGACGTGGGCGTCGAAGCCCGCGTCACTTGTGGGACGT
>NC_041390.1:20984159-20985037 GCF_002162155.2 Triticum dicoccoides
ATGAGAGTGAAAATTTCCTAAGTGTGGACTTATATAGTGGAGCCTTTAGTCCCGGTTCGTGGAGCAACCGGGACTAAAGGTGGGCATTAGTCCCGGTTGGTGCCACCAACCGGGACCAAAGGCCTCTTTTCAGCAGCCCAAAGGGCGGGAAGCGGCGGCCTTTGGTCCCGGTTGGTAGCACCAACCGGGACTAAAGGGGGGCATTGGTCACGGTTCGTGGCACCAACCAGGACCAATGCCCCCTTTAGTCCCGGTTGGTGGCACCAACCGGGACCAAAGGCCTTGTGCTGCTGCGGCGTCGAAAGTTTAGTCCCACCTCGCTAGTTGAGAGGGGTGCGCAGTGGTTTATAAGCCCCATTGTCGCACCCCTCTCGAACTTCTCTCCATTGCAGGCTTACGGGCCTAATTGTCACTGCTATGCATGTGGGCCTACTGGGCCTCCTGCGGGCCTAAATCCTGGCCCTTGGATGGGTTTCTAGTCGTATTCAGGCCGTGGGGGCCCAGTAGGTGGCACTTTTTTTGTTTTTTTGTTGCTTTATTTATTTTATTTTCTTTTGTTTTTTGCTTTATTTTTTAATTCTTTATGCTTTTAGTTTTAGCAAAATTATAAAGTTTTTGTTAATGCCATTAGTTTTCAAATTTGAAAACACTTTTTTTGTTTTTTTTGTTTTCTTTGTTGCTTTATTTAGTTTATTTTGTTTCTACTTACAACAAAATACTTATTGTTGCTATTTTTTTCCAGTTTTTTTGTTTTGTTTTCTGCATTATTTATTTTCTTTTGTTTTTTGCTTTATTTTTTTATTCTTTTTGCTTTTAGTTTTAGAAAAATTATAAACTTTCTGTTAGTGCCATTAGTTTTCAAATTTGAAAACACTTTT
>NC_041390.1:20985175-21002227 GCF_002162155.2 Triticum dicoccoides
CTTTATTTATTTTATTTTGTTTCTATTTACAAAAAAATACTTATTGTTGCTATTTTTTTGTTTTCCATATTTTTTGTTTTGTTTTCTACATTATTTATTTCCTTTTGTTTTTTGCTTTATTTTTTATTTCTTTTTGCTTTTAGGTCAGCAAAATTATAAACTTTCTGTTAGTGCCATTAATTTTAGAAAAATTATAAACTTTTTGTTAGTGCCATTAGTTTTCAAATTTGAATAGTTAAAATTTGAATTCTTTGAAATTTGTGTAAATCACAAGTTTGTGATTAACTTTACTAAAAAATGAACATAGATGCGCCTATAGAGAAAATTCGACCTAAATTCATAGTTTTCGAATGAACTCTGAAAAAGTTGGCATAGCATACTCGTGTGTTACAAAGTTGGCATAGTATCATCATAATAGTTGCGGGAGAAAGTCTTCACTTTTTCTTCGCTTGTGTCATTTGCTTATTGCGCCGTAACCATGGATAATCTTCATCGTTTATCAGGATGCTTGGGTGAGCCTTGACATTGAAGGGAGGAATTTCATGAAACTTTTCATAATCTTCAGACATGTCTGTCTTGCCGTCCACTCTCAGGATGTCCCTTTTTCCTGAAAGAACTATGTGGCGCTTTGGCTCATCGTATGATGTATTCGCTTCCTTATCTTTTCTTTTTCTCGGTTTGTAGACATGTCCTTCACATAGATAACCTGTGCCACATCATTGGCTAGGACGAACGGTTCGTTAGTGTACCCAAGATTTTTCAAATCCACTGTTGTCATTCCGTACTGTGGGTCTACCTGTACCCCGCCGCCTGACAGATTGACCCATTTGCACTTAAACAAAGAGACCTTAAAATCATGTCCGTAGTCAAGTTCCCATATGTCCACTATGTAACCATAATATGTGTCCTTTCCGCTCTCGGTTGCTGCATCAAAGCGGACACCGCTGTTTTGGTTGGTGCTCTTTTGATCTTGGGCGATCGTGTAAAATGTATTCCCATTTATCTCGTATCCTTTGTAAGTCAATACAGTCAAAGATGGTCCCCTGGACAACGAGTATGGCTCATCACAAATAGTGTTGTCACCTCTGAGACGTGTTTCCAACCAACTACTGAAAGTCATGACATGTTCACATGTAATCCAGTCGTCGCACTGCTCCGGGTGTTTGGAGCGCAGACTGTTCTTGTATTCATCGACATACGGGGTCACCAAGGTAGAGTTCTGTAGAACTGTGTAGTGTGCTTGAGACCAAGAATATCCGTCCTTGCATATTATTGAGTCACTTCCAAGAGTGCCTTTTCCAGTCAGTCTCCCCTCATACCGCGATTTAGGGAGACCTATCTTCTTAAGGCCAGGAATGAAGTCAACACAAAACCCGATGACATCCTCTGTTTGATGGCCCATGGAGATGCTTCCTTCTGGCCTAGCGCAGTTACCGACCTATTTCTTTAGGACTCCCATGAACCTCTCAAAGGGGAACATATTGTGTAGAAATACGGGCCCCAGGATGACAACCTCGTCGACTAGATGAACTAGGACGTGCGTCATGATATTGAAGAAGGATGGTGGGAACACCAGCTCGAAACTGACAAGACATTGCGCCACATCACTCCTTAGCCTTGGTATGATTTCTGGATCATCACCTTCTGAGAGATTGCATTGAGGAATGCACATAGCTTCACAATGGCAAATCGGACGTTTTCCGGTAGAGGCCCCTCAATGCAACCGGAAGCAGTTGCGTCATAATCACGTGGCAGTCATGAGACTTTAGGTTCTGAAACTTTTTCTCTAGCATATTTATTATTCCCTTTATATTCGACGAGAAGCCAGTCGTGACCTTCGTACTGAGCAGGCATTCAAAGAAGATTTCTTTCTCTTCTTTCGTAAGAGCGTAGCTGGCAGGACCTTTATACTGCTTCGGAGGCATGCCGTCTTTTTCATGCAAACGTTGCAGGTCCTCCTGTGCCTCAGGTGTATCTTTTGTCTTCCCATACACGCCCAAGAAGCCTAGCAGGTTCACGCAAAGATTCTTCGTCACGTGGATCACGTCGATTGAAGAGCGGACCTCTAGGTCTTTCCAGTAGGGTAGGTCCCAAAATATAGATTTCTTCTTCCACATGGGTGCGTGTCCCTCAGCATCATTCGGAACAGCTAGTCCGCCGGGACCCTTTCCAAAGATTACGTGTAAATCATTGACCATAACAAGTACGTGATCACCAGTACGCATGGCGGGCTTCTTCTGGTGATCTGCCTCACCTTTGAAATGCTTGCCTTTCTTTCGACATTGATGGTTGGTCGGAAGAAATCGACGATGGCCCAGGTACACATTCTTCCTGCATTGGTCCAGGTATACACTTTTAGTGTCATCTAAACAGTGCGTGCATGCGTGGTATCCTTTGTTTGTCTGTCCTGAAAGGTTACTGAGAGCGGGCCAATCGTTGATGGTCACAAACAGCAACGCCTTTATGTTAAATTCCTCCTGTCCATGCTCATCCCACGTACGTACACCGTTTCCATTCCACGTCTATAAAATTTCTTCAACTAATGGCCTTAGGTACACATCAATGTCGTTGCCGGGTTGCTTAGGGCCTTAGATGAGAACTGGCATCATAATGAACTTCCGCTTCATGCACATCCAAGGAGGAAGGTTATACATACATAGAGTCACGGGCCAGGTGCTGTGATTGCTGCTCTGCTCCCCGAAAGGATTAATGCCATCCGCGCTTAAAGCAAACCATACATTCCTTGGGTCCTTTGCAAACTCATCCCAGTACTTTCTCTCGATTTTTCTCCACTGCGACCCGTCAGCGGGTGCTCTCAACTTCCCATCTTTCTTCCGGTTCTCACTGTGCCATCGCATGAACTTGGCATGCTCTTCATTTTTGAACAGACGTTTCAACCATGGTATTATAGGAGCATACCACATCACCTTCGCAGGAACCCTCTTCCTGGGGGGCTCGCCGTCAACATCACCAGGGTCATCTCGTCTGATCTTATACCATAATGCACCGCATACCAGGCATGCGTTGAGATCCTTGTATGCATCGCGGTAGAGGATGCAGTCATTAGGGCATGCATGTATCTTCTCCACCTCCAACCCTCGAGGGCATATGACCTTCTTTGCTGCGTATGTACTGTCGGGCAATTCGTTATCCTTTGGAAGCTTCTTCTTCAATATTTTCAGTAGCTTCTCAAATCCTTTGTCAGCCACAACATTCTCCACTACTAGGAAAAGGGCTATAGATAGGATTGACACTAATGGCGCACCAGGGAAGTAGTGCGCCACTACTATATACTAATGGCGCACCAGTTGGTGATGCGCCATTAGTGTGGAAGACACTAATGGCGCACCAGAAAATAGGTGCACCACTAGTGATATTTTTTTTCATTTTTACATACATACTAATGGCGCATCCTACCAAAGTGCGCCATTACTAGTTCTAACTAGTAATGGCGCACCAGACAGGGAGTGCGCCAGTACTGAATTTTTTTTTATTCTTTTTTTTGCAAAACTACTAATGGCGCACCGCCTCACAGTGCGCCATTACTAGTTAAAACTACTAATGGCGCACCCTGTAAAAGTGCTCCATTAGTATATATATATTTGTTTACTTTTCTGCAAAATTACTAATGGCGCACCACCTGCAGGTGCGCCATTAGTAACCAGGGTTACTAATGGCGCATTTGCAGGTGGTGCGCCATTAGTAACCTGGGACCCCAACAAGATATTTTGGACAGCCACACATACGCACTCACTTTCCCCACTTCATTCCCTCCACCTCCTTCTCCAAGCTTTTGGCTGCCTCCTCCTCCTCACCTCATTTCCACCATAGATTCATCAAAATTAAGTGGTGAAATTACCTTTTTTGATAGGTAAGTAAGGGGAAAGCTATCTTCAAGATGTAGATCTACTTTTTTTTCTCCCTAACTCGCTCCAACAACGTGCACATGCACTTTTTGTGGCCTAGCTAGATCTATGTATGTTTGTGGTTGTCACATCCCTAGCTGCTGGTAGTGCTCTAGGCTAGCTCATGTGTGCATCATGTTTAAATTCTGAAATTTGAACTGAGGGAAATTGGAAGCCTCAAAACCCTAAATAAAAGAAGGGCAGAAACCCTAAAAATCTCATTCATTGTTCCAAAATGCTCTTCTTAAATGTTTGATAATTTTTGGCAAGGGTTCTGGTCCCAACCAAAATATTGAACATTTTTAAGGATTTATTTTTGGGACTTTGGATTTAATTCATTAGCTATTTGAATTTGAATTATATTCATATAATTAGAATATAATTTCAAATACCCCTGAAATATTTTATAAGCTTTTGGAAAAGTCCATCTAGCAATATAAAATATTCAGAGGAGTTTTTGGCATTGTTTGAATTATTTTAAAATTCAAAACAGTGGCAAAATAAATTAAATAAAACAAAACAGAAGAAAAAAATAAAACAGAGAAAGGGAGAGAAGGCCACCTGGGCCACCTACCTGGCGCCACTTACCTGGCCCAGCTCCCCCAGCCGGCCCAGCCCACCACTGCAGCCCTCCGTCGTCTTCCTCCCCTCGCCCCGAAGCTGCTGCGTGCTCGCACGCGCACGGCCGCGCGGCCACCTCCTGCTTGCCGACGAGCTCCTGGCCGCGTGGACGACTTCCGCAGGCCGTCCCGATCCCCCTGACCCCCCTCACTCTAACGTGCACCTCTTCCCTCTCTCCCTGCTTCGCCTCCCTCGCCCCCTCTCCCGAAGTAGAGCGCAGCCGCCGACGCCGCTCGCCATAACCACGGCCACCGGGCCTCCCTCGCTCCCCCGACTAGCCCAGAGGCTCCGCCTCGACCCCCTCTTCCCTCTCCACCGACCCACGGCCCTCCGGAAGCCCTGCAACGCCGCCACCATCGCCGTTCCGTCGCCGGCCACCGAAGCTCACCGCTGGCGATTCGCCGCCTCCGACGCCTCCCCGAGCTCCCCGAGGCCACCGTCGCAACCCCTGTGAGCTCCGCCACCGTTTCCCCCTCTTTCCCTCTTCGTTTGGTTGCTGTAGCCGTCGCCCCCTTGATGACCGAAACCCGCCGCCGTCTGTGATCGCCGCCGACGTGTCTCCGGCCACCTAGTGGCCCGGCTGTCGTGCTTAGCTTCCTCCCCGCGCTGCGTAGAGCATGTAGGTGCCCCGCACGAGCCTCCCCGGCCACCGTAGCGTCAACCCCGAGCTCGCCCGAGCTCCGGCGACCGCCACGGTCGACGCCGGTGACGACTCCGGCCATCTTAGGCCCAGCCGCTGCCACTACTCGACGCGGACGAGCGCCCGCGTCACGTAGACGCTCTCCGCCGGCCATTTGGTCGCCGGAGGAGGAAACTCGCACCCCTCCGCCGTCTCTGGCTCCGCCGGCGACGAGTCGCGGGTCAACTCCGGCGAGTTGACCCAGGTTTGACCTTCCCCGTGTGTCACTGACGTGTGGGCCACCCCCCTGACATTTTAGTTAGTATTAGTTTAACACTAATTAACCTAGGTTAGTTAGCTGATTAGTCGCTGTCCAGTGGGCCCCGGCCCCACAAACAGTTTAGTTAGAATTAACTTAAGACTAATTAACTTGGTTAATTAGTTGTGTCACTGACCAGTGGACCCCACTGGTCAGGTTTGACCTGAATCTGCCCCGTTGACCTGATGACGTCAAGGTGATGTCATGCTGACGCATTAAATGATTTTCTGGATTTAAAATAAATCAGAAAATCCAGAAAATTATATAAACTTCAATAAATCATAGAAAATTAACCGTAACTCCAAATTAAATAATTTATATATGAAAAATTATCAGAAAAATTCAAGGAATCCATCTGTACCATTTTCATGCATGTTAGAACAACTTATAGCTGCTGTTTAGCACAAATTAATTAAATGGCATTTGAATAATCACATATGGAGTTTGAATTTGAATATTATATTCAAACCAACTTCATTTAATCTGTTGCTAGTTGCATTAGCCCAAAACACATTCATTTTGCCATGTCATGATCATGCATCATATTGTGCATTGCATTGATTGTGTTCCCTTCTGTGTTGCCGGTATTTGTCCCCTCTCGATAGACGTGGTACCGATGATGTGATCGTTGACACTGATGAAGACTCAATGTTATCTTCAGAAGTGCCAGGCAAGCAAAACCCCCTTGTTCATTCCGATACAATCCTACTCTCTCGCTCCTGCTCTCTTTTACTGCATTAGGACAACAACGATTCATCTGTTACTTGCTGCGGTAGCTGAACCCCTTTATCCTTTGCATGACCTGTCATTGCCACAGTAAATAGATGAAACCCACTAGCATGAGTAGGAGTTGTTTGAGCCCTGTTGTGCCTACTCATTCATGTTTGTTTGTCATGCCTGCTACTGCTTAGAGTTGAGTCAGGTCTGATTCATCGGGGATGAATCAGAGGCATGTGAACATGTCCTACTGTGTGTGAGCTAAGTGTGTGAACACGATTTGGTAAAGGTAGCGGTGAGAGGCCATGTAGGAGTACATGGTGGGTTGTCTCATTGAAGCCGTCCTCAGGAACTGAGTTCTGTGTTTGTGATTCATGATTCAGCTACTACCATACATTGGGCCCTGAAATATGACCCTGCTCGACTTCTTATTCACCCTTGTCCTCTGTCCAGGAGTTGCAAGTAGTTTCTGGTGTTTGTAGTATGCTGGAGGCCGTGGACAGCGCTGACCGTAGGGGTGGGCTGTGATGCGGTAGGCACGTGGCCGGGTATACCGGGCGCCCGTTTGGTGTCACGGAACCCTGTTCATATCGTTTGGGGCTGTGAGCGAAACTCCGGCCGGATCTCCTCATGGATGGAACCCGAATAGGCGATAAACCTAGACTAGAGACTTAGGTGTTTAGGTAGGTCGTGGTCTACACCCACGTCGGCTTTCGCTTGAAGTCTGCCGAGCACATGTCGTGTGCAGACGCTAAGTGGTGGAAACATGTATGAAGAAGTACACCCCTGCAGGGTTAACATCATCTATTCGAATAGCCGTGTCCGCGGTAAAGGACTTCTGGGTTGCTTATATCAGTTCATAGACAAGTGAAAGTAGATACTCTAAAATACGCAAGATAAGCGTGAGTGCTATGGATGGCGTTCTCGTAGGGAGACGGGAGCGGATCCATAGTGGTGTATTGATATGGTGAATATGTGGACTCGTGTGCGCCACCTCGAAAGAGTTGCTTGCAGTCGTAGTTTAGGATAGCCACCGAGTCAAAGCTGGCTTGCTGCAGTTAAACCCCACCATCCCCTTGTTGAAAATGATGCATATGTAGTTAGTTCTGATGTAAGTCTTGCTGGGTACATTTGTACTCACGTTTGCCTATTTTATGTTTTGCAGAGAGACTTCGGTCTCACTAGTAGTTCCGCGTGGACTTCGACGTTTAGCTTGATACCTCAGCTACGATCTTGTGCCCTCGGCAGGATCTGATAGATAGTCAGGCTTCTCAGCCTTTTTCATTTATAGATGTCTGTACTCAGACATGATAGCTTCCGCTTGTGCTTTGACTTGTATGCTCTGAGTGTTGGGTCATGAGACCCATGTTTGTAATGTCTCGCTCCTCGGAGCCTATTGAATAAACTACTTGAGTCGTAGAGTCATTTTGTGATGCCATGTTGTATTGCACATATCGAGCATATTGTGTGTATGTTATTGAAATGCTTGGTATGTGTGGGATCTGACTATCTAGTTGTTTATCTTTAGTAGCCTCTCTTACCGGGAAATGTCTCCTAGTGTTACCGCTGAGCCATGGTAGCTTGCTACTGCTCTGGAACACTTAGGCTGGCCGACATGTGTCCTTCTTCGTTCCTGTGTCTGTCCCTTCGGGGAAATGTCACGCTTTGAGTACCGGAGTCCTGTTAGCCCGCTACAGCCCGGTTTACCGGAGTCCTGCTAGCCCAGTGCTACAGCCCGGACCCACTTGCTGATGACCGACACGTTCGAAGCTGGGTCATGGATGCCTGTCCCTGTAAGTCTGTGCCACTTTGGGTTTACGACTAGTCATGTCAGCCCGGGCTCCTTATCATATGGATGCTAGCGACACTATCATATACGTGAGCCAAAAGGCGCAAACGGTCCCGGGAAAAGGTAAGGCGACACCCGTGGGGATACCGTGCGTGAGGCCGCTGTCACGTCCCTAGCTTCTGATGCTGCCTAGTGTTGCATTTTGTTTGCATCATGTTTAATTTTCATTGAAACTTGAAATGGGGATGTCCAAACCCTAGTACCAAATGGAATTCAAATAGGTTCAACCTAAAAATAATTTCAGTGAATCCAAATGGCTTTCAAAAATGTTCATCATTTCTGGGAAATGCTAGAAGTAATAACCAGAGGTGTTGCACAATTTTTTCATGACATATTTGGGCTCTGAATTAAATCTTATAGTATTTGCATTTGGGCAATTAAATGCTATATAATATTTTAAATGTCCAAATAATTCTGAACTTAAGTGGGGGCTGTTGGAAATATTACAAACAGATCCCACAATTATTTTCAGGGTTTTTGAAAATGCCTTAGCATTTTAATTAAGTTAAAACAAATGTCATAAATAGAAAACAGTAACTAAAATAGAAAACAGAGAGAGAGAGGAAACTACCTGGCCACTTACCTGGCGCAGCCCACCTGGCAGCCCACTGGCCGGCCCAGCACTGTGCTGGCCCGTGCCAGCCACCTGCTTCCTCTCGCCAGGCAGGCAGAGAGGAGCGCGCCCGCGCACGCCGAGCTCGCCACGCAGCTCCCTGGCCGCCTGCCTCGCCTGGACAGCGTGGCGACGCCTCGAAGCCACTCCTCGGCACTGCCTCGACCCCTCCGACACCCCATTCTCCCCCTGGCTCTCTCCCTCGTCCTCTCCCGTTATGCCCGAGCGCAGCCGTCGCCGCCGCTTGCCGCTGCCGCGACCACCGCCGTCCCCTCGTCCCATGACCATGCCCAGCAGCTCCGAAATCGAGCACCCCATCCCCACGCCGAAGGAAACAACCCGGAGGGCTCTGCTTCATCGCCATCGACCCGTCTTCAACCTCGGGACATCGGAGATCGTCATCGCCGTTCCGTCGCCTCTGAGCTGTCCCCGAGCGCGCTGAGCCTCCCTACGACATCACCGTGAGCCCCTGAGTTTTTCCCCTCACCTCCCCCTCTCGCTAGCTTCCTCTAGCCACCGCCCCACGAGCTCCCGAGGCCGCCGTCCGCCATGGCCGACCTCCTGCTCACCGCTGAGCTTACCACG
Organism: Triticum dicoccoides; assembly: GCF_002162155.2. Taxonomy (NCBI): domain Eukaryota; kingdom Viridiplantae; phylum Streptophyta; class Magnoliopsida; order Poales; family Poaceae; genus Triticum; species Triticum dicoccoides. The sequence goes on from NC_041390.1 coordinate 20,994,404, forward strand.
CCCAGCTGTGCTATCCACCGTGCTCCCTGGGCCCCCTAGATGCGGCCTAGCTACCTGGTTCCCTCGAGGGCGAGCCATAGCCCTGCGCCCGTGCACCACCGAGCTCCGGGCCGCCATAGCCACTGCTGCTTGCACTGCTCGATGCGGACGAGCACGGGCAACGCGTAGATGCCCTCCGCCACACTTTTGGTGGCCGGAGGAGCGATCCCTAAGCCCTCTGCCGTGCCTGTTGCCGCCGGCGTTGAGCCGCCGGCCTGTTTGGGCCATTTGACCGGGGTTTGACCTCCCCCTGTGTCACTGACATGCGGGACCAGCCCGCCTAATTAATCTAGGTTAGTTTAATTTAAAACGCTAACTAACCCAGTTAGTTAGGTTAGTCACTGACACGGAGGACCCACTGGTCAGTTTGACCTGGGCTGCCCGTTGACTCGCTTACGTCATGCTGACGTAGTGCTGACGCAGTAAATTCTTTTCTGGATTTATTTTTATATAGGAAATTCCAGAAAATGCCTAAAACTTCAATAAATCATAGAAATTCAACCGTAACTCCAAATTAAATAAATTATATATGAAAAATTATCAGAAAAATTCAAGGAATCCATCTGTACCATTTTCATGCATGTTAGAACAACTTATAGCTGCTGTTTAGAACAAATCAATTAAAGGGCATTTATTTAATCACATATGGAGTTTGAATTTGAATTTTATATTCAAACCAACTTCATTTAATCTGTTGCTAGTTGCATTAGCCCAAAACACATTCATTTTGCCATGTCATGATCATGCATCATATTGTGCATTGCATTGATTGTGTTCCTTTCTGTGTTGCCGGTATTTGTCCCCTCTCGATAGACGTGATACCGATGATGTGATCGTTGACACTGATGAAGACTCAATGTTATCTTCAGAAGTGCCAGGCAAGCAAAACCCCCTTGTTCATTCCGATACAATCCTACTCTCTCGCTCCTGCTCTCTTTTACTGCATTAGGACAACAACGATTCATCTGTTACTTGCTGCGGTAGCTGAACCCCTTTATCCTTTGCATGACCTGTCATTCCACAGTAAATAGATGAAACCCACTAGTATGAGTAGGAATTGTTTGAGCCCTGTTGTGCCTACTCATTCATGCTTGTTTGTCATGCCTGCTACTGCTTAGAGTTGAGTCAGGTCTGATTCATCGGGGATGAATCAGAGGCGTGTGAACATGTCCTACTGTGTGTGAGCTAAGTGTGTGAACACGATTTGGTAAAGGTAGCGGTGAGAGGCCATGTTGGAGTACATGGTGGGTTGTCTCATTGCAGCCGTCCTCAGGAACTGAGTTCTGTGTTTGTGATCCATGATTCAGCTACTACCATACATTGGGCCCTGAAATATGACCCCGCTCGACTTCTTATTCACCCTAGTCCTCTGTCCAGGAGTTGCAAGTAGTTTTTGGTGTTTGTAGCTTATTGGAGGCCGTGGACAGCGCTGACCGTAGGGGTGGGCTGTGATGCGGTAGGTACGTGGCACGGTGTACCGGATGCCCGTTTGGTATCTCGGGAACCCTGTTCACATCGTTTGGGGCTGTGAGCGAAACTCCGGCCGGATCTCCTCATGGATGGAACCCGAATAGGCGATAAACCTGGACTAGAGACTTGAGTGTTTAGGTAGGTCATGGTCTACACCCACGTCGGCTTTCGCTTGAAGTCTGCCGAGCACATGTCGTGTGCAGACGCTAAGTGGTGGAAACATGTATGAAGAAGTACACCCCTGCAGGGTTAACATCATCTATTCGAATAGCCGTGTCCGCGGTAAAGGACTTCTGGGTTGCTTATATCAGTTCATAGACAAGTGAAAGTGGATACTTTAAAATGCGCAAGATAAGCGTGAGTGCTATGGATGGCGTTCTCGTAGGGAGACGGGAGCGGATCCATAGTGGTGTATTGATATGGTGAATATGTGGACTCGTGTGCGCCACCTCAAGAGAGTCGCTTGCAGTCGTAGTTTAGGATAGCCACCGAGTCAAAGCTGGCTTGCTGCAGTTAAACCCCACCATCCCCTTTGTTGATAATGATGCATATGTAGTTAGTTCTGATGTAAGTCTTGCTGGGTACATTTGTACTCACGTTTGCCTATTTTATGTTTTTGCAGAGAGACTTCGGTCTCACTAGTAGTTCCACGTGGACTTCGACGTTTAGCTTGATACCTCAGCTACGATCTTGTGCCCTCGGCAGGATCTGATAGATAGTCAGGCTTCTCAGCCTTTTTCATTTATAGATGTCTGTACTCAGACATGATAGCTTCCGCTTGTGCTTTGACTTGTATGCTCTGATTGTTGGGTCATGAGACCCATGTTTGTAATGTCTCGCTCCTCGGAGCCTATTGAATAAACTACTTGAGTCGTAGAGTCATTTTGTGATGCCATGTTGTATTGCACATATCGAGCATGTTGTGTGTATGTTATTGAAATGCTTGGTATGTGTGGGATCTGACTATCTAGTTGTTTATCTTTAGTAGCCTCTCTTACCGGGAAATGTCTCCTAGTGTTTCCACCGAGCCATGGTAGCTTGCTACTGCTCCGGAACACTTAGGCTGGCCGGCATGTGTCCTTCTTCGTTCCTGTGTCTGTCCCTTCGGGGAAATGTCACGCGATGAATACCGGAGTCCTGTTAGCCCGCTACAGCCCGGTTCACCAGAGTCCTGCTAGCCCAGTGCTACAGCCTGGATTCACTCGCTGATGACCGACACGTTCGATGCTGGGTCATGGATGCCTGTCCCTGTAAGTTTGTGCCACTTTGGGTTTACGACTAGCCATGTCAGCCCGGGCTCCTTATCATATGGATGCTAGCGACACTGTCATATACGTGTGCCAAAAGGCGCAAACGGTCCCGGGTAAAGGTAAGGCGACACCCGTAGGAATACCGTGCGTGAGGCCGCAAAGTGATATGAAGTGTTACATGCTAGATCTATGTGGCATCGAGTCGGGGTCCTGACAGCGTTGGTATCAGAGCTTGACTGCCTGTAGGATTACCAAGCCAAACTGGTCGAAGTTGAGTCTAGAAATGCTTTAGCTATATGTAGGGGAATTGATTGTGGGATGGAACGTAAGGCTCTTTTTACTCCTTATACCTCATGCCCTTCTGATCCGAGTCATCTTATCTTTCCTACGGGGATTAAGAACTAGGCTATCTCTTCTTTCTATCAGGATCACGTGTTACTAATCCGTAGACTTATAAGATTGTTGGATTTAAGTCTCAGTTCAGTTCCTACTACTTCCGTATGTTAATTGTTGATCTCGAGACCCTGATATTGTGCTTCTGAGTGGTTATGCCACCATTTTTGTGAATGTCTCAAATCTTTCTGAGCATTACAGCCGTTATGCTGTCCGAGTCATTCCAGGTTTCTAAATAGTCTGATGCATTTGCAAAATCCTTTCCCTCTGGTTTCGATGTTCCTTTATGCCAGCTCAATCACACTAATTGTTGAGTTGAGGTATTCTATTGCCTTGACATTATGTTGGAGTTACTATTATGACCCTAGGTGTCTCAGGGGATCATCTAGTAGTCTAGCCATGATTTATGTTCCAGTGTGATGACTCTGGCCGTCATTATCGAAAGCATCCCGTGATGCCATTTAGTAGTAGGTATTCTATCCCTGGGTTTTGAACCCGAGATTCACCCTACTTGCTTCATGTTGATAGTTTTGCTCGTTCCTTTAGGTTATTAGTAACCTTTGCATTAGTCCTCGATGTTCGTGGTATTCCTTTCTTCCAAATACTATGAACCGCTTATGGCAGATGTTCCTCGCTGATCGAAAGATCACAATCAGAGTGCTCTCGATGGGTTCTCGATTCTACATTGTGACTCTGCCAGTTCTACCTTTCTGCATGGGTTATCCGGAAGAAATATGTGGAATTCGTTCGACATGCTAATCCATGCATCCACAACTCAGAAAATTATATGTTCCTTTGAGTTGTTCTTTTTAGTTGCATTCTGACCCTCGTCTATCAATTGATAGTCAAGAGTATGCGTGCGTTCGTTTATCGATGCCTATTACTCTTGTGGTCCGTCAAGCCATTCTATCGCGGAATGACTAGGAGAAACAAACTCCGGTACCTCATCCATATCCAGGATTGGGTCAAAGAAGTTGTGCTCCGCAGATCAAATTGCTAATCCAGCTTTTGTTCTGCTCTACCTTGGAGTATTACATATTTTATATCGGGATTGTTATAGGAATTGCACACCATCCTGTGAACTATTGGTACAGTGATACTTCTCGCCATCATTACTCATTCCTCGGTTCCGTGTGGTTATAGCCGGAATGTCGACAAGTGAATCGTGATGTGTGAAATCAATACTCCTAGCAACCTCGTTGCTTGGTAGTTAAAGGACAATAATTTCATTCTTAGCGTGTTGGTTTTTGAATCATCCTTCTAAGATTGATCGTGCTACCTTGTCCATCTTCCTGGTGCACATTTCGATTGATGAGTTAGGATCTTGTCAAGTCCTCACTCATTTGATTATATCGTCTTGCCCTCAAAAGCGAGATTGTTCTCGAGCTTAGTAACATACCGGTGGTTCGTGATTTTCTGAATGTCTTCTCGGAAGTATCACCAGGTCGTCACCTGACCGTTATGTTGAGCCCGTGATCAAGTTGGTTTCTTATGAACCACCTTCTTTCCAAGAATCGGTGTTAGATATCCCTGAGCTAGTTGGTTAAGCTGGACAACAACTTGGAGAGTTGGAGGATAAAAGCTTGCCTGACTTAGTTCGTTCCAAAGGGATAATCTTGTGTAGTGTGTGTTGAAGAAAGATGATATCTTCATCGATTGGTCCCTATGATCAGTTGCTGGACCTATTGTCTTATCAATCCTTTGATTTGAGTGTGGGCTATCGTCAAATCAAATCAGTACCAACGATGCTCGTAATGTTGTCTTATTCGTGGTTGATCCCTCGAGCATACACCATTACATCTTTGGTCTGACCAATGCTATCACCGTGTTCACTTAACTATGGAATTCCTTTTAAAAGGAAACCCGGATGAATTGTTGTTGAGCCCATTGACAACATCCTTATTCCCTCCATGATTTGTTGAACATTAAGCTAGTGTTGGAAACTTTTGAAAGCATTTCTTCATGCTAGTTCATGAAGCATATGTTCGGATGTAAGAAGTGACTTCCTCCAGTCCATGTGCATTTGATGCAAGTTGCCGCCATGGATTTGAGAAAGTTAGTTTTGCTTCCTCTGGAATCATCCCAAGTCAGTCATGCATACGTGCGAAGTATTCTGTGGTCTGGAGACTTGCAATCTTCATTCCATATGTGTCCGAGCACACCAAGCCACTGATTGAGTTGTTCAAAGATAAAGGAGTCTGTCCAAGGTGAACTCTTTGGACTTCCATGCGTGGAGACTTCGATGTCATTAATGATGGTTCCCCACCTGAACTCGGTAGTGTTTTATTATAAGACTACTTTGTGGTCATGCTTGTCTTGGACAACATGTTCACATGTTTGTAGCAGAACCAGCTCATGTTTTGGAGCTTGCTATCGTAGTTCATCTCCCGAGAATCCCGCAACATCATCTCGTCGATTTGTGTTGCAAACTTTCATTTTTCTTCCTAGACTCGATGGGTCTGGAATATTCTGACACCAACCAGATCTGAATCTCAGGCAGATATGATGGTTGGAACATTTCCCCAAGAACTATAATATCGGTTCCTCGATAACTGGTAAAGTGGATGTCGTGGCCAGCCCCACCCAGCCGAAAGACCTATTATTGTAGTATCTTGATTGAAGAAGTTGGCCACCTCCCCATAAGGATTTCGTAGGATTTACCTCCGTAACTGTTCCTTATGGATTCTAGTGCTCCCGAAGTCCGACCTTTTTACTTGATGTTCTAGATATCAAACCATATCTATGAGTGGGTTACACTAGCACATCAAGGAGAACATTAGAAGCGGAGTGCTAAATGTCTCTCGGTCGATCATCCAGATTTTATTTCCTTGGCCCCGCCAAGGGTGAAATCTGAGAAGGTGTTATCTTCCTTTGCATCTGCATCATTCATCATGGTAGCAAGTTGTGTTGCCAGGATCCTTGACACGGATATTGGTAGAATCTTGATGATTGTGGAAATGCTCAAGTTCTTGAGAGCACGCACAAGCGCTACGAGTTATCATCGGCACTAACTGGGATTCCTCTCAGTTTCCTCGGCAATGCTATGATCTTTTCAAACAGTGAATTCACTTTCCATTGTTGGGTTCTTCCCCAGTTACCAGAATCATTCCCAGCATTTGCATTTTGTTCCCAGCTTGCACCGCCAATGTGCCATTCTACCATGGGTCTCTTCCATTTCCGGTGATAAGCAAAAATCATACATTGCATTGTCTTCAACAAGGTAGTCCACATCATCCAAGTCCGAGTATGCCATTCTACCGACCCCCTCCAAACGATCGCTCGAGAATTGTCTTAGGCTGGTTTAAAGAGTTTCAATGATCTTTGAATCAAAGGTAATTCTTTTTGCCACTTAAGGGGATATTTCTACGAGTCACCTTCCCTAAGGTGCATCATTATGGTATCATGGCAACTCAACTCCTCGCTACGTGACAATCGTTTACCACATTCTTGAGTCTGGAATTGTTGTCTACCTAGTGAACCTTTGTCATCTGTTTCACTCCAATTCCTATGGATGTGTACTTCGTCTCTCAGCTCGAGAGATGTTGTTATGTCTCATTCCATGGGTTAATCCTGAGTTGTTCGACCTTCGAGAAGAACAATTCTTTTAGGGTTTTTCCTTTCCTCTCGTTGTCATGATAGTTGGAGTTCTCAAGGCAAGACTTCAAGACAATGATGGTGAATGAATCAACGTTCAACTGAAGTGCACCCTGGATCGTGAAGATTGTACTAGTTTGCGTTTTCCCTTCATCCTACCCTACGCTTGAATCTCGAGACGAGATTCTTGTTTAGTGGGGGTGAGTTGTCACATCCCTAGCTGCTGGTAGTGCTCTAGGCTAGCTCATGTGTGCATCATGTTTAAATTCTGAAATTTGAACTGAGGGAAATTGGAAGCCTCAAAACCCTAAATAAAAGAAGGGCAGAAACCCTAAAAATCTCATTCATTGTTCCAAAATGCTCTTCTTAAATGTTTGATAATTTTTGGCAAGGGTTCTGGTCCCAACCAAAATATTGAACATTTTTAAGGATTTATTTTTGGGACTTTGGATTTAATTCATTAGCTATTTGAATTTGAATTATATTCATATAATTAGAATATAATTTCAAATACCCCTGAAATATTTTATAAGCTTTTGGAAAAGTTCATCTAGCAATATAAAATATTCAGAGGAGTTTTTGGCATTCTTTGAATTATTTTAAAATTCAAAACAGTGGCAAAATAAATTAAATAAAACAAAACAGAAGAAAAAAAATAAAACAGAGAAAGGGAGAGAAGGCCACCTGGGCCACCTACCTGGCGCCACTTACCTGGCCCAGCTCCCCCAGCCGGCCCAGCCCACCACTACAGGCCTCCGTCGTCTTCCTCCCCTCGCCCCGAAGCTGCTGCGTGCTCGCACGCGCACGGCCACGCGGCCACCTCCTGCATGCCGACGAGCTCCTCGCCGCGTGGACGACTTCCGCAGGCCGTCCCGATCCCCCTGACCCCCCTCACTCTCCCGTGCACCTCTTCCCTCTCTCCCTGCTTCGCCTCCCTCGCCCCCTCTCCCGAAGCAGAGCGCAGCCGCCGACGCCGCTCGCCATAACCACGGCCACCGGGCCTCCCTCGCTCCCCCGACTAGCCCAGAGGCTCCGCCTCGACCCCCTCTTCCCTCTCCACCGACCCACGGCCCTCCGG
>NC_041390.1:21002430-21050685 GCF_002162155.2 Triticum dicoccoides
CAGAGCGCAGCCGCCGACGCCGCTCGCCATAACCACGGCCACCGGGCCTCCCTCGCTCCCCCGACTAGCCCAGAGGCTCCGCCTCGACCCCCTCTTCCCTCTCCACCGACCCACGGACCTCCGGAAGCCCTGCAACGCCGCCACCATCGCCGTTCCGTAGCCGGCCACCGAAGCTCACCGCTGGCGATTCGCCGCCTCCGCCGCCTCCCCGAGCTCCCCGAGGCCACTGTCGCAACCCCTGTGAGCTCCGCCACCATTTCCCCCTCTTTCCCTCTTCGTTTGGTTGCCGTAGCCGTCGCCCCCTTGATGACCGAAACCCGCCGCCGTCTGTGATCGCCGCCGACGTGCCTCCGGCCACCTAGTGGCCCGGCTGTCGTGCTCAGCTTCCTCCCCGCGCTGCATAGAGCATGTAGGTGCCCCGCACGAGCCTCCCCGGCCACCGTAGCGTTAACCCCGAGCTCGCCCGAGCTCCGGCGACCGCCACGGTCGACGCCGGTGACGACTCCGGCCATCTTAGGCCCAGCCGCTGCCACTACTCGACGCGGACGAGCGCCCGCGTCACGTAGACGCTCTCCGCCGGCCATTTGGTCGCCGGAGGAGGAAACCCGCACCCCTCCGCCGTCTCTGGCTCCGCCGGCGACGAGTCGCGGGTCAACTCCGGCGAGTTGACCCAGGTTTGACCTTCCCCGTGTGTCACTGACGTGTGGGCCACCCCCCCCTGACATTTTAGTTAGTATTAGTTTAACACTAATTAACCTAGGTTAGTTAGCTGATTAGTCGCTGACCAGTGGGCCCCGGCCCCACAAACAGTTTAGTTAGAATTAACTTAAGACTAATTAACTTGGTTAATTAGTTGTGTCACTGACCAGTGGACCCCACTGGTCAGGTTTGACCTGAATCTGCCCCGTTGACCTGATGACGTCAAGGTGATGTCATGCTGACGCATTAAATGATTTTCTGGATTTAAAATAAATCAGAAAATCCAGAAAATTATATAAACTTCAATAAATCATGGAAAATTAACCGTAGCTCCAAATTAAATAATTTATATATGAAAAATTATCAGAAAAATTCAAGGAATCCATCTGTACCATTTTCATGCATGTTAGAACAACTTATAGCTGCTGTTTAGCACAAATCAATTAAATGGCATTTGAATAATCACATATGGAGTTTGAATTTGAATATTATATTCAAACCAACTTCATTTAATCTGTTGCTAGTTGCATTAGCCCAAAACACATTCATTTTGCCATGTCATGATCATGCATCATATTGTGCATTGCATTGATTGTGTTCCCTTCTGTGTTGCCGGTATTTGTCCCCTCTCGATAGACGTGGTACCGATGACGTGATCGTTGACACTGATGAAGACTCAATGTTATCTTCAGAAGTGCCAGGCAAGCAAAACCCCCTTGTTCATTCCGATACAATCCTACTCTCTCGCTCCTGCTCTCTTTTACTGCATTAGGACAACAACGATTCATCTGTTACTTGCTGCGGTAGCTGAACCCCTTTATCCTTTGCATGACCTGTCATTGCCACAGTAAATAGATGAAACCCACTAGCATGAGTAGGAGTTGTTTGAGCCCTGTTGTGCCTACTCATTCATGTTTGTTTGTCATGCCTACTACTGCTTAGAGTTGAGTCAGGTCTGATTCATCGGGGATGAATCAGAGGCGTGTGAACATGTCCTACTGTGTGTGAGCTAAGTGTGTGAACACGATTTGGTAAAGGTAGCGGTGAGAGGCCATGTAGGAGTACATGGTGGGTTGTCTCATTGAAGCCGTCCTCAGGAACTGAGTTCTGTGTTTGTGATCCATGATTCAGCTACTACCATACATTGGGCCCTGAAATATGACCCTGCTCGACTTCTTATTCACCCTTGTCCTCTGTCCAGGAGTTGCAAGTAGTTTCTGGTGTTTGTAGTATGCTGGAGGCCGTGGACAGCGCTGACCGTAGGGGTGGGCTGTGATGCGGTAGGCACGTGGCCGGGTATACCGGGCGCCCGTTTGGTGTCACGGAACCCTGTTCATATCGTTTGGGGCTGTGAGCGAAACTCCGGCCGGATCTCCTCATGGATGGAACCCGAATAGGCGATAAACCTAGACTAGAGACTTAGGTGTTTAGGTAGGTCGTGGTCTACACCCACGTCGGCTTTCGCTTGAAGTCTGCCGAGCACATGTCGTGTGCAGACGCTAAGTGGTGGAAACATGTATGAAGAAGTACACCCCTGCAGGGTTAACATCATCTATTCGAATAGCCGTGTCCGCGGTAAAGGACTTCTGGGTTGCTTATATCAGTTCATAGACAAGTGAAAGTGGATACTCTAAAATACGCAAGATAAGCGTGAGTGCTATGGATGGCGTTCTCGTAGGGAGACGGGAGCGGATCCATAGTGGTGTATTGATATGGTGAATATGTGGACTCGTGTGCGCCACCTCGAAAGAGTTGCTTGCAGTCGTAGTTTAGGATAGCCACCGAGTCAAAGCTGGCTTGCTGCAGTTAAACCCCACCATCCCCTTGTTGAAAATGATGCATATGTAGTTAGTTCTGATGTAAGTCTTGCTGGGTACATTTGTACTCACGTTTGCCTATTTTATGTTTTGCAGAGAGACTTCGGTCTCACTAGTAGTTCCGCGTGGACTTCGACGTTTAGCTTGATACCTCAGCTACGATCTTGTGCCCTCGGCAGGATCTGATAGATAGTCAGGCTTCTCAGCCTTTTTCATTTATAGATGTCTGTACTCAGACATGATAGCTTCCGCTTGTGCTTTGACTTGTATGCTCTGAGTGTTGGGTCATGAGACCCATGTTTGTAATGTCTCGCTCCTCGGAGCCTATTGAATAAACTACTTGAGTCGTAGAGTCATTTTGTGATGCCATGTTGTATTGCACATATCGAGCATATTGTGTGTATGTTATTGAAATGCTTGGTATGTGTGGGATCTGACTATCTAGTTGTTTATCTTTAGTAGCCTCTCTTACCGGGAAATGTCTCCTAGTGTTTCCACCGAGCCATGGTAGCTTGCTACTGCTCCGGAACACTTAGGCTGGCCGGCATGTGTCCTTCTTCGTTCCTATGTCTGTCCCTTCGGGGAAATGTCACGCGATAAATACTGGAGTCCTGTTAGCCCGCTACAGCCCGGTTCACCGGAGTCCTGCTAGCCCAGTGCTACAGCCTGGATTCACTCGCTGATGACTGACACGTTCGATGCTGGGTCATGGATGCCTGTCCCTGTAAGTTTGTGCCACTTTGGGTTTACGACTAGCCATGTCAGCCCGGGCTCCTTATCATATGGATGCTAGCGACACTGTCATATACGTGTGCCAAAAGGCGCAAACGGTCCCGGGTAAAGGTAAGGCGACACCCGTAGGAATACCGTGCGTGAGGCCGCAAAGTGATATGAAGTGTTACATGCTAGATCTATGTGGCATCGAGTCGGGGTCCTGACAGCGGTGTTGCATGTGTTTTTGGTGTTGCATATATGTTTGTGTTTGCAGGTACCGGTATTTGAAATGCGATAGTTGCCAATATTTTGCCGGAATGTTGATTCATTTCCGTTCCGGCGAGAATTTTGGCACTATGCATTCTTTTTTGTCATATTTTTAGGGAAGTTCATGCCAAAAAAATTCTTGGTTCTAAAATATCGTTTTGCTCTACCCCATAGGCGACCATGGTCACCGAAGGCATCGTGAATAGGTTTTTGAGCTCCGCGAAGGCCGAGATGCTTCAAAAGAACGAGACGGAGATAAGATGTCCGTGTCGAAGATGCAAGCTGAAGAGCCTTATTGCGGACCCGGATTCCGGGCAGGTGCGGGACCACCTGCTCTTGCGTGGTTTCATGGATGGATATCGGTGGCAAGGTGATGAAGATGACTATGAAGTCGTCCATGGGGGCCGGGCAAGCTAGAAATGAGGAAGGGCAACAAGACAAGTACCACCGCGGCGAGGGCGGGCGAGAAGACGAAGAATCTCCAGGACATGATCACGACGGTGATGCTGTACACAGTTACAAAGGGTACACCACTAGGGCGGAGGCCGAATCTAGATACGCCCGCTATCTAGCGGGAGAGAGGAGGGAGCGTTGGAGGAACCGGATGAAGACCAGTTTGATCGCGATGATGCTCATCGTGATGACCGCAGCTCTCTTCTATGTGATGGTAGTTTAGATGATTGATATCGACTTGTAATGTGAAGACAAACCCGATACTCGCGGTCTCGAGACTTGTAATGTTTTATGTTTGTTCGGTCTTTCGAATTCGGAGACTAATATGATGAATTGTATTCGGAGAATAATCTACTATTGTATTCGATGAATCTGTTGTTGCTGTGTGCTACTGTCTATATTCTGTCAAATAATATATTTTGTAATCTGTGCAAAAATCAAAAAAGAAAAAAAAACAAATATTCATACTAATGGCGCATCACCACAAGGTGCGCCATTAGTATGCCAAAGGATACTAATGGCGCATCAAGACAGAGTGCGCCATTAGTATGACAAAGCAGATGGTTAACATATGGCCCCCCGGGAGGCATACTAATGGCGCATGGTGTTACATACTAATGGCGCACTTCCTGGTGCGCCATTAGCATACCAGATACTAATGGCGCACCAGTGGTGCGCCATTAGTAAAAAATTCTAGTGGCATGATACTAATGGCGCACCGGTAGTGCGCCATTAGTAGGCAAAACCGGTGCGTCATTAGTAGGGCTTTTCCTAGTAGTGCTCTGCCTTCCACTGCAGCAATTCCAGTACGGTACCGAGCTTTGTGTTGCCATCTTCGCAATTAGGGTACAACTCTTTTTTGTGATCCTCTAACATGCGACCGAACTTCAGCTTCTCCTTTTGACTTTCGCATTGCGTCCTTGCATCGACAATGACCAGGCAGAGATCATCATCATCGGGCACATCGTCTGGTTCCTCTTGATCTTTAGCAGCTTCACCCGTTGCAGCATCATCGGGCACATCGTCTGGTTCCTCTTGATCTTCACCAGCTCCCCCCGTTGCAGCATCACCGTATTCAGGGGCACATAGTTGTCATCGTACTCTTCTTCTTCGCCGTCTACCATCATAACCCCTATTTCTCCGTGTCTCGTCCAAACATATAGTGTGGCATGAAACCCTTGTAAAGCAGGTGGGAGTGAAGGATTTTCCGGTTAGAGTAAGACCTCGTATTCCCACATTCAGTGCATGGACAACACATAAAACCATTCTGCTTGTTTGCCTCAGCCGCATCGAGAAACTCATGCACGCCCTTAATGTACTCGGAGGTGTGTCTGTCACGGTACATCCATTGCCGGTTCATCTGCGTGCATTATATATAATTAAGTGTCCAAATTAATAGAAGTTCATCATCACATTAAAACCAAAGTGCATACATAGTTCTCATCTAACAACATATAGCTCTCCAGAGCATCTAATTAATTAAACCATACATTGAAACTATGTAAAACATTTCAATGCGAAAACAAATGCGATTATAATCACAACCAAGGTAACAATTGATCCAACGGCATAATGATACCAAGCCTCGGTATGAATGACATATTTTCTAATCTTTCTAATCTTCAAGCGCATTGCATCCATCTTGATCTTGTGATCATCGATGACATCCGCAACATGCAACTCCAATATCATCTTCTCCTCCTCAATTTTTTTTATGTTCAACAAATTGTTTTCTTATTCAACTAAATTTAACCTCTCGACAATAGGGTCGTTTGGCATTTCTGATTCACATACATCCTACATAAATAAAATCTATGTCGCGTTGGTCAGCATAATTTTCATAAACAATAAATGAACCAATAGTTATAAAGATAATATATATACCACATCCGAATCATAGACAAGACGAGGGCCGACGGGGGCGGATACCAAAACCATCGCACTATATAAGATGCAATAATACAAGTATCTATGTAAAGATACAAGTAAGAATATTTTTCCTTTCAGAAAGAAGATAAGAACAAGAGGCTCACCACGGTGGTGCCGGCGATGAGCTCGGCGCGGGTGATTGAGGCGGTGAAGACGGGGACGGGGCGTGATGGACCACTAAATCTAGACAAATATTGAGGAAAATAGAGCTTGGAGGTCGAGTTTGGAGAGGAGAAATCTTAAGTAGTGTGGCTCGGGCATTCCATCGAACACCTTGTGTGCATAGGAGGTGAGCTAGAGCACCACTAAGCCCTCTCCCCCTCGGCCAGAAAAAATAGAGTAGTGTGCTCTGCTCTTACGCGAGGGGGTATATATAGGCACCTCATTGGTCCCGGTTGGTGGCATGAACCGGGACTAAAAGGGGAGGCTTTGGTCCCGGTTCAAGCCACCAACAAGGACCAATGGTGGTGGGCCAGGTGCGAGGCCCATTGGTCCCGGTTCGTCCCATCAACCGGGACCAAAAGGTCCAGATGAACCAGGACCAATGGCCCACGTGGCCCGGCCGGCCCCCTGGGCTCACGAACCGGGTCCAATGCCCCCATTGGTCCCGGTTCTGGACTGAACCGGGACTAATGGACTGACCCGGCCTGGACCAAAGCCCTGTTTTCTACTAGTGGACCCTGAAATTGAAAAGCACTACAAATGAACTCTAAAAAGGTTGAAAGTTGGCATGGTACATCATTTCACCCACATAGCATGTGCAAGAAAGTAGAGAGGGTTACGGCAAAAACTGGATGCACTTCGTGTACAAAACGGATAATCTGTTTCGAAGTATCAGGATTTCATACGGAAACTCGTCTGTTACAATAGGCATTTCAAATGAACTACGAAAAGGTTGAAAGTTGGCATGGTATCATCATAATAGTTGTGGAGAGAAAGTCTTCACTTTTTTCGCTTGTGTGTTGTGCTTATTGCGCCGTAACCATGGATAATCTTCATCGTTTATCAGGATGCTTGGGTCAGCCTTGACTTTGAAGGGAGGAATTTCATGAAACTTTTCATAATCTTCAGACATGTCTGTCTTACCCTCCACTCCCACGATGTCCCTTTTTCCTGAAAAAACTATGTGGCGCTTTGGCTGATCGTACGATGTACTAGAACATGATAGCGCGCGTTGCCGCGCCCGCCCAATTTTAGAATGTAATAATCAAAGCTTTTGTAAAGAAAATGTACACTCTTGCCACATTTTTACATTTTTCAAATTTCTATTCATCATTGGACATTCAAAGGGCAAAAGAAGTGACATCTCGTATTTTCTCAACAAGAACAAGAGGCCAAAAATAAGTTGATGCATGTTCTTATGAGTAGCAAATATAAGATAAAAAATCAAATAGCTCAATCTTCCGCTCTTACGTATACCTCAAAATTTGCATTTGACAGAGACAAGCAAAGCAGAAAATGAAGTGATCATCCAATCAAAGTCGATTGGCTTGAGAGGAAATTAAACAGATAGTGTAAGAATATTTGACATGTTTCATCTACATCATACCAAGATACATGCATTTTGTAGCAACCCATGGAAATACATTGGAGTCATGGATTTGTGAAGAAAAGGGGATCGGAAGTAGATATATGATATATCACCAAGGAATCTAGGCGGAGGCAGTGCAAGTTCTATGGGAGGCCGCTCGATCAAGCCATGTGACTGGCCACATGGATCCCCGGCAAGAGCCATAAAACTGAAATAATATGTCCATGGTTACAAAAAATGCTTGCTGGAACTGAAGTGTTGAATAGGTGCAGAATAAAATTACCTCATGCTAATGACAACATTGTGCTTTGTCATCCATATATGAGTCGATGGGGATTTGAACATATGTCTGCCGTAGAAGGTGTCGAGCCACCGCAAGCCACAGAAGCATGTTAGTAGGAGATGTTGGCCTCTTATAGTTGCGGCAAGCCTCAAGTGCTCAACCCAGTCCTAGTTTTACCTGCCTACCCCTGATCCGCATCTTCATCTTCATCTTCCCATCACCCAGCACAAAGAAGCGCCCGAAGGATGCAGTGGTGCGGGACCTCTGCATGGCTGGAGGCGGCCGGAGTAGAAGTGCACCTTGACGCTCGACCTCTGCTCTCTCGCATGTCCTAGCTATTGGAACCGCCATCCTACTGCTCCCGGAAGCTCTGCCATTTTATACCGACGCCGGCGTAACTGCCCTCACACACCGGTGGCAACGCAGTGCAGCGGAATAGGTCCACCGGGCACTCGCCAGAAAAACCGTGCCACATCCTCCGCCTGATTGTTCAAGGCGAGCACAATGGCGTGACCTGGTCGGCCGCATCTCCCCACCCAGGCCAATCCGTCGTTGCCTGCCTCGCTCTGTATTCACTGCCCGTTGATCACGGGAATATTAGAGGAGACGCCACCGATGGAGATTTTATTTCGTGACCTTATCTTTTAGGCGAGGTGGATGCCTGAGCGGTGCTGGCGGAGAGGAGAAGAACGGCGGCAACTCAGACGGGAGAGGGAGGGATCAGGGTGCGGGGATGAAAGAAAGGCGTGGACCATCTAAACAGGCCAGTGAATTCAGTGCACCGGCCCGGTTACAATACCAGCCCAATCAACCACAACAGAGCTAGAGAGTTCTGTAGAGTAGCGGCCCAAGAAACGAGTGAAGACAACCAGCCGACTTGGGATTGATGCAATCGGACGGCGAGCGACGGCAAAGCGCTGTGGAGGCTCCTAGGTCGTTCTGTCATACTGTTTCTTAATTCGCTTCCTTATCTTTTCTTTTTCTCGGTTTGGTAGACATGTCTTTCACATAGATAACCTGTCCCACATTATTGGCTAGGACGAACGGTTCGTCAGTGTATCCAAGATTGTTCAGATCCACTATTGTCATTCCGTACTATGGGTCTACATGTACCCCGCCTCCTGACAGATTGACCCATTTGCACTTAAACAAAGGGACCTTAAAATCATGTCCGTAGTCAAGTTCCCATATGTCCACTATGTAACCATAATATGTGTCATTTCCCCTCTCGGTTGCTGCATCAAAGCGGACACCGTTGTCTTAGTTGGTGCTCTTTTGATCTTGGGCGATCGTGTAAAATGTATTCCCATTTATCTCATATCCTTTGTAAGTCAATACAGTCGAAGATGATCCCCTGGACAACGAGTATGGCTCATCATAAATAGTGTTGTCACCTTTGAGACATGTTTCCAACCAACTGCTGAAAGTCATGATGTGTTCACATGTAATCCAGCCGTCACACTGCTCTAGGTGTTTGGAGCGCAGACTGTTCTTGTGTTCATCGACATACGGGGTCACCAAGGTAGAGTTCTGTAGAACTATGTAGTGTGCTTGAGACCAAGAATGCACGTCCCTGCATATTATTGAGTCTGCTCCTAGCATGCCTTTCCCAGTCAGTCTCCCATCATACCGCGATTTAGGGAGACCTATTTTCTTAAGGCTAGGAATGAAGTCAACACAAAACCCAATGACATCCTCTGTTTGATGGCCCATGGAGATGCTTCCTTCTGGCCTAGCACGGTTACAGACATATTTCTTTAGGACTTGCATGAATCTCTCAAAGGGGAACATATTGTGTAGAAATACGGGGCCCAGAATGACAATCTCATCGACTAGATGAACTAGGACGTGCGTCATGATATTGAAGAAGGATGGTGGGAACACCAGCTCGAAACTGACAAGACATTGCGCCACATCACTCCTTAGCCTTGGTATGATATCTGGATCAATCACCTTCTGAGAGATTGCATTAAGGAATGCACAGAGCTTCACAATGGCTAATCGGACGTTTTCCTGTAGAAGCCCCCTCAATGCAACCGGAAGCGGTTGCGTCATAATCACGTGGCAGTCATGAGACTTTAGGTTCTGAAACTTTTTCTCTGGAATATTTATTATTCCCTTTATATTCGACGAGAAGCCAGTCGGGACCTTCATACTGAGCAGGCATTCAAAAAAGATTTCCTTCTCTTCTTTGGTAAGAGCGTAGCTGGCAGGACCTTCATACTACTTTGGACGCATGCCGTCTTTTTCATGCAAATGTTGCAGGTCCTCCCGTGCCTTAGGTGTATCTTTTGTCTTCCCATACACGCCCAAGAAGCCTAACAGATTCACGCAAAGGTTCTTCGTCACGTGCATCACGTCGATTGAAGAGCGTACCTCTAGCTCTTTCCAGTAGGGTAGGTCCCAAAATATAGATTTCTTCTTCCACATGGGTGCGCGTCCGTCAGTGTCATTCGGAACAGCTAGTCCGTCGGGACCCTTTCCAAATATTACGTGTAAATCAGAGACCATATCAAGTACGTGATCACCGGTACGCATGGCGGCCTTCTTCCGGTGATCTGCCTCGCTTTTGAAATGCTTGCCTTTCTTTCAACATTGATGATTGGTCGGGAGAAATCGACGATGGCCCAGGTACACATTCTTCCTGCATCTGTCCAGGTATATACTTTCGGTGTCAGCTAAACAGTGCGTGCATGCGTGGTATCCCTTGTTTGTTTGTCCTGAAAGGTTACTGAGAGTGGGTCAATCGTTGATGGTTACAAACAGCAACGCATGCAGGTTAAATTCCACCTTTTTGTGCTCATCCCACGCACGTACACCGTTTCCATTCCACAACTGTAAAAGTTCTTCAACTAATGACCTTAGGTACACATCAATTACGTTGCCGGGTTGCTTAGGGCCTTGGATGAGAATTGACATCATAATGAACTTCCGCTTCATGCACATCCAAGGAGGAAGGTTATACATACATAGAGTCACGGGCCAGGTGCTGTGATTGCTGCTCTGCTTCCCGAAAGGATTAATGCCATCCGCGCTTAAACCAAACCATACGTTCCTTGGGTCACCTGCAAACTGAGCCCAGTACTTTCTCTCGATTTTTCTCCACTGCGACCCGTCAGCGGGTGCTCTCAACTTCCCGTCTTTCTTACGGTCCTCACTGTGCCATCGTATCAACTTGGCATGCTTTTCGTTTCTGAACAATCGTTTCAACCGTGGTATTATAGGAGCATACAACATCACCTTCGCAGGAACCCTCTTCCTGCGGGGCTCACCCTCAACATCACCAGGGTCATCTCGTCTGATCTTATACCGCAATGCACCCCATACCGGGCATGCGTTCCAATCCTTGTACGCACCGCGGTAGAGGATGCAGTCATTAGGGCATGCATGTATCTTCTCCACCTCCAATCCTAGAGGGCATACGACCTTCTTAATTCGCCGCGTACGTACTATCGGCCAATTCATTATCCTTCAGAAGCTTCTTCTTCAATATTTTCAGTAGCTTCTCAAATCCTTTGTCAGACACAACATTCTCTGCCTTTCAATGCAGCAATTCCAGTACGGTACCGTGCTTTGTGTTGCCATCTTCGCAATTGGGGTACAACCCTTTTTTGTGATCCTCTAACATGCGATCGAACTTCAGCTTCTCCTTTTCACTT
This sequence comes from Triticum dicoccoides, assembly GCF_002162155.2. Lineage (NCBI taxonomy): Eukaryota > Viridiplantae > Streptophyta > Magnoliopsida > Poales > Poaceae > Triticum > Triticum dicoccoides. Next base: position 21,013,783 of record NC_041390.1, read on the forward strand.
TCGCACTTTTCCCTTGCATCAACAATGACTCGACGGAGATCATCATCGGGCACATCATCTAGTTCCTCTTGATCTTCAGCTTCCCCCGTTGCAGCATCACTGTATTTAGGGGGCACATAGTTGTCATTGTCCTCTTCTTCTTTGCTGTCTTCCATCATAACCCCTATTTCTCCGTGCTTCGTCCAAATATTATAGTGTGGCATGAAACCCTTATAAAGCAGGTGGGTGTGAAGGATTTTCTTGTCAGAGTAAGACCTCGTATTCCCACAATCAGGGCATGGACAACACATAAAATCATTCTGCTTGTTTGCCTCAGCCACTTCGAGAAATTTACGCACGCCCTTAATGTACTCGGAGGTGTGTCTGTCACCGTACATCCATTGCCGGTTCATCTGCGTGCATTATATATAATTATGTGTGTCAAAAGTAAGAAAAATTAGACAAGTATCTATCTAAAGTAAGATTTTTTTCTTTCAGAAAAAAGATAAGAACAAGAGGCTCACCACGGTGGTGCCGACGACGAGATCGGCGCAGGCGATCGACGGTGGTGAAGACGAGGACGGGGTGTGATGGACCGCTAAACCTAGACAAATCTCAGAAAAAATGGAGCTCCGAGGTTGAGCTTCGAGAGGAGAAAGCTTAACTAGCGTGGCTCGGGCATTTCATCGAACACCTCATGTGCAGAGGAGGTGAGCTAGAGCACCCAATGCCTTCCCCTCGCCGGCCAGCAAAAAAACAGAGCACTGTGGAGTGCTCTGCTCGCCGGCGATGGGGTATATATATGCAACTCATTTGTCCTGGTTCGTGGCTCGAACCGGGACTAAAGCCCAGCCTTCTGTTCCGGTTCGAGCCAAGAACCGGGACCTATGTTTGTGGGCCAGAAGCGGGGCCCATTGGTCCCGGTTCGTGCCAAGAACCGGGACAAATGGGCCCAAACGAATCGGGACCAATGCCCACAAGGCCTCGGCCAGTCCCCTGGGCTCACGAACCGGGACGAATGCATTCATTGGTCCCGGTTCGTGGCAGAACCGGGATTAATGGGCTGGTCAGGCCCGAACGAAAGCCCTTTTTTTACTAGTGTCTAGAGAGTATAGTTAGAGATCCTCTACACCTGGTGGTTTATGACTTCAACCAAGCATATTCCTGGTGAACGGTGCCTTGCTCGCTCTTTCCTCTGGGTGCACACCACGCATACGTTCTGCCAAAGTGCATGAATGAAGGAGTCCTTGAAAACTGGCCAACGTGCATGCCTCTTTATCTAACCCTTCCATGGGATACACTACAGCAAAATCTATCTCGCCAAGAAGCTGACTCCTTTGCCCAGCGAGGAGCCCTTTAATGTCGCTCCTCCTCCTATCACATCCCCAGTCTCCATGCGGCCATGTCGTACTAAACTTCCACTTCCACGCAGCAATCCCATCTAATGAAACGATGCAACCAGCCTGTCCCCGTTTGGCCAAACTTGGTGTTTTGACTTTTTTGCAAAGTTTAACCGGATCTAATGCTAGATTTAAAAAATTTAAGATCTGACTCCCTTTTCCTACCGCCAAGGTTTGCTGGCGGTAGGGTTTCATGACGTACCGCCAGGAGTTTAACGGCCATACCGCTAAAGATTGGTAAGCAACCGGTGAAAGTGGTTACAAAACAATTGGTAAGCTGTCAGGTTTCCAGCTCGTTGGTGAATACCTTGTACAACGCACTGGCCTTGCCCGTGTAGATGTTCACCTTGTCCCAAGCGTACGGTCGGGTATTGTCGCCTTCTTCGCCATACTCCATCCATGGACGCCGGACATCTTTCTCAGGATGGCCCACCAGCAATTACTCCCACATCCAAATAAAGAGGACCCAGAAAAATCCACACATGTCCGACTTTTCTTCCATGCTCTGCGTTGCAACGTCCAGCTACAAACACCAATTGATGATCAGATAACACAATTTAAAGCAACATACATCACTAGTAGAAAAATGAGCTTTGGTTCGGCCAGAAAAGAGCATTAGTACCGGTTGCATTATGAACCGGGACTAATGTGAGCATTAGTCCCGGTTCGAGCGGTTAGGGCACTGTACAGGCATTACTCCCGGTTCAAATGGGACCTTTAGTCCCGGTTGATGCCCCGAACCGGGACTAAAGGGTGTGATGCCCATTAGTACCGGGTCGTGGCACGAACCGGTAACCGGTACTAAAGGTTCATGCCACGAACCGGTACTAATATTGCAATTTTCAAATCCTAAACACCCCCCTGTATCGCCTTTTCAGTTTTGTAAAAAGCAAAAGAAAATGATAAAAATTTCAAAAGTTAAAATCCTTCAAGATGTAGTTATGTTACTACATCTACTAGTTAGGAAAATTTAAAATTTAAAATTTGGACATGTTTTGCAAAAAGTGTAGGGAAAAATGTAAAACGGCTATAATTTTTTGCATACGATATCAGGAAAAAAACGTATAATATATCAAAATGTTCAGCACGAAAATCCGCATCTGGTATTGACAGCCTACGGCCTGTTTGCAAATTTTTAGAATCCTCAAATTCTAAAAAGAAAAAAGTTATGCTTAAATTTCAGTTTTTTCAATTTTCGTTAAATCTAGTCAAACTATGGTCAAACTACTTATTCAATAATTATTAGTGTTACTAAATAATTATTCAAGAATATTAGTGTTACTAAATAATTATTCAAGAATATTAGTGTTACTAAATAATTATTTCATTTTTTTTGAATTTTGGTCAAATCTGGTCAAACTGTGGTCAAACTACTAATTCAAGAAATATTAGTGTTACTAAATAATTATTGTTTTTTAGAACGATTGTTTCAAACTCAAACTGTGAAATGTGTGACTTCATACTCAAGCTAAACTCCTGAGGGTTAATAGGATTGACTCTTACTATTGTCAGGAAAACAACAAGTGCAGACTTGGAAACGAGAGAGAATAGAACCCGGAAGTTAAGCGTGCTCAGGCTGGGGTAGTGAGAGGATGGTTGACCGTTCGGGAAGTTAGATGATTTGGAATGATGAGGGGTGATAAGAGATTAGAGATTAAATTGAGCAGTGATGAGGGCTGATTAGAGATTAAAGGTTAAAATAATTCAGAAATTTGAAAATTCGGAAAAAAATTCAATTTTTTAAAAAAATCAAAAAAATCAAAAAAATTCCTTCAATACCGGTTTGTGGCACCAACCGGGACTAAAAGTGGATCCCACACAGCGGCCACGTGGAGGGCCTTTAGTCTCGGTTCGTATAAGAACCGGGACTAAAGGGGGGCCTTTAGTAACGATCCTTTAGTCCCGGTTCCAGAACCGAAACAAATGACCCTTTTTCTATTAGTTCATACGTCCCTAAACGAATATTGAGATATTTCTATTACGGAACGGTATAGGTACGCGAGTCCAATAGATCTCCAATTGTACCTGGCATCCCAGTCAGTCAGGAAGTTGAGATACATTCATAAGGCAGTATCCCCCGAGTAGAAGATACAACAAGTAGACCCTCACGTACTGCTCCACAAGATGGTTGGTACACCGATTGTTCGGTTGTCCTTCATGGGAGGGCAGTCGCCGATGAGGGCGATAATCCTCTCCCGCCAGTTGTTCCTCTCCTCTCGCCCAGATTCATCGATGGAGTATTATCATGCGCATTTAGCTTCATCGATGGACCACATGAGAAGACAGCGAAGATCAACACACTGTCCCACTGGCCATTGTTAATTCATCTTCCTCGCTCGGAGATGTACTCAAGCCCCCGCGAACGCATTTAGATACATTGTCGTCTGTCTTAAGGAATATGGCAATTGTAGTGTAGCTACATCTTGTGGATCCGCTGTTGCTTGTCAACAATTTACCCTACAATTCAAGACAGTATTTTAGGCAGGGAAAGGCATCTTTGGCTCTTTGCACTCAACGGTAATAATGGTATAATTGCATACTTGTATCCCAAGATGAAAGTGCAAAAGTCACCGCGCCTCCGCGAACGATTTCCTGCACAATTTTTCATGTTAACATTCAATCTGCTATTTGCGAAACAAATACCAGACCATCTCTTCCATGAGTAAGGTTGTAGAAGTATTTCTTATGCGCTATCACACAAATTACTTTTTTGAGAAACAAATCAGACGAAGTAAGGTTTACGCTGGATATTCCTATAAAAAAAGGTTTACGTGGATAGATGGGCTTCCTCCCCTCCCTCCGCCGCCGCCGGAAGACGCCGCCGGCCTAAGCCCGGAGGCCGATGGCGGTGGCGGGGGATCTCCTCTCCCGTGCGTCTCCGGGGTGGGGCGGACCCCAAGGCGTGTGGTGGCGTGACCGATCTGAGATCTGCGGCGCGGCGGATGGCGGCAGGCGGCGGGAGGCCGGCCCGTCCTCGGACGACGACGGCTTGGCGCGGCGGAGGCCAGGGCTGCGGGCGCTGCGGATGGCCTTTCAGGCAGCGGCGGCCGGCTTGGCTGCGGTGGTGTGCATGTTGTCTTCAGATCGACGGCGGCGGCGTGGAGGGCCTGGTGGTCTCGTCGGCGGCATCTCTGATCAGATCCGTTCTGACCGGTGCAGCCGGCGGTGGTGGTCATCTCTTTCGTCAGAGGTGGTCGGCCTGAGGCTGGGTGTTTGGATCTCGGAATCCGTCATCTGGCACCAACTGCGAGTCGGGGAGATGTAGTTGCCGGTGAAAACCGAGCCGGCGGTGGGCGATGACGGCGTTCCACGTCGGTACCTTGATGAAGGCATCGTCATGTGACTTCTGTCGACCCACTTGTATTGCTCCGGGGAAAACCCTAGGATCCAGACCGGACGATGGCAGCACTGCGGTGTCGTTTCTCTCTTGGGAGTGTCGTTTTGTGGAGCAGCGCTGGAAGTCAGAGGCAGGAGGTGGAGCGGTTTCGTCTTGCACGGAGCTTCGGCGGAGATGTCAAGTCATGCCTGACCAACAGGTGCTACGCTTGGTCATGCCTGGTCGGCAGGTGCTACGCACGACAGATCCTTCAAGGGCTTCAAGTTGTGTCGGCTGGTGGTACGTGGCAGCATGGCGCTGAGGTGTATCAGTGGCGACCGCGACGTGTACAGCTGTTTGCGCACAGGGAGGAGGTGCCGTTGGGCGCCGTGGTGGCGTCGTCGATAGCTAGACCGAGCAAAGTTGATGCATCAGTACAATTCTGAACATGGAGCGGTGGCAGTTGGCGGCGACGATCTCTAAGAGCACGTCGGACCAGTGTGTGCCCCATACCCGGCAAGTGACTAGGTTGGGGTCTCAGGTCTTAGATGTTAGGCTTGGTTGCGATGTCTGTTTGGTATTAGGCCCAGGCTATCTGCACCCCTTCATCAACTGAATAGGTGTAGCGACAGTTTGTTGCTTAGACGGCGGCTTTAGTCTTATTGTTATATGAATTTGTAAGGTCTTATGAGAATCTTTACCTACTAATAAAGCGGCTATCGCTTCTGGTCGTCCGTCATTAAAATTATCCTTCAAGTTGGTTAAAATTAGCCAACAATGCCATCCGTAAGTGGAAAAATGATTCGATTTTTCGGACCAAAAATCGACGTCTCCTTCGTTATTTTATAGGGACGCGACGAGTAGAGATCATAGAACAACGAGTATCCGAGTGGTTGGCTGGTCGCTCCGGCCCATGTGCGGGGCTTCACTCCCCTATTTTCATTTTACTTTTTTGTCTTTTCTTTTCTCATTCTGTTTTCTTTCTTCTTTAACTTAATTCCGGATTTTAATACTCCAAAAGTTGCAAGTTTGATAAAAAATCATAAAATATATTTGAATTAAAAAATGTTTACAAAATCATAAAAAGTTTGCAGTTTAAAAGATGTTGGTGGTTTTACAAAACTGTTCGCAAAATTATATAAAAAAATCACAATTTGTAAAAAAGGTCAGGAAATAAAATGAAGTTCATGATTTTGAAAAAATGACCGTGTATTCGAAACATATTCAGGAATCTGAAAAAAATGTCCATCAAATTTTATAAAATGTTCACAATAATAATAATAAATGTATGTGTTTTAATTTTGTTCCCCAATTTAAAAAAATTCATCGATTCAAAAAATGTTTGTTGAGTCAAAAAATGTTAATGAATACGAAACTGGTTCATACATTCAAAAAAATTGTAAACAGAACTAATGTTCATGATTTTTTTTTTGAGAAAATCAAAAATTTAAACAAAAAAATGTTTGTCGATTCAAAAAACTGTTTGTTGATTCAAAAGTATTTTATGTCTAGGATTTGATTAGTTCTTCAAAAGTCTTTATATGTTTTGGCGTTGGGAGTAGTTCGTGGTCAATGAGATTTGTTTTTAAAGTTTTAAACGTTCCCTTGCGCAACATAATGACAAGTGTGGCATGCACCGGTAAACTCATAGCCTTGAGATTTACCATGTCGAGTGCATTGTGATCACGTAAACATCGCGACCATAATCGGTTAGGGTGAGAAAAAAAATGGCAACATGGTGAACCACTATGTTAAAATAGAGTACGCATATATTAGAATATTGAGTCATACTTATTTAGTTAGCCATAATTTTTTGTCTCCAAAGTCTCCGCTGCGATTAGTGCTCTTATAGAGAAGATACCACAAATAGTTCACACAGACATCGATAGCCCAGTGGCTGGATCTTGTCTCTTTCCACCCGGAGACTGGGGTTTGACCCCAGGCTTGGCAAATTTCCCCTCAATTTTTGTCACGCACCCCCCCTCCACCAATGCGCGTTCATGGGCCAGCCCGCAGGCGCGACGCCCCTGTTTTTTTCTTCATCTTTTGTCTGTTTGTTTTTTTCATTTCTTATTTTGTTTTTCCCTTCTCCAAATTTCAAAATGTTGCGAATTTTGAAAAACATGTTCGAGAAATTATAAAATATTTTCGAATTAAAAAAATATTTGGGAAATCATAAAATTTACACAGTTTCAAAAATATTAGTAATTTAAAAATATTAGTAATTTTACAAAATTGTTTTTAAATTTAAAAAAATCACAATTTGGAAAAATATATCCGATAATAAAACCATGTTCATGATTTTGAAAGAATAATCCTGTATTCGAAACAAATTCGTGAATCTGACAAAAATGTCCATCAAATTTTAGAGCTAGCTTGCCAAGTGTCACTTAACAAATGGTCTACACAGTACAGTTACAACCAAAATATTTTCTTTAAAGTTTTTGTGTGCAGATTCAAGTATTTTTAAGATATTCATGTCTTTCAAACCCAAGCTCTAAATTTAGCACGCTATTTATGAAAATAGCTCAGAAAAAATTGTAGATTCTAAATATGATATTATCTTGCATGTTAATTATTTTTATGTGCAAAATTAATTAGCACTTCTCCTTTTCTATTAAAGGCATGGATGTTTCTTACTCCCATTTTTCACACGTCACTTATTATCAGATTTTCATCCGTCGTTTGGTTCGTCCATTTGCACATAATATAGAAAAATAAAATAAAATATGTTCACAATTTTTTGTAAATAGTATAAAACGTTTATGAATTCAAAAAATGTTCTTTATTTTAGAAATTGTTCGAAAAATTGTAAAAGTGTTCATTTGAAAAATGTTCATGATTTAAAATGTGTGCATGGGTTTAAAAAATGTACATGATGTCAAAAATTGTTCATAATTTCACGAAATTGAGAGTGATATTGTATCTCGATGATGCAACAAAATATGGTCATAGCCATTGAAGATTATGAAAAAAATCTCCCGTTGCAACGCACGGGCCCTTTTGCTAGTAATTAATAAAGTGGCCTTATGCATCGCCGAGATGCAGAGGCCGGGGGTCATCCTCTTTTTTTTAAAAAAAAATGGGTTTTGGATTGGGGACTCCGCTGTTTTTTCTCTTAAAAAGAAATTGACAGTGGGCCGGGCTTGTCCAGGCCAGGATTATAGGTAGGCCTCACTGCACGCCTGCAGTTTGCTCCGCTCTGTCGTCCCTCCGCTGCAGTGGGAGGACGGAGGAGCGGCGGCGCCGCCGACCTCAATCGGCTCCGTCGGCGGCAGCCACCCTCGAATCGAGGTCAGTCCGCCCCTTCTCCTTGCTCCCCTTTTCCATCTCGTACTGATTTCTTCTGTTTTCTCCTCTTCCCTAGCTCGTCGGCGGCGGTGTCCGATCGGAAGGAGACGGGAACAACCTGCCGCCATCTCCCTCTGCAGCGGGTCACCGGCCAGGTAATGGCCGCCCTCCTCCCTCCCGCCCGCCCCCGCGCTGGTCACGGGCCACTCCAGGATCCGAACCAATCTCCCTTCTCCTTTCCATAATTCCCTTCTCAGTTTCCCCCTTTTCGTAGTTCCTCATCTCAATTTCGTCATATCCGAACAAGGTTGCCAAGTTAGCTTTACATTTGCAGTGCCTGTCATTAAGTTTGTTGCAGATTGATTATAAGTAAGACCAGATGTGGATTTGAAATTGGCAATACCTTCCACATTGCCTTGTGTTGTAGCACTACACTTCCTCTCGGTCAACAATTGATGCCTACTATCTTTTTATTTGTCGTTTGAGTTGCAGAACCGTCAAGCTCAGACAAGAAAAGTAGGAACTAAAGTTACATGCATGCCTAATCTGCATATAGGTATAGGCCAATTCTCTTGTGTTTATGTGTAATACGAGGGAAATTATTAGTGGACCAGTCTAATATGGGGGAAATGATTAAAGGCAAGGTAATACGGGACAAAAGATAAATAGATCAATCTAATATGTGGAAACTGATCAATAGACCAAATGTAATATTGGGGCAAACGATTAATAGATACAAAGTAATATGGCAAATGATCAAGTGTCCAAGTAATAAGTGTTAATATATGATCACAGCCACTGAAGATTTGAGGTCGGGTCACCCCTTCTCCTTCCTCTCCTACTCCATCTCCTTGTAATTTTTTTGATTTCTCTTCTTTCTGAGTGAAAAACTTAGCTTGATTCCACTCATAGCCTTAACGTTTCATTGTTTCGACAGCTGAGAGAAAGAGACGAGAGGTTGCTCTGACAGATAGGATGGATCCTGTGGAGATTGCCCAAGGGTAGGAGCTCTAGTTTCTCCCTTCACTTTGTATATTGGGCTGGTCTGCCAGATGTATGTAAAATTCTATATGCGTCCGCGTTGATTGAAGAATCGGCCCACTGATTCGATTTGTTGTGGCTGTTGCTGCATTTCAGGGTTGATGCCAGGCCCGAGTGTTCTTTGACACCAACTGACCCTGTGTCCAAGGTGCTCAATGATGATGACCTGCTAATCGAGATCCTCCTCCGCCTCACTCCGAAGCCATCCTCCCTCCGCAACGCCTCCCTCGTCTACAAGCGATGGCGCCACATCCTCTTCGACCCTCAATTCCTCGGGCGCTTCCGCAAGCACCATTGGAAGCTCCTCGGCTTCTTCTACCAACAGTTTAATGAAGCCCCCAACTTCACTCCAATTTCGGACCAGTTGGACCTCATCGCAGCAGCGTTGCCGGAGAACCTGTTTCATCCTTATTCTGGAGGAGGCGTCTTCCTTGGCTGCCGTGATGGCATCGCCCTCGTCCTCCACCGTGCGCGCCATGAAGCCATCATTTGGGAACCCACCACCGGGGGCAAAAACCACTTGGCTTTTCCACCGGCTGTGAGTGATGGCTTCGAAACCTCTGTTATGAGCGCGGCGGTGATGTGCTCTGCCCGCGACGTTCATCAGCACTTGCACAACGAGAACTGCTTGAGCACATTCAAACTGGTACTGGTGTGCCAGGAAGATTTCGCTAACCAAAAAAAGGTATCTGTTTGCCTCTACGACTCCAAGTCTAATACATGGGGAGATATTATATCCATAACGGATACATGCAAGATTGCTAATGTGGCAAGGCCCAGCGTCATGGTTGGGAATGCACTTTACTGGTTGCTCTCTGGAGCCAACATCCTTGAGTTTGATTTTGAAAGGCAGACCCTTGTTGTGATTGAGAAGCCGACAACATATGCCCATGTTACTGGTTCTAGCGTCGACACGTTCTTTCAGATCTTACGAGGAGAGGATAATTGCCCTGGCCTTGCGGTTCTTTCAAAGTTAAAACTGAGCATTGAGTTATGGGGGAGGAAGTCAAACGGTGATGGTATTGTCTCATGGGTGCTGCAGAAATGTGTTCAACTTGACGAGCTCTTTTCAAGACCCGCGCGCAGGAAAAATGTCATCCTGTTGGCGGGGTATGATGAGGACACAAATGCGATATTTCTGTCTTCGGATTCTCATGATTTCATCCTCCAGCTTGAGTCGGTGCAGTTCAGATATATTGGAAGGAGAGAATGCACACACTTCAGAATGTATTATCCGTATACAAATTTCTACATTGCAGGTAATACATCGTTGAGTAATTTCTTCTGTTGAATTCATTACATTACTTATGGTACATGTTTGATGTGATATCATTGGCTCATTGGTCTGCTTAAAGGCTGACAAGATATTTGTGAGTAAATTGATTTAGGCATACCAGAACAAGGTTACCAACTTTGCTTTACATTTGCAGTCCCAGATTTGTCATTATATTAAGTTTGGTGCAGTTTGATTATAAGTAAGACCAGATTTGGATTTGAAATTGGCACTACCACAGTGCCTTGTTGTAGCACTACACTTACTCTCGGTCAACAATTGATGCCTACTGTTTTATAATTGTCGTTTGGGTTGCAGAACCATGAGTTTGATCCTTTTGCTAAGGATCAATCAGAGACAAGAAAAGTAGGAATTAAGTTATATGCATACCTAATCTGCATATAGGTGTAGGCCAATTCTCTTGTGTGTATGTGCAATATGAGGCAAATGATCAGTAGAATAGTCTAATATTGGGGAAATGATTAAAGACAAGGTAATACGGTACAAAAGATCAATAGATCAATCTAATATGTGGAAATTGATTAATGGGGTAGGGGGGTAATATAGGGCAAATGATCAATCGACCAATCTAATATTGGGGCAAATGATTAATAGATACAAAGTAATATGGCAAATGATCAAGTATGCAAGTAATAAGGGTTATCTATATATGATCACAGACACTGAACATTTGAGGTCAGGACACCCCTTCTCCATCTCCTCGTAACTTTTTCGTTTTCTGTTTTGTCCTAGTGGAAAACCTAGCTTGATTCCCGCTCATAAGCCTTACATTTCATTGTTTTGACAGCTGTGGGAAAGAGAGGAGAGGGTGCTGCGACAGATAGGATGGAACCTGTTGAGATTCCCCAAGGGTAAGACCTCTAATTTCTCCTTTCACTTCCTGTATATTAGGCTGGTCCGCCAGATGCATGTAAAGTTATATATGCATCCGTATTTATTGATTTGTTGTGGCTGTTGCTGCATTTCAGGGTTGATGCCAGGCCCGAGTGTTCTTTGACACCAAATGACTCTGTGTCCAAGGTGCTCAGTGATGATGACCTCCTAATTGAGATCCTCCTCCGCCTCACTCCGAAGCCATCCTCCCTCCGCAACACCTCCCTCATCTACAAGCGATGGCGCCGCATCCTCTTCGACCCCCAATTCCTCGGGCGCTTCCGCAAACACCATTGGAAGCTCCTCGGCTTCTTCTACCAACAATTTAATGAAGCCCCCATCTTCACTCCAATTTCGGACCAGTTGGACCTCATTGCAGCAGCGTTGCCGGAGAACCTGTCTGATCCGTATTCTCTAGGTGGCGTCTTCCTTGGCTGCCGCGATGGCATCACCCTCGTCCTCGACTGCGCGCGCCATAAGGCCATCATTTGGGAACCCACCACCGGGGGCAAAAACCACGTGGCTTTTCCACCAGCAGTCAGTCATGGCTTTGAAACCTCTGTTGTGAGCGCAGCGGTGATGTGCTCTGCCCGCGACGTTCATCAGCACTTGCACAACGAGAACTGCTTGAGCACATTCAAACTGGTACTGGTGTGCCAGGAAGATTTCGCTAACCAAACAAAGGTATCTGTTTGCCTCTACGACTCCAAGTCTAATACATGGGGAGATATTATATCCATGACGGATACATGCAAGATTGCTAATGCGGCAAGGCCCAGCGTCATGGTTGGGAATGCACTTTACTGGTTGCTCTCTGGAGCCAACATCCTTGAGTTTCATTTTGAAAGGCAAACCCTTGTTGTGATTGAGAAGCCGACAACATATGCCCATGTTACTGGTTCTAGCGTCGACATGTCCTTTCAGATCTTACGAGGAGAGGATAATTGCCTTGGCCTTGCGGTTCTTTCAAAGTTAAAACTGAGCATTGAGTTATGGGGGAGGAAGTCAAACGGTGATGATATTGTCTCATGGGTGCTGCAGAAATGTGTTCAACTGGACGAGCTCTTTTCAAAACCCGCGCGCAGGAAAAATGTCATCCTGTTGGCGGGGTATGATGAGGACACAAATGCGATATTTCTATCTTCGGATTCTCATGATTTCATCCTCCAGCTCGAGTCGGCGCAGTTCAGATATATTGGAAGGCGAGAATGCACACACTTCAGAATGTATTATCCATATACAAATTTCTACATTGCAGGTAATACATCGTAGAGTAATTTCTTCCGTTGAATTCATTACATTTAGTTATGGTAAATGCTTGATTTGATATCATTGGTGTGCTTCAAGGTCGGCAAGATATTTGTCAGAATGGTCAGAATTGATATGCTCGAGTCGGTGTCAGAGTAAATTGAGTTTTTCTGTTTTGTCAGAATGGTCATGTTAGGGCAATGCAAGTCGAGGGGGGTTCCATTTCCATTCCTTGGCCACTACCCTTATGAGAGCTTAAACTATATCATTATTTATTATTGAAATAGACTGAATCTATATCAGAAGTATAATAAAAGTTATTGCTGCTTGGTAATCACTATGTGTGTAAACAAAATGCTATCAGTCTGTGCTTGTATCGATCTAAATGGATCGATGCATACTCTACCGAGATATCAAGTGCAAGGTGCTGTTTAAAGTGTATGAGTTGACAGGAAATGAGCCACGCATCTATAATAGTATCTGCCAATTTAGGATGATCTGGCCTCCCAGATTTCCCGCACTCAAGGATGATCCTGGAAAGTTTGCCTTTTGTCTCTGGTTGATGCAGCAATGGATAAGAGAAATTAGAACGACAGGGGATATCCTTTGAACCATGATCCTCAAGATATGATGCCTTGGATTGTTAATCATTAGTGTTTCCTGAATGTTTGTATACAACGGAATCAACTTCCATGTCTGTATGTTGAAGTATGTTATCTCTCACATGGATTTCAATTATGAATATGTGACAATACATTTTTCCTGTACTTATGAAAAGTGCAAAGTGCAACCTAGCTAAAAACATGTAGGGTAGTTGGGTGATGTTCATCTTGCCTTCTTCTATGACCAATTGGTATGTTTTAGTGGGTGAACTGTAAATAAATCTGTTTGGGTGTCAATATTTGTATCATATTGACTTAGTACCGGCTAATATTTGATTCCCATTGTACAGCTGATTGGCTTCTAAATTGTCCAGATCTTGTTATGCTTAATTACATCTCTGTCCTGATCTATGTTCTGTTTTTCTTGGAGCAGAGAGGCCACCTCAGTCTTGGATCAAAGAAGAGTGAGCTGCATTTCTCTCGTGGCAACTGGGTCCGTCGACATAAAATCTGTCTTAGAGAAGCAAGTGTAGTGGTATCCACAAGCTGTGTTTTCAGTCGGTTGTTTATTGCGTACTGAATTAGGATGTTCTATTTAACTGGATCAGGTGCTCCTATATTTGCTAGGAAATCCTAACTGTTTCCGAGAATCTTTGTACCGTTATGTTTGGAAATACCTGCTACCAACCTGTATTGCATGCCAACACAGTCCAGTATGTGCCTATTTGTTATGTTGTTTGTACCTGCAAACTGTGTTCTAATTAGCAGTGTGTAGTCTAGCAAGTTTAATTTTGAGGACCTATCAGGTGGTGAGATAAGAGCTTTGAATTTCTGCTACTGCTATTGAGTCTTGAATTTGGATCAGGCAGGTTCTGAGTATCCTAGCACTGTATAGATTGTAATCGTCATTGCATAACTAACAAGTACTTGAGGCAGATTTTTTTTACTCATTTAGTTATTTATCTTTCTTCTGATGTATAATATGTTTCTTCTTAGAGAAGTGAGTACAGTATCCTTTAGCTGTGTTTTGAGCTGGTCACAGGTTAACTTGGCGCTTGATTTGGATGCTATATACTCCCTCCGTAAAGAAATATTAGAGCGTTTAGATCACTAAAGTAGTGATTTAAAAGCTCCTATATTTGTTTACAGAGGGAGTATCTGTAACTGGATCAGGTGCTCATTTATACTCCTTTGATGTTATATCTAGAAATACTAGATATGGATGCCCTTTATTGCTGTTGTTTTTAATTAGTGTACTTGTGTCCCAGTGTTAACACTGGATTTTCCAGTGATAAAGGTAGCTAGTGATCTGACTGCAGTGCGAGGACTACAAGAACCTGATGAGCCTGCAGGCTGGAACAATTGTAGCATTTGACTTTGAGTGCCGCGTAATATTTGACCTTCATCACGCAACTACTTTTCAGTTGTCTAACTCTTGAGATGCTTAATTACCTCCACGGCTGTCTACACCATGGAATCGGGATACCGACATGTCCCGTGGTGTCAACAAACAGGTAGAGATCGATAATAATTGAAGAGAACTTGGGAGGCTGTCATTGGACAGCGATTTGAAGGCACCATAAACGTTGATTGAAATGTCGCAGAGAAGTTGGGACGCCGTCCTTGCGCGGTGATTGGAAGGCTGGGAAGTCTTTGTAGCCCTGCAGGGAGGCACTGCAGCTTGTCGCAATCATGAAATTCGAACATCTGGAGGGAGGTCAGGAGCTGAAGGGCATCCTCGAGCTCCTTACTGAAGCACTCGAACTCATGAACGCCAGAAAAGCGCAAGCTACTGATGGAGGAGGACAGGAGGCTGCAAACGGGCATAAAAAAGCATAAGCTGGTGATGGTGGAGGAAGGTGGCCAAAGTTGCTGCCCAGAACCATACCAGGAGACCCTGGTAACCTAAAATTTCGATTTGGATTTGGAGTAGGAGGTGGAGGAGTAGGACCTGCAGAACCATGTGCATTCGACAGTGTCATCCCATTTGCATGACAAACCTGGTTTCCGCTACCAGGTGTGACTGCATCTCGAGGCTCGGATTTGTTGCATCACAAAGATCAAGTGGCCTGTAACAGATAGACAACACCACAAAGATAAAATAAAAAATTAAATAGCATATCAGATAGAAAAATCTTTGCCAATTTCCTACAAGTGAGATCAAACAAGAGTTCAGTGTGAGAATCACATACATCAAAATACCCCCAGATGAGTTGTTTGGGCATGCTTGTGGAAGTACAACAACATGAGAACTATGTGGTAGTACGATCGGCTTCAGCTCTCGGCTATTAACCTAAGGCACAAGAAAAGCATGAAGATAAGCAACACTGACAAATAACAGTATGATAAGAGCAGCAAAACAAAGGTATGAGAATGTATTTCACAGATCAAAAAGATTATTCAAACTATTGTAAAAATACTAGTGCATTGAAAGAGCCGGTGAAAATTGGGCCCTTGGGGGCGTATTTTTTGGCGCCGGCGGCCGAAAAGTCGCCTGGGGGGCCTTGTTGGGGGCGCGGCTGGAGATGCTCTTAGCTTCAGAGCTGGCATAATGTCATAGTTGCCAGTTTGTAACTCCCATTCTTTACTCTCCAGAACTCTTGTCCAATGGTAGAATGTAAGCCGGCTTCGTAGTAATCCACTTACAATTTTTGCTGCAAGAGGGAAACCCTTCAATTTGACCACTATTTCTCTTCCAACGTCAAGCAATTCAGGATAATCTTTCCATGACCATTGGTGACCAAATACATATGCTTCAAATAAATATGGAAGGATGCTTTTATGAATGCTTTCCTTGGCTCCAGCATTCATAAAAGATTGAAGTCGTTTACCCAATGCAAACACTTGTATCTCTGTCGTTTTCTTACGAGCATCAAACTACTCCACACTCACAGTGCATAATTTGACGTGTATCTAAATAACCTAAACTGGAATCTATCCCACAAAAATCACGAACCCGAAACTATCAACTCACAACTAATTTTCAATAGCAATTGGATTTCCTACCCGAGAAATCGACAACTAAATATCGAATTGAGAAACAGATTCAGCCAACCAACATTAACGGTGGTGGCATACTTACTTGATAGTTGCTGATCGGCAGGCACATTTCCATCCACTGTTAGACAATATCACTAGTAGAAAAAAGGTCAATGTTTAGCTCATTAATCCCGGTTTGTATTTAAGCCGACACTAATGTGACCAATAGTGCCGGTTCCAACGACTAGGCGGGCGGCGCTCATTAGTACCAGTTTGTGGTGAACCTTTAGTACCGGTTCGTACCACAAACCGGTACTAAAGATGTGGTGGCCTTTAGTACGGGTTGGTGGCTCCAACCGGTACTAAAGACCCCCCCCTTTAGTACCGGTTGAAGCCACCAACCGGTACTAAAGTTGGCAGCCTTTAGTACGGGTTGGTGGCTCCAACCGGTGCTAAAGAACCCCCCCCCCCTTTAGTACCAGTTGGAGCCACCAACCGGTATTAAAGGTGGTGCGCTGCCACCCGCAATGCACAATATTTAGTCCCACCTTGCTAGTTGAGAGGAGCTCGCACCGATTTATAAGGCCCGCCGCGGCTACCGTGTCGAGCTCCTCTCTAAGCAGGCCTTTGTGGGCCTATTGCAAGTCTTCTGCCCTGTGGGGCCTACTGGGCCGTACGGGCCTGCATCTTGGCCCAACTAGAGGTTGGGTTTCTAGTCATATGCAGGCCGTGTCGGCCCAGTAGACGGGCTGTTTTTGCTTTATTTCAAAAATAAATCAGAAAAAACCGGTACTAAAGGTCCTCCAGACCACGGCGCGCCTCGTGCCACGTGGTGGGCCTTTGGTCCCGGTTCGTGTTGAACCGGGACTAAAGGGGGGACCTTTAGTCCCCACTCTTTAGTGCCGGTTCCAGAACCGGTATAAAGGTCCTTACGAACCAGTACTAAAAGTCGTCTTTCTACTAGTGTATATGGAAGAAAAGCACCGTCCACAGACATATTTTGATCTTCTTCAGATATATGAGATGCTTAGTAGATAAATCAAGTTTTTACTTAATAACCAATGCTGATTGGTAGAACATATATGCTTAAATTACTCAGCTCTGCTATAGTAAATAAGCATTGGTGCATAGTATGCAACCTTTTATTAGATATAAAAAGATGCAAGAAAAATCAACCCACAACAACATAAAAAAAGAAGTACGTTATTTTTATTGGCAAGGGAAAGTTCGTATTAGGATGATTAATTTTATAGTTGTTTGGAACAAGTTAGCCGTTGTTCGACAATTGTTGGTCCAGTCATGGATTGCACTGTATTCATATTATTTTTCATTTTTATTGTGTAATTGAAGGAAAGGTCGAAGAGGAACAGTAAAAATGTACAATTTTCATTCCAGAAGAGGCAGAATTTATGATCCCTTTACCATGAGTTATATGCTTGGATTTCAAACAAAATTTAGACTAAGTTAGTCTATAAAAATGTAATCCTCCTCAAACATTTCCATGACTGGATTGTACATTGTCGAACATATAACTCTTAGTCTATAAAAATGTAATATTTTTTTATCAAAATACAAGCTTGACCATGAGTTATATGCTTGGATTTCAAATTTCTTCATGCAAATGGTATAATTTTTATTCCAGAAGAGGCAGAATTTATGATCCCTCTATAGTCTCTTCACTATAAATACTTTTATTTCCTGGCACATAACAAACTTAATGATATATCCTTATTGAACGTATGGAGAGATAAATTAAACTAGTTAGTGTTTATGTTTTTCATAGACTTCTAATGTACTTTTGATTGAATTTATATCAACAGAGACGTGCATTGCATGTGCAACATTGCCATGTGAAGAAAGCTCTAATGGACATTATTTTCGAATTTGGAGAGGATTTATATGCAGCAAACGTGGAAGTGTTGCAGCTCAAAGACAAACATGAAAAATTTCTCGAGGATAAGAGGTGCACATCACCCTCCCCCACCCACACACAAAAGAAGCACATGGTGATGGGGGTATATAAACAACCTACATTAATTAAGAATTTGAAATCCGATCTTTTTATGCATTGGCATTCCATTATACTTTGACCTAATTTGCATGCATATCTGGTGGTGCCATCCACTAATCCACATGCAATGGGTGTGTTTTACATAGATATATTACACTAATCCACATGTAATGGGTGTGCTTTACATAGATATATTTGAAATTATAAGTGACCCTCTTCTAAGTTTACTATGATTCCACTACTACTTTGTTTCTTACTTGTGTTGAATTTTTTGTATATACTTCATAGTAATTGATGATATATAGGAACCTGAAGCATGGGGTCTTATTACATCTGCTTTTCCAAGAGGAGGAGTTGCATGTCTGCTACCACGCAAGCAACTGCAAGTGTTGCCTCGGACTGTAAGTACATGTCTTCAAGGCGGCTGCAACTCTATGGTGTTTTATCGAGGGGAGGGGGCAGTTGCATGTCCGGCATTAAGCACACAATTGCTAAATTGTTACTGTCGGCCATGACTACAGTTGTATGTCTTCAACGCATCTGCAATTCTGATGTTTTGTCGAGGAGAGGGGTAGTAGCATGTCTATTACTAGGCATGCAACTGCAACTACCATACCTGACTGATTTTATACGTCTTCAGTGCAACTGCAAACTTGGTGGTGTTTTGTCAAGGGAGGAGGATAGTTGCACATCTGCGACTAGGCACGCAACTGCAAATGTGGCCCGACCACAACTGCACGACTTCAACGCGACAACAATAAAGTGGTGTTTTCTCGCGGTATGGGAAGGGCGGGGAGTTGCATGTTCACCACTGTTTTTTTTAGTTTTTTCTCTTTTTGAGATAGTGGTGTTTTTAAAACGCCATCTAGTTGCACGTTGCCCCCATGTGCAAAGGCTTATGTTTTAGCTTGCATGCAATTGTAAGTGACACCAGCCGGTAAATATTTGGCATTGATTAGTCGTCGTCAATGTTTGTTTTTCATCTTGGTGAAAAGAATGAGGATGAGCCTCCGTGGTCTTTCTTACCTTAAAAAAAGAAGAGGATGGCCTGTGGTGGTTAAAGAAAAAGGCTAACTTAATTAGAATTATCCAAAGTGAGTTAGAGGCGTTCCATTCTTTTTATCTACTTGAGATTTCGGCTCATTTGGGGTTGCTTAATTTTGTTGTCCTAAACTTAATCTATAATCAATAAATTATTATATGAAATAGCCAAGAAATTAAGAAAAAGTTAGTAAAACAAATGATAGACTAGACAATAACTGGTATATATGACAACCGAGATTATCATAATCACCACCCATATCGCAGCTTATATTATGAAAATGTTTAAACGGTAAATCTAATTATATAATTTTTAAGAATCTGGCGGCATGAATTCTAGGATGTCAAGTGCGTTGAAAAAAACCTTGCAATATTTTCCTAGTTTAACACACGAAAATCCAGCTGATTTTATGTATATTGAAATGTGTAATATTAACAATTATGCTCGAATAAACAAAAACGTAGTTGCAGCAGAAGACACTATGGACATAGTGGAGATCCGAATGCACATTGCAGGGTGGATGGTGTAGGAGGACATCCCCTAATGGGGGAAAAAAAATCATTGCCACAAGACACACACTAGCCGGTACATTCTCACCCCTCCAATAAATAACGATTGATCACATATATTTTGGAGGAAGCAAGAGGGGTACAACACTAGCTAGCTAGCTAGTTTCCCAAACGCGCAGTGAGCACTGACCAAACTAAAGTGCTATGCAACCGCATCAGATCTTTTCCAAAGGGAAAGAAAGATGAGAGATACATCACTGTTTGCCCAAAGACATAAAATGTGTGAATCTGAGCAAGCCAGAGAAAAAGCAACATTGTCACAAAAAGAAAAGAGGGAAAAGGGTAACATTGTCACAAAAAGATAAGGAAGAAAACCCACTAACTAATACTCCATCCATTCCAAATTGTAGTGCGTGTATTTTTTTGGCTGGGATTCCAAATTGTAGTGCGCATTTGCAGCCACATGCATGTTTGGACGAAACTGACCCTGGTTAGAATCTTCTCCCCATAGTGCGTAGGACAGGCTGCTGCAGCGAGGCTGCTTTCATCCATACTACAACATCCATGTCATGCATTGGTATTGGAGCTAGAATGTATGCGCACTATAGAGGAAGGTAGTACTTAGTTTAAACATGAGCATCTATAGATGAATAAGGAGTACTTAGTTTAAACATGAGCATAGGTGCATTCCCGGTTGAGCTTTGATTATATAAGGCATACTCATCAGTGAGAAGTGAATACTTGTCGATCAGTCGGGAGAAGAAGCTAGGCATGTCGACGGATGCAGGGAAGGTGTACGTTGTTGCAATGGTGATACGGGTGATCTACACCGGCATGTACATCGTCTCCAAGGCGGCCTTCGACGGCGGCATGAATACCTTTGTGTTCATCTTCTACCGCCAGGCAGCCGCCAGTCTTCTCTTGCTACCCCTCGCCATCTTCCTTGAAAGGTAATTAACTAACTAATTAGTTACTTAGTTACTCGATCAAGACATAACTAGCTGATCGATCCCTCTTAATATGAGTCGTATCCATGAATGTCAATGATTTTGCAGGAGAAACGCGACACCTATGTCACTGTGGTTGTTCACCAAGATATTCATGTATGCTTTACTCGGGTAAGAGTAAGAGCACGACACCATTAACATTGCCCTTTGGATTCGTCGTTTGTTTTTGCTTAAATGGACCGAGGAAGTGATCGATCATATATAGGAGTACATGCGTACGTGTAACAGTAACAAGTATTGCACACGTACGCAGAAACACGGTGAGCATGAACCTGCACAACATGAGCCTCAAGTACACCTCCGCGACGGTGGCTTCAGCAACGAGCAACTCCATCCCCGTCTTCACCTTCCTCTTCGCCCTCCTCCTACATTTCGAAGCCATCAAGTTCCACACCGCCTCGGGCAAAGCAAAGCTCGCCGGCGTCGCGCTCTGTGTCGCCGGGGTCCTCGTCATCGCCCTCTATGCCGGCCCGCCGCTCAACCCCCTCAACCACCACCGCGCCTTCGCTGCCGCCATGGCCGGCGGGAAGCAAGGGGATTGGATGAAAGGCACGTTCCTGATGCTCCTGGCCAACCTGACGTGGTCGCTCTGGATCGTCCTCCAAGCGCGCCTCCTCACGGAGTACCCCAACAAGTTGCTGGCCACGACACTGCAATGCCTGCTCAGCACGGCACAGTCCCTCGCCCTGGCGGCTGCGGTGACCGCTTTCGGGAAGGACATGTCCGTCGTGTGGAGGCTACGGCTGGATGTGGGGCTCGTCGCCGTGGCCTACTCCGGGTTCGTGGTGACGGGGGTGTCCTTCTACCTGCAGGCGTGGTGCATCGAGAGGCGAGGCCCCGTGTTTCTGGCCATGACTAATCCGGTAGGGCTCGTGCTCACCATGTTCTGCTCCTCCTTCTTCCTCGGTGAGGTCGTTCACCTCGGCGGCGTCCTTGGCGGGGCGCTGCTGGTCGCCGGGCTGTACAGCGTGCTCTTGGGGAAGAGCAAGGAGCAGCAACAGCCACCGCCACGGCCACCGCCACCGCCACCGCCACCGCCACCTAGTCTAGCTCCTGCATCAGCAGCATCCACCGTGAAACAAGGATGCTGCAGTAGTAACGCTCGTAATGGTGACAAGGAGGATAAGATAAAGTTGGAGGAGAAGAATATCAAGATGGCTTCACAGGTGTAGCTGCGAAATACAGGGTTCTCTTACGGGCATGCATCAAGCAGGTCGGCCACGAGGAGTTGTTAGTTTGACAGAGACTCTTGAGTGAAATGTATAATAGTTCACCCATCTGAGCACAAGCAATGTATTATTGGAAACTTTATTAACGAACATCTAGTAACAAACTAACGAACGACCTACGTTCTGCCCCTTTAATTAGGAGTAGCTAGAGAAGATCTTTGTGGTTTAGTGTGGGTAAGAGAACTCACAAAACAGATACATGCTATGTAATGAGAATTTTGTGTAGCTCAACAACAAGGGACGTGGAGTTTGTGTGCACCAGCACAAATGGACTCCATATCTGGACAGTTCGTTGTAGTGGTGGGATCTGTGCGATATTATTTTGTGCCTCAATACAGAGCAGCGGATTTTAACTTTTAGTGGAATCTTTGACTTCTAGATTTTCTTGTTATTATTCACCGGCACCTCGGAATGCATAAGCGCACGGTACATCAAGTCTACTGTGTAAGACCCTGATGTTGTGAGTTTCCAGTGAAACACATCCCGACCTTGTGTCAGATTAATCGAATCCAGACGGGATAAAATATTATGCCATGACAAAAGTCGGGGGCCAATCAAATCCCGCCTGAACGAAATATTCGGCGGGGATGAACTAAGCACTTGCGCAATAGTATTACTCTTATCACGAGCAATGGCGTATAAGGCTGGGTATTCCTCTCGGAGACTGGCATTGCCTAGCCATATACTTAGTAAATGGTTTTACTAGCTTGTTACCGAGGATTGTGTATGGCTAACCATCTTGCACAAAAAGTATTTAGTCCGGAAAGCTACGTCTCAAGCAAGTTGGAAGCCTGGGAATCACATTTTTGGGCATGACCCTTGGCGGCAAAGACAGATCTTTTTCATTTTCGTTCGTTCATGGTCGAGGATAATTCCGATATTTTCTTCTGGGGGAGAAGTTATTGGGAAACTCTACTATCTGGAACACTATCCAACATCGTACTAAATTGCTTGCAATAAGGATGATACTATTGTGCAAGTTCTAAGCTCCTCCGCATCGGATATATCTTTTTGGTAGGATTTTCTTGGCCGCCGTCTTCTGCCATGGCACAATCTTCTAGTCCATTTGGATTCGATGCACCTGAAGCTAAGGACGGGATGAACCTAAAGCGAAATGGGTCTTTCACAGTCGACACAATGTATAAGGCGCTTTTGCACTTGGAGACTCGAGTGGAAAATATAGATCACTAATGTTAAGATTTTTATGTGGTACCATCGTTGTGGAATTGTACTAACAAAGGAGAACCTCATGCACCATAATTGGTTGGAAAGCCAGAAGTATTGTTTTTGTGCTCATGATGAGACAAACTAATTCTCTTCTTCTAGTGCAATTTTCACGCGTTCAACACTGTAAACCATTCAAATAGCATCCAATTTGTATCCATCAATTTGCGACTATATATGATCACTGGCTCGATGGTGTATCTAACAAGTTTAGTACACTAATAAGGGTGGGAGCGTTTCTCTTACTATCACTAGTAGAAAAAGGGTCAAATGTGAAGCACATTAGTGCCGGTTTGTAACAGAACCGGCACTAATGTGATCAATAGTAACGGTTCGTGGCTGCGATCAATAGTACCGGTTCATGGCGAACCTTTAGTACCGGTTCATGCCACGAACCGGTACTAGAGAGCCTGTGGCAGCCTGCGGTCAGGCTATGGCCCCACCATCACCTTTTAGTGTTGGTTCGTACCACGAACCGGTACTAATGAGGTTATGGCAAGCTGTTTTTAGTCCCACCTCGCTCCCCTAACAAGGTTTTTACCACCTTCAATATGTTACTTCTCAAACTATCACAAGCACTTGGTCTTTATTGAACTCTATGTGTAGAATTTGTGGCCGCAATATGAGTCTTCACCGGTTTACAAATCGTTGAGGACTCATATTGACAATTCAGATTGTACACAAAAAGATCATTGATGATCAAAGTATATTTGATGTATAAGATCATATTAACAATTCAGACTGTAAACAAATATAAGATCATGATCTAAATGCTCTTATATTTTTTGCATTCTGTATGCACCACTCAAAGCGACGTCATCAATTTTCACCCACATAGCATGACCCTGAAATTGAAAAGCACTACAAATGAACTCTGAAAAAGTCGAACCTTGGCATGGTATCATCATTTCAACCACATAGCATGTGCAGAAAAGTACAAAGGGTTACGGAAAAAACTGAATGCACTTCGTTTACAAACTGGACAATCTCTTTCGAAGTATCCGGGTTTCTGACGAAAACTCATCTGTTACAAAGGCATTTCATTTTTTTAAACTTATTACAACTCCAGACTTTTTGTGCATTCAGTATTCACCATTCAAAGCGACATCATCAACTTTCAACCATTTCTGCCTTCATTTGCTATTTTTCATGCATTTAATGATTTGTTTTGAGCTAAATGACCCTGAAATTGAACAGCACTACAAAATGAGACACATTAGTCCCGGTTTGAATTTGAGCCGGTACTAATGTGTCCATTAGTGCCGGTTCCAACGGCTAGGCGGGAGGAGCTCTTTAGTACCGGTTCGTGGCGAACCTTTAGCACCGGTTCACGCCACGAACTGCTACTAATGAGGTTGTGTCAGGTCAGGCTGGGCCCCACGAGCATCTTTAGTACCGGTTCATGGCATGAACCAGTACTAGAGTTTCTTAGCAAGCTGTTTTTTAGTCCCACCTCGCGAAGAGAGAGGCACTAGGAGCGGTTTATAAGCCCTGAGTGCGGAGACGATGAAGAGGAGACTCAATGCTCACCTGCACGTTGCTTAGCTTCAAACCTTAAGGAATAGGGTAGACTGCACGGAGCTATGTGTAGTGCAGTTTACACTATTCCGAAAGGCTTGAAGCTAATTAATGAGCATTGCACCTCTTTTTTATTTTTAATAACTTATTACAACTCCGGACTTCTTCTATTACGGCAAAAACTGGATGCGCTTCGTGTACAAATTAGACAATCTCTTTCAAAGTATCAGGGCCGGTTTCGGACGAAAACTCATGTGTTACACCGGCACTTCAATTTTTTAAACTTATTATAACTCCAGACTTTTTATGCATTCAGTATGCACCATTCAAAGCCACGCCATCAACTTTCAACCATCAACTTGGCATGGTATATAAAAATAAATGAATAGAAAAAAATAAATAAAGCAGAAAAGAAAAAAGTAGAAAAAAAAAGCAGAAAAGAAAAAAAACTATAGTAGAAAAGAAAAAAAACTATATAAAAAAACTACTCAGAAATAAATAGAAGAAGATAAATATAGCAGAAAAGAAAAAACTATATAAAAAACTACTCAGAAATAAATAGAAAAAAATAAAGTAGAAAAGAAAAAAAACTATATAAAAAATTTGGGGTGCTGCCCTATTGGCCTGCTAGACCACGGGCGTGCAATTTCAGGCCCACAAGGCCCAGCAGGCTCACAGGGTAGCGTGCCATAGTTAGGCCCAGAAGCCTGCTTTATAAAGGAGTTCAAAAGGGCAACCGCGGCTGGGTTTATAAACCAGTGCGGCTGCCCTTCGCCCGGCGAGGTGGGACTAAACTTTGTGCAGCAGCGCACCACCTTTAGTACCGGTTGGTGACTCCAACCGGTACTAAAGGGTGGTCTTTAGTACCGGTTGGAGCCACCAACCGGTACTAATGGCCTACTCTTCCCGCCTCTTGGCCTGGCCAAAGTTGGCCTTTAGTACCGGTTGGTGGCTCCAACCGGTACTAAAGGCCTCTCCTATATATACAACACTTACGAAAATTTTCAGTTAGTTTCTGTTCGTCTTCGTCGCCGCCCCCGCCCCGCCCCGTATCGTGCCCCGTCCCCGTCCCCCTCGCCGTCGTGGCGCCCTGGCCGTCCCCGTCCCCGTCGTCGCGCGAGCCCCGGCCTTCCCCGTCCCCATCGTCGCGCGCCCCGGCCGTCCCCGTCCCCGTCATCACGCGCCCCGGCTGTCCCTATCGTCGCGCGCCCCGGCCGTCCCCGTCGTCGAGGTCACCGCTCCCGTCACGCCGTCCCCATCGTCGCCGTCTCGCGCCGCCGCCCGTACGCCACCGTCCCCGCTGGTACGTACGTACACACACACACACACACACACTTTTTTTACTTATTTTCTGTTTTCTGTTTTTAGATTAATGTATGTCAAATTGTTAATTAGATGAATTACCTAGATAAGAATGTTAGATTAATGTCGAATGTTAGATATGAATTAGATAGAAAAGTTAAATATTAATGTCAATTGTTAGATGAATTAGCTAGATATTAATTAGGTATATGAGATTTGAACTAGTTGAATTAATATAACTAGTTTATTTTTAGTAAATGCTTAGTTCAATTAGTTGAATTAATAGAACTAGTTGAATTAGTTGAATTAATAGAACTAGTTGAATTAGTTGAAATAATAGAACTAGTAATGTTTCACCTATATATAGAACTTAACTAGCTAGATGTTAATGTTAATGATTTTTTTATTTTTTTATTTATATATATATTTTTAGTTTATATAAATGTTAGATGAATTAGATAGAAATATATGTTAGATATTAATGTCAAATGTTAGATGAATATTAGAATTAGCTAGATATTAATTAATGTTAGATAGTAAGTGTTTAATGTTTCACCTATATGAACATAGGAAATGTCGTCTGACGATAAAAAAGATTTCATTATGTGCGAACACTGTGAAGACCAACACGGCCTGTGCGACAGAAATTTCCTTGTTGATAATAGGTGCTTCAGCATCAAGCTGGATGAGACATTCGAAGTGGATACAGTAAGTCACAACGGCAAGTATTTTTTCGTAATAAAGCATGACTTATGCTTCATTTGCTTCAACTTATAATTTTATATTTTCACTATTCTACTAGCGCATCCCCTGCCATGCAAGAATTTTTTCTTGGATAAGATAGGTTTCAGTGCGAGGAATGATATGGAGGTAAAGAGAGTTTACTTGAAGACCGAGCATGGGTATACTTTCAACGTCAAATTATACAATGCAGACACATACACCCATTTTGAATGCAAAACTTGGCAAGCACTATGCAAGGCTTATACATTTGAGCCTGATATGGTTATCACCTTTGATATTCGTCCGGAAGATGATATTGAAGGTAATAGAGACATCTGGGTCGATGTGCAGATGCCTCTAGTTCTACCATTATGTGAGTTTTTGTCAACCATGTTTATGTCTTTGATATTGTTTATTCAAAAATAGTTGACAACTAATTTCTATTGTCAGCTTATTTCGGTTCAAGCAGACATGTCCGGCGCTTGGTAGACAGGACCTACTACTGTCCCAGGGCTGAACTAAACTGCGAGGAGATAAGTCATTATGTTTCATGGCTTGAGGATCTTCATACTGTCAAGAAAATTTTTCTTCCCGCACTTAGAAATGTTAGTACTCAAAACATGCGACCAATAGTGATCGTATTGAACTACGGTCACATCTATAATGGAAAGATGATAAGATTTTTACTATTTATCCTTAGTGCATCTTTTGCATACATTATTTTTGAAGGTAAGCTTTCATTGCTAAGTATATTAATTACTATACGATGTTCTTCAACAGGGACTCCCGATGACAGTTGTGCCTCAATGGATCGAGACAAAAGGTCGCATATCAATGGTTAGCTTACGACCAAGATATCCTACATTGCACATGAGTGCATTCAGGATTTCTGAAAGCGATGAATGCTTAATAGTGAAAGATTGGAGCAAAATTGTTAACGATCCCAGAGAAGTACTAGGGGGCAGCAAGGAGAAGCGCATCCCACGATTAGGAGACAGATTCATCTGCATGCTCCAGTATGATGAATCAGGAGAGCTATACATGTTCTATGCTATTTTACCTGAGAGGGAGCAGCAGGAGTGATTTAGCTAGTTCATGCTCTTAGTACTTGTCCTCTCATGTCCGTATTCTTCGTCCTGAACTTAATCTCAAAGAGTGATTTGCTTGTTATGAATGCCTATAATATCATGGTCATGTTGAACTCGATGATATCTTTGCTTTTGGTACAAGTGAATGTTTCTTCTTTAAGCTAGTGTTGGTGGTGATTAGATATTGGTAATGACTATGATGATTAAATAGTGGTAATGACGACTACGATGATTTTTAGCTAGCTAGTATACTGTTGTTGGTGATGATATGATGCAAGAGTTTATATATTAATATGTCATGATGGTGATGATGATGATGGGTTATTATATATATCATTTATGAAAGAAACTGCAAATTAGTTTGAACTGGATGGATCCTAGCTAAGTGATCAAGTATATGCCATATCCATATTACTTGATCACCTAAGTGATCAAGTAATATGGATATATGGCATTTACTTAATCACTTAGCTAGCTAGGATCCACATGCATCCAGTCAAAACTAATCTACGGTAGTTTCACCTAATGATTTAACAACTCATTATAACGTAAAACAATCCTAAATTAAATTGATAACACAAATTTAAAAGAAAAATAAAAAATAAAACCAAAACCCACAAACATTTAGTACCGGTTGGTGTTACCAACCGGTACTAATGATCTACCACACTCGTGGCCTGGCTCGTGCCACGTGGTGGCATTTTAGCGTCGGTTCGTGCCGAACCGGTACTAAAGGGGGGGGGGGCTTTAGTGCCCACCCTTTAGTGCCGGTTATGAAACCGACACTAAAGGCCTTTACGAACCGGGACTAAAGCCCGGTTTTGCACTAGTGTATGGTCGCTTTTGCTATGTTAAAATGATATACTTTTAATAGTAAAACTTCATCTCCCTTATAGGTTATCTACTGTTGTAAGCTTTGGCTTTGTATGTTGTCTATGCTACATATAATGGAGTATTGATCGATGTTCATGGCAATGCGTACGTGGTTAGAGCAGATGGCTAGAGAGATTCTTACCGAACATGGGTGGCGGCATAGTCTAGAAATAGGACTTCCACCCACGACATAAGCATTTGCCATGTTTTCTTTTTATATTGTGCGTTTTTCATGTTGGTTGTATAAAGAAAACGTGTGTACACTTATTTTGCGTTGTAACCACTTGATGACACATTATTAGTTGATGAGTGTGCCCTTTATAGGAAGAAAGGTATGTACGCTTAATAGCTTGGTTGATTTTTGCATCCAACCGCTCGTTACATTAACCCATTGGTACTCTTATTTGTGGTGATAGTTACCTAGCAACAAAGGAGATGGTCATGCATATTTAAATTAGTCCTCCCTGCTAGACTGAGAATCCAACTTTTTGGACTATGCTTCATCAAAATTCACCTAACAATTTGTACATTATATATTTTTTCCATTTTAAGTGTTGTAGTTTCTTTTGAAAGGGGAATATATTAATATCACGAAAATACCAATTACACCTGGCCTCTGCACCAACAAGATGTCACAAAGACATCCAGGATGCACACAACCAAAGGAGAAAATTAAAAGAAAGGAAAAAAAAGATCCCGCCACAGCGACCGACTCCTCTCAACAGCAGCACACATACCACCACCTAATACAACACCCGAAAAACATAAAAAGGTATCCAAAAGCAACACCTCCAAGAAGGGAACAGTGCATAAGCACCGTCGTTGCCCGATCCAAAATCTTAGGTTTTCACCCTGAAGAAAGTACGCACTCTCAAAACAATTCCTTCAACAAGGCAATCGTCAGACACAACCAATGAAGGTCAGACCTTAGGTTTTCACCCTGAAAGTCACGACTCGGTACTCGAGGAGTACCACCAAAAATGAAATCCTCCAGTGTTGCCGCCCCCACTTATCACTGCTGCTCTTGAGACTTATCTGACACGTGGCTGACTCTATCGCCACCAAGGCTCCGTCCGTCTAGGTGATCCTCCGATCTCGGCCACCATGACCTTCTCCATCGTTGTCTCCACCATGGAAACCGAGAAGCCGACATGTCCCAAGGTGTCATCAATCAATAGAGCTTCGCGCCACGCCCTCAGAACCTCGTAGGCTGATATGGACGTGCACAACCGAATTCTGTCCGATCCAGATAGCCTGGGCAAGATCTCCAGCAGCAGTTCTGGAACACGTCGATGACTAAATCGAGGAGGACCGGTCTTGCAGGACGTTTCCGTGAAGCAAAAAGAGCATGAGGACCACCACCATAAGCATCACGGTAGCAGGCCCCGATGCCGCCCCGATCCAGCCCGCCGCCGCCTAGCCAGCCGCCGGCACCATCATGGTGTCTAGTAGCATGCAGCACACCTGCACGCTGACTCGTACGGGCCAAGATCTGAACTAGCACGGCCGCAGGACCTGCGCCGACCGCGCCGCAACACCACGCAGTCACGAGCGACCAACTTGCTGCCAACCAGGAGTAGCCCCGCCGACGGACGAGGAAGATGCCGTCAGGATTCCACGGAGCTGCCCAAATCTGAGACACCGCCGCGAGATGAGATGCCCTGCCGTCGCCGTCATAGGATCCCGCGCGAGCTTTGCCGATGGTCCCCTCAGGCAGCGGCAAGACGAGGGGAAGGAGAGGTGGTCTCGGGAGTCACCGGCGGTGGCGTTTCCCCCATGTCGCCAGATCGGGGCGACGCGGGGGCGTATGACGCTACTAGACACACCAAGTGTTGTAGTTCCCAGAGAAGAAGCATCGAGATGTTCCATTATGCATTTTACATATGTGGGGTGTTGTTATATCCTCTCGAGAAGTGGGACCCAAGGTGAGGCTGCTTTTTCTTAAGGAGAACGCATGCACATGTTCATTTCATTAGTGAAAAGGAGAGTAGAGTCTAGCGAGTGGGCCAGGCAACCTAAAAGTTTAAAAGAAACAACTAAATATGAAAACATAGATCAAACTGTACAAACAACGACATTGCTACCTAGCAAATAACACTAGTCTACATTATGTCTTCACTAGTAATCGTGTACGTGCACGAACATCCAGTTTGATAGTATCCAAGATTAACTGCAATTAATGTTGATTCAAAGATTTATTGTTCTTAATGCAATTAATATCATTTTCAATTATGATTAATGTAATTAACAGGTGTCAAAATTATTGATGTTGTGATGAATACACCATTGGTGTAGCATGAGACGTTATAGGTGGTTGGATGGCTCAGATCATTTGGATTCACCAAACTCGTATTTTTATAAGTAGTACTCCCCTAGTCCAAAATATAAGCTCTATTACTTTCTGAAAAGTCAAACTTATGCATATTTGTCCAATTTTTTAAAAAGTATTAATATCTATAATACCACATTTTTATAATTAGACCTGTTATGAAATGCATTTTTATATAATTTTTTGCGGATCTTCACATTTTATTCTAGAATCCTCATCAAACACACATAAGTTTGACTTTTGCAGAAATTTATCCACCTTAGATTCTGGTCAATAGTAAGTCTAGCTGTTCAATGAATGTAAATCATATGGTTACACACATGTGCACCAGTTTGATTATTAGATAGACTGTCATTAAATTATCTTCATGATATCATTCCCACCTTTGTTACTGTTTTTTCACTGGGTACGAAGCTTCCATCAGGATGCCACACAAGCCCTGCTTGGAGGGACCGGCTCTGCGCGCCATGCGGATGTAGCCGTTTTCACCCCATTTTGCGCCCCACGAGTTCTTTATGATCCAGTATTGCATGCGTCTATTAGGGTCATGATCATGGGTGGTGCCATAGCCGACCACCGTCATTGTATGGGTCCGATTCGTCCCACACGGACCCACAAAGACGCCTCCTCCATAGCGCTGGAAGGCCTTCGGGTCGACAGCCACGATGACAGGTTGGGCTGCCACCGCCTGCATCAACGCCACCTCATCATTTGGCGGCACCTCCTTAAAGCCATCGATGGTGACGACATGTTTCTGCTTCGGCATCAAGCAGTAGTCATGCTCATGGGCGACGTATGGGTAGTTAGCAGCCGTGGCAATGCCGCGGTGTTTGATCATGTACTTGAAGGCCGATGCCACGTAGCCACCACGACAGCCGAAACTTCCCTTGTCGCAGTCTATCAGCTGTTGCACAGACAATGACACTAGGTTCCTAGTCCTGATGGAGTTGATGCCCTCCACTGCTGCTGTCGCCGCAAAGGCCCAACAAGCCCCGCATTCTCCTTGCATCTTCACATTTGTCACCGCCGGTGGCCGTTGGTCGTAGCCTCTCATGCGCCAGTCCACATGCAGTGGGATGTTTCCAGGCACAGTAACGTCTCCGTGTGTGAACCAGTCTTGGCGTCGCTTCCCGCTGTCTGACCTAAGGTTGGAGCAGCTACCATACATGTGGTCGACCTCCTCATCGGTCATGTCACCAAAGAGGTTGAGGCTCATCTTGTAGGGTGTGTCACCCTGGTTGAATTGATGGATCATGCGAGCGTTCTCCTTGAACACTTTGAAGCGCCGGGCCATGTCACTGAGGTTGCGTCCCGCATTGTGATGCTCGCACCAGCGCTCGTATAGTGTCCATAGGGACTCCTCTGACGCCAAGTCCCTATCTGTGATGTCCATGGTGCTTGTCCTAGGTGTAGTGGCAGCAAGCACGATGGCCATGAGTAATATTGTTGCAATTGCTCTTGCCATTGTATGTTCTAAATGGTTGCTTTGAGTGTCTTAGGTAGCTATCAGGCTAGTGTGGAGTGTGCTATGTAGCTTTGCTCCTCCTTATATAGCAGAATTCTCGTGCTGCATGGGGAATTTTTTGTGTATACCCGGTTAAGTCGGAAATGCTGAAGTAGTAGACCGAACCACAGGCAAGGTGGCCACTAGAAGATTTGGAGCTACATGGTCATGGTGAATTTAGTAGTAACTGTTTGAGATATTTGTTCATATCTAGCACACATCGAATCTTTCTATATCTATCTCCATCTCCATCTCTATCTCTATCTCTATCTATCTATCTATCTATCTATCTATCTATCTATCTATCTATCTACAACACACGCATAAGGTACCGATATCCTCAACTCGCGTTCCTAAGAGTTGCAGAATAAATTGTAATGCCCATAGGCTTTTCCTAAATTAACTATTCATTTCCTTAATTAAATAATTAACTTGAATATTTTATTTTTCCATTTTATTAGATGATGAATAAATAAACCTCTTCTCTGTTGCTCTATTCTGGATCGAGACTTAACCCCGAACCATCGGAAAGGACTTCATTGTGAGATTTGGGAGGCACCCAAATCATTTGCAACGTCTACACAAGCCTAACTATAACACCGTAATGCAAACTCTCCATTTACTAAATCAATGAAGATATTTTATAAGTACTAGCAAGCATGCCCGTGCGTTGCAAAGGGAGAATAATTCACCGTAGTCTCTTCTTTGAAGCTTTTGTTTACCTTCATCATCTGCGCTAATTTTGCTAGCAAACATGCATGTGCGTTGCAATGTGACAAGAAAAATATCAGATAACCTTAGCTCAGTGGGCATGACTCAAGACGGACCCGACGCCCTCCCCCATTGCAACAATGGTGCCCAAATCGTGTTTTAACTTACTGCCCTGGCAGCTAGTGGCCTCCAGATCGAGTGCTACTCGCGGCTAAGCCTAGCCACTGGCTCAACCTTGCTAGAGCATCCGCGTCGTGAGACAGCTAGCTCGGCGACGTATTCACCCTGCGAGCTTTTCCTTAAACCTCCTCGGGTAGTTCAGGTGGCTCCTTATTCTTGTTCCGAATAATACATAATTAGAATCTATATGCTGCTGCAATTATTATTTATTTGGAGTGTTTTTTTATCGAATATGAACTTGAAAATGATGTAAATGTCATTTAAAAATTCATAATAAATTTATGCGATAATTAATTTTATGCCCCTAGTTGGGTCACACTCAGCCGTTCTTCCCAAGCCACTTCACTCCTCTTATGCTTTTGCCCTTTGACCGTCACTTCAAACACTTCATAACAAATTCATACAAACTCAGAAAAATGCAAATAATATATCAACATGTTCAGAAAAACATCGCCTATCTATGCATGTCATTTTCATTCATGACAAAAGTGTTGTAAAGTCCCCATCTCAGCTGAGCTTATATGATCTCAGCATGAATAGTAAAATCAGAAAAAAAAATTCTATAAGTTTTTGGTGGCAAACATTGACCATGTTTTAAGTTTTTGCCAAGTTTCATCAGGGAACAAAATTCATGGAAGTCATGTCCAAAAATAATTTGATCCTCCAAAACAAAAGCATTTTAGAGTGCTGATTATGTTTCTTTACCACGACTTCCACGAGTTTTATTCCCAGGTGAAACTTTGCAAGAACTCAAAATATTTGTCAGTGTTTCCCACAAGAAAATATATATATATATATATGATATTTTTCATTTTTTTTTCAGATTTTACTGTTCATGGTGAGATCATATGAGCTCAAACTGAGATGGGGGTTTTCCAACACTTCTGTCTTGATGCAAATGGCATGCACATATAGGTGATCTTTAAAAAAAATTTGATATCTTGTTTGCTTTTCTCTGTGTTAGTATGAATTTTTTATCAAGTTTTTGAAGTGATGGTCAAAGGGAAAAATCATAAGAGGAGCAAAATGGCTTAGGCAGAACCGAAGTTTTTTGAAAATTAGGTGTAAAACTGCCGAGTGTGACCCTAGTTGGGGCATAAAATTAATTGTCCCTAAAATTAAATCAGATAATTCCTCCACCATATAAACCGTAAAAATATTTTAAATTTCCACTATAATAGATTAAATGAAAGCATGAAGTATATGCAAGTCACCTTAAATTAATTCAGAATATAGTTTTGAAACTCAAGTAGATTCTAATATGTTTTGGAACAACAATAGCTTAATTTTGAGTTTAAATATGTAAGATTTGTTTTTAGTATTTTGGATAATTTGTGTGCCTCTGGCTGCTAATTTACACTGTGATGATTCATGAGATGTACCATGTACGATATATTACTACACACACATATATCTTGGATGTTTCCTGTGGAAGGAATAGAGATGGAGATTGGTGGAATCGTTGTTGTTTTGCTTGAGCCTTGTGGGCATGTATATAGAGACTACATGATCATCTTGAAGTACAAGAAAAGTTAGAACAAATCCAAGCATATCATATGTTTCCTAAATAATCATGATACTCAACACCCCCCCGCGGTCACAACGATAGAGACATAGACGGTGGGACTGGAGAAGAATTCGAAGATAAGCCAATGGACACCCCCTCCCCCACAGTCATAACGATTGATGCGTCACGAAAATCGCGTGTGGAGTGGAAACCGATGAGATTTTTCAAACAAGGTGGTAGCCCTTTGTGCCTTTGTCGAGGTAGCTGACATCGTAGGGTGGTATAGCCGTGGTCGAGGTAGCTATGCGAGGGAAACCCCATGTCGTGGATTTGTCACGACATATGTTCTTAGTGTGAGGACTTCAGTCGTGAGGCCAACACATCTATGTGGTAGCTTGAGAGGGGTTGAGTGGGATGAGAGACGCTAGGTTTTTTACCAAGGTTTGGCCCCTCACGGTGGAGGTAAAAGCCTACATCATCCTTCATTGATATTGATGATCATGATCATGATTACAAGGGTGCTCTATCTCTAGAGCCATAGACTTGTCTGTCTAACCCTAACTTGTTCAACTGGTGAAAAACTCTCCCTCTTGGGGTGCCCTTCCCCTCCTTATATAAGTTGGAGGGGCGGCTTACATATGGAGTCCTACGAGGATTAGGACTAGTCTATCTTCTATTACAAGCCGGATACAAGTCCGGGTCTTGCTTTCTTGTAAGGGAAATGTTCCTCGTGCCTTTCCCCTTAAGACGACCCACCATAATATGAGCCGGCCTTCCCATGAGCCGCCTTCTGGGCCGTTGGGTCTTGTCGATCATCTGAACCACCGGCCGGGTCACCAATGAGTCACCAAGGCCCGGCCGGGTCATCAGTGAGTCTCCAGTCTTCGGGCGCGTCACTTTGTGAGTCGCCAAGTTAGGGCGGGTCATTAGTGAGTCACCAAGTCAGGCCGGGTCATACTTCCGGCCGAGTCATACCGTAGGGTATATCCCCGACATTAGCCCCAGTTTAATTTGGATTTATCCATGTTAAACTGATGCTGCAAAATAAACACAAGAACAAATTTTACAGGTTGCGCTCTGGGTTAAAAATTCTTGTAAGCCGGTACCTGATCGTCCTTAAATCCTTGTCATTTCCTTCTTCTGGAAAGTCCGGGTCAATAGGCCAGCTTCATAATCAATTTGCTCACATTGGTTTCTCACAGAAAAATATGGTGAAGAATAATTCATTTGATTCAGCCGGCTTGAAGATGTAGAACTTGCCGGTTTATCATTGCCAAAATTGCCGTTTTGTAAATATTGATGGCACCCGGTCATAATTGTTGCTAACATCAAGCTTGAAAACGTACCTCCCTTATATCACTTGTAGCCCCAAAGTCTTAAGAAGGGAGTGAAGCAACAGCTTAAGACTTGCTTCAATACAAATACCGCAGCTAAGAAATCCGGGTTGTTTATGTCAGTCACTAGTCATAAACTGTATATTCCACATATGTAGCCGCCAAGTGCCGGGTTGTCATGCTTGCAGCAACCTGGAACATGTAATTGCCTTATGCTCATAAAAACTACAGCCAGTGTAGCCCCCAAGGGCCGGGTCATTATGCAATAATGAGCAGGGACTTTGTAGATATAATCATGTAGATTTGAGCAGTAATTAATAACACCAATTGATGTAGCTCCGAAGTTTCGGGTTACCTTTGACAGGAGCAATTAGTAGCCCCCAAAGGCCGGCTCATCACAATGTGACGGGTCGGGTCTTCAATAAGGCAAGTTAAAAATGACCTGGCATTAACCCCGAAGTGTCATCACTACTAGGAAAAGGGCTATAGATGATACGACCACTAATGGCGCACCAGACATGTGGTGCACCATTACTATATTCTAATGGCGCACCATGTGTTGGTGCGCCATTAGTAGTTTTGAAAAAAAAATAAAAAAACATTTTGTTACTAATGCCGCACCGTGGTATAATGCACCATTACTAGTTGACATAGTAATGGCGCAGCACACCCACCGTGCGCCATTAGTAGTTTTGAAAAAAATTAAAAATTTTTTGTTAGTAATGCCGAGCCCCACCTCCCCTCGCCCCGTCGCCCCCCTCTTCTCGCCGCCCCCTTGCCCCACCTCCC
>NC_041390.1:21050995-21100097 GCF_002162155.2 Triticum dicoccoides
TCGCCGTCGGCGCCGAGCAGCGACGCAGCACTGTACGCCCCCCGACCCTCCTCCTCCCCTTGCCCCTCCTCCTCCTCCCCTTGCCCCCGCCTGCGCCAGGGCTGACGGCCCCTTCTCTGTCTCGTAGGGCAAGGTCTCCGGCGCCTCTACGACACCGACGCCTCCACCGTCTACGGCGTCTGCGCCTTCTTCCACCTCCGGCCACCGCGGCCTCACCGTCGATCCGCGTCACCTTGTCAACCCCGGCCCCGCACAAGCTCGCCATCGTCTTCCTCTCGGTGAGCTGCACCGGTTCCCCTCCTCCCCTTCGATTTCGTCGCCGTAGAGTGTCGCACCACCGCGCCCCAGCTCCTGGTTGCCGCCCCCCATGGCCGTGCTCCCCTCGGCCCCTGGTCGCGCCCTGGCCCCGCCCAGGCGCGCTCACCGCACCGCGACCGCGCCTCCACTACGCTCGGGCCGCGCCTCCACTATGTATTTAGTCCAGCCATTGTTTTTAGTGCAAATTTCTCGTGTATGTGTGTGTGATCGATTCTATTCTGCTTAACCTTGTGTCTTGTTTGATCGATTCTATTCTGCATAAGTGGATGGAGCATCTGTAGATGTAGGTGCTTGGTTAGCGTAAATTGCAGGGTGCAAGGGGAGGGAGTTAGTACTGATTATGGTAGGATTATGGTAGGATGAATGTCGTAAAACTTAAACATGCTGCCAATCTTGTGGGTTCCTTTGTACCTTGAGATCGTTCCTTGTTGGCAAAATGCAGTTTCCGTAAGACATAGATCTCTCCTTCGTAGCGGCCTTACAAATGTGTGTAAATCTAACCGGTGGAATGCATAACACGTAGCTAAGCAGCCTGAAAGCAGACGCAGTGCAGCAAGTATCAGTGGTAATTTTTTCTCTTTCTTGGAAAGGTGCACACCAGGATCTCTTGGCATTAGTTAGGGATGATAACCCATTCATGAGTTGGGTGACCTGGCTGTCTGGCTTAAGTTGGAGGCTGCAACGGAAGAGTTCATTCAGAAAAAATACAGGCTTTAAAGATGTTTGTGAGTTTCTAGTTCCAAGATATCAAGAGGAAGACAAGTCTTCTAGAATTGTTAAATCTAGTGATGTGATTACAGATGACATTGCTGCTGAACCTAGTGACACCGAAATAGCTGATGTGTCTAACGGTAATTAATCTCTGAATTTTGACAGTGCAGACTACTTCTTTTCATACCTATGCAGCTTTATCTCGCCTCATAATTTGAGTTTATTTGTTTTACTGATGCTATTTGTAAAATTGTAATTGCGCTTACAGATAATGCCCCTTGATTTTGCTTTCTGCCTAGACTAACTCTGTCTACAACCTCTTGCATGTATTTTTCCCCGATGTTTATCTAAACTGGTTTTTGTCCTTTTATTTATAAATAACCAAACAAGTTTCTTCTACTTATAAATAGTGCTGGAGCTCATGGCCTTGCCTAAGAAAAGCCATCTATAATTGCTAAGTTTAGAATAATAGGTGAGCAACTTTGTCTCGGGTATACAATGCAAACTTCCAGACCATAAGCTAGATACACTATTCAGCAAAAAAAATTGTCGCACTGATGTCCCATTCTGAAGTCTCAGTCCATGTATACTGACCGAGCCATCATACTACTAGCTAGTTTTTTCTTTTCTTTAGATGAATGTTTTTATACTGCTAGCTAGTTGCCTACTTTGCATTTTTTGATGACTAGTGGTACTAATAAATTCAACTAGAGCCATCATATGTCCACAAGTGCATTGGTGTAGTTGATTATCTTCTGCTCAAAATTTATGCTGCTATAATGTTGTATGATAATGTTGTAAGGGTACTAATTGGTCTCTTCTGCTACTTATCAGAGATGGGGGGAAGCAGCCACCGCCGCTCTGCCTCACCGGAGTATGAGTTGGATGCTTTCGAGTTCTTCAGTATCATACTTGGGACTTCAGTATCAGCCACGAGGCAGGTATATAAAACGAGAGATCTCCCCTTCACCCATCTCATTATGATAACTCTGTTGTTTGCTACATCACTCCTTGTCCCAAATTGCAGAGGCTGCCTGACACTTTTATGAACATGCTGGGTGAAGATCCGCCAGATAATGTGAAGCTCCGACAGGCCGGCAGCGGGGTTCGCAGGCTGTGGGACGTGGAGTTGGTGATCGAGGAGGGCCACATGTACCTGTGCCGTGGCTGGGAGAAGTTCTACAGTGCCTACGACCCGCGGACCGGGTACTTTCTTCTCTTCAGGTACGACGATGACGCCACAATGCTCATCATGAAGGTTTTCAACGCGACTATGTGTCGCATGCGCTACGCTGACGACGAAGATGCAGTGCGTTCTGCCTCTTCTTATTCCTCTACATTTGGCTTTGTCTCACATCGATTGTTAACGGTCATTGTTGCATTTGGACATGCAATGGGAGTAGCAGCAGCGACACTGGCTACAGCGAAAGCAACAACGATTATGGCTGTAGCAAAAGCAACAACAATTCTGGCTTTAGCGAAAGCAGCAGTGATTCTGACAACAAGAAGGATGATCCGGTCTGGAGTGGGGGAGAAGAGGAGTAGAGTGGGGATGAGGAGCTGCAGGATGACGATGGGCATCAGGCTGAGGATGACCTAGCACTGGTGGTGGCTGACCAAGGGCAAGAGATGGTGGTGGCTGACCATGGGCAAGAGATGGTGGTGGCTGACCATGGGCAAGAGATGGTGGTGACTGAGGATGACCTAGCGATGGTCGTGCCTGTCCTGCCTGAAGGTGGCCTCGCGATGGTGGTGGTGCCTGACAATGACCACACACCGGTGGTGGCGCCGGCGATCCCACAGCTGGGCGACATGACCACGCCAATTGTGGTAGAAGACTACATCCCACAGCTGCCTCCACCGCCTCGCCGCTCTTGGCGCATCAGTCTGAGGAAGGAGAAGGAGAAGAACAATGAGAACTGAACTATGTCAGGTATGTCAGATCTCCAAAATGATATATATATATATACTTAGTTACCTATGTTATCTCTAATATGCTTAGTTTCCTACAGGTTAGCTCCAAAATTATTTATGTTAGCACAAAATGATCAAGTTTACATAATAAGCTTATAGTCTTCTTCTTATTCTTCTTCTTTTCCAAACTGACATATGTTAGCTTCATTTTACCTAAGTTGGCTCTAATATGCTAACTTAGAGCTTATATGCTTAGTTTCCTATAGGTTAGCTCCAAAATTACTTATGTTAGCACAAAATGATCAAGTTTACATAATAAGCTTATAGTCTTCTTCTTATTCTTCTTCTTTTCCAAAATGACATAGGTTAGCTTCATTTTACCTAAGTTGGCTCTAATATGCTAACTTAGAGCTTATATGCTTAGTTTCCTATAGGTTAGCTCCAAAATTACTTATGTTAGCACAAAATGATCAAGTTTACATAATAAGCTTATAGTCTTCTTCTTATTATTCTTATTCTTCTTCTTATTCTTCTTCTAGTATTCTTCTAGTGTTCTTCTTCTTCTAGTATTCTTCTAGTCTTCTTCTTCTTCTTCTTCTTCTTCTTCTTCTTCTTCTTCTTCTTGTTTATCATTTTGCAGATTTGATTTAATTCACGAAAGCTTGCATGGATGGAGTGCTTCTTTTTCATTTGTGTTTTTATTTTGTATCAATGTGAAACTTTTGTGAATTGATGGATAACGGTGTTGGATGATGAACAATGTGAAACTTTTGTAATATGTAACGATGGAACTATGTGTTGGCTATGTATGTATATACGATGAAACTTGTGTGTTGGATATGATTGTTATATGGATGCTTGTTGTATATATATGTGTTGGATATCTCATATGTGAAATAGTGAACTGAGATTAAGAAAAAACGATTTTTTTTTAAAATTGTTACTAATGGCGCACTTCCATGTGGTGCGCCATTAGTATACCAGATACTAATGGCGCACCCGTAGAATACTAATGGCGCACCTGTGGTGCGCCATTACTAAAATATACTAGTGGCGCACCAGTAGTGCGCCATTAGTAGGAAAAACTGGTGCGCCACTAGTAGCCCTTTTCCTAGTAGTGCATGGTGCATGCTTGCAGCAACATGGGACTTACATATATGATATAATCATGATTTGAATAATATAGCCCCCAAGTGTCAGGTCGTGTGCCTGCAGCAACTTGGGACTATTCCTTCCATTGCAGAATTAATCATATCCATTGATAAAGAAACAATAGTCATTGTGCTGAAGCGACTTTGTAAACCTCAATCATAATACTGGTTATTGATAACCATAATAAAAATCCAGCCATGTTGGCTATTCCAGATTTGAATAATATAATCCGGTATGAAAACCTCAATCATTCAATATCATAATGAAAATCCAGCCAAGTTTGGCAATTAAAGATTTGAATAGTTTATCTATTGACAAGTAAATCCGGAATTAAATACCCGGTGGCTCTTGGACAATGGCGACTTAATGCGCATCCATTGTACTCCGGGATGCAACCCGGTGGCTTATAACCTTTGCAAAAAAAATCAGGAATTGATAACCCCATCCATGGTGGATCATAGTCATTTCTAGTTTTTTGAAAATATCACTTTGGCGGCTCATAGCCTCAATAAACTCAATATTGATCAATATAACCCGGAGCTGGATAACCCGGTAATATCTTCAGATGGCCAGATGATGGGTTTAAACGCAATGGTTCATATGAGCAATAGCAGTATTCTTATTTATGTGTAAAGCTCTCCATGTGCTGCACAAAGTTTAAACAACATATGCCCTGGCGACTTAACGTCAAAAGCCAGGGCGGGTAACAACCAAAACATAATATAGTCTTATGCAATTATGGAAAAGACTATAATTAAGGCCATTCAAGCCTAAACACACTGGCAACTTAAAGTCAAAAGCCAGGCCGGGTTATCAAGCCTCGCATTTTCATATAACCAGGAAACCATACCTGTATGATTGATTTATACTGCTGGCTTACATTGCCTTATCCAGTGAAGGTAACAATCTGATGATTTATGAGCGCATGATTCCAATGGCGCAATCCAAAATATACTGATGACTTAACGTCCAAAGCCAGGGCGGGTTATCAAACCTCACATATTTATTCAACAATTTAAAAATATACCTGGAAAATTGGCTCAGATTGCCGGCTTACATCGCCACATCCAGTGAGGGTGACAACCCAAGTATTCATAAGCGCATAATCTCAATTACGCAATCCAAAGTATATTGACAACTTAAAGTCCATAACCAGGGTTGTTTAGCAAACCTAAAATATTCATACCATTATTGAAAGACATACCTGTAGATTAATACCATGGCGATGCCTTGATAATTATAATCCACGGCCAGTATCAACCCGGAGTCATGAAATATCATCATTTTGATTGCTCAAGGTGAAATATCCTGGCGACCTATAGTCTGCTATCAGGGCGGGTTATC
This sequence comes from Triticum dicoccoides, assembly GCF_002162155.2. Lineage (NCBI taxonomy): Eukaryota > Viridiplantae > Streptophyta > Magnoliopsida > Poales > Poaceae > Triticum > Triticum dicoccoides. The sequence continues at coordinate 21,056,435 of NC_041390.1, forward strand.
AAACCCAAAGATGCTCAATGATCAGTCATATAATCAAGGCTACATGGACTGTGAAATCAGTTCATACCGCCGGCTTACAACGCCATATGCAGCAAGGGTAACAGCCCCAACGACTTAGAGCGCTGAACTCCAAGTGCATAATCAAGGCATGCCGGTGACTTATCATCCAAAGCTAGGCCGAATTATCAAAACTCTGGATATACTCAAATATGAGTCATAGGGATTAAGGCTACATGGCCTGAATCGTTTTAAACCATATGTCAATATGGTACAAGGATATGAACCAAAACAATGTTCAGAGATAATGATAAATCAGAAAAAATAAGGCTTTCATAGGCTGCCAAGCCTCAATATCAAGTGTTGTTCAAGGGCCGCACAACCACTGAGTTAATCCTTTATTCAAACCTCTAAGCCGGGCCTCACATGACCAATCGCCATTTTAACTTTGACAAGTTTAGGTTCTTTATAAGATTGATTATCAAAAATACAGTGGGTCATTCCAGGATTACCTAGGCGGAGTGGCAGACATACAAAGGAAGGATAACCGGGATTTTTGGTGAATACACCTAGCGTCCAAGCTTATTAAAAGGGTAAACAAAGCTCTGTTCATTAACAGGGAACCCCCAAGTAATATTTCAATCAAGGCGTATAAGCCGGATTAGCAGGGTAGTTATAGCTATGCTTAATGAGCAGGAAGCCCACAAGTAATTTGCAATCAAGGCGTACAAGCCAGATCAAGAGGGTAGTCATAACTATGTTCATTGAACAAAAAGCCCCCAAGTGACCTATCATAAGTCATTAAGACAAGTTACCTATGTTTGAACTACACATTGTAGCATATTCTCTTTGGTAACCTTTAAACTTTGGGCAGAAAAACCCCAAGTCATTTACAACAAGGCGTATAAGCCGGATCAAAGGGTAGTCACAGCTATGCTCAGCGAGCAGGAAGCCCCCTTGTTATTTGTAACAAGGCGTGCAAGCCGGATCAAGAGGGTAGTCACAGCTATGCTTATTGAGCAGGAAGCCCCTAAACGACCAATAAGATAAGCCCATAAAGGAGGATGCCCATGTATGAACTGCGCACTGCAGCAAGTTCTCTTTGGCAACCTTTATTTTTTCTGAGAACTCAAACCTGCGAGAGATTTTTGAACCGCAATTTTAAACCGGATATTGAGAGCTTCAAAGCTTTGCAAGAGACAAATTTCCCTTGAGCCGGATTTTAAATCGGAATCCTTCATTTTAAGCCGGAAATTTTTTCTAACGACCTTCGAATTTTCACCAATAGGACAGTAGCCTCCGGGTCCGGGCTATTTTCCCTTCCAATGACCCGGGGTTCTTGAATATTACTGAGACTGGCAACATTTACTGAGTCATGTCATCGTTGCCCCAGAGTCTTAAGACGACTCGATGAGTTGTCTTGAGATTCTCCATACTTGACCGTGATATAAACTGGCATATAGTTAAACAGCGGAACGCTGTAATATGTTGAAGCTCGGCAGGTTATAAATGATCCCGTATGAGTTGTGTAAATAATCCATCTGATGATTCATCCCAACTGGTTGTTGAAGTTTAAACAAACCATAGTGGAAACGACTTGTGCACCTGTCCAATGAGCCATCTGGTGCAGGCGGAGGTTGATAATATAATATGATTTGCTCCAAAATTGTTGGAATAGACCGGACCGCAGGGCGGATAGTAAAGACGACCGCGGTATCATAGATAGCACGGACTCGGGCGAGTCAACCATGGGCACGGATAGATGAGTCGGCCGTGGCATTATAAGCCGGTGCGGACAGAGAATAATTCACAGGTGCGGTAAGCCGCGCGGACGGGCGAGTTAGCCACGTCATGTTGATGTAGCAGTGGCGGCAACCTGCGCACATATTCGTTGAGCAGCACGGCACGGATAAGCGCTAGTGCAAAAATAATGTTGACGCATGCCCCTTTGCGACACCTTTGTAATGTGTAGTGGTCCTGCGAGAAAAATGCCACAGACAGTAATTGTTCTCAAATAATTTATTATGTACTGAAAATAGATAGGGAGAATAGCACCTGGTATTTTGGTTGGCTGTGCAACCGGCGTGCATTGCTGTGTTCTTTTGTCTTCACGTACTAATTGCTGGATTCATGCCATGTACTAAAAGCAGCCATGGTTTTAAATAGCCCGCTATAGCTCCGCTATAGCACGCTATAGCGTTTACAAAAGGTCTTGCGCTAAAAGACTTTAGGTCCAAACAAATGAACAAACATTTTAAATAGCGCGCTATAGTTCCGCTATAGCACGCTATAGCGTTTAGAAGAGGTCCACCACTAAGAGGCTTTGCGTGCTATTTAAAACTTTGAAAGCAGCATCATAGTTTTGTAATAGCTCCTTGACATTTGAAGCGAGTAACCAGAGGTACTCTATAGCAATTTTTTTAATTCGACTTGTTCATTCTGCCTTCTCTACTTCTATGGTTTCTGCCTTAGCAAACCACTGTAGTAGGAGCGCTCAAAAGACCGGCTCGTGCGTATGGGCTTCAGAGACAGAGCGTGGCAGCGGCGGGACGAGCGCAAGGCGGCTCAAAACCAGGGGCGACTCAATGGCAGGCAGCCTTGCCAACAACGGCAGATCGACGAGGCTCCAAGTAGTCCGACAGGGCTCCGGCAGGTTAATCGGCGATGAGCAGTAGCGATTTTGACGCAGAGGCCAATAGCAGGGGCGGCGACGACGCGGTGAACCGGAAGCCAATCCGGCTGGAGTAGCGCGGGCGGCTTAGGAGACAGGACCGCGCTGGCGGCACATCTGAGCCAGCGAGCGCGCGGCTCAGGAGACGTGTACGCAAGCGCAGATCGTGGAGGATTCCGGGTCATGACCGGCTCCGCTTCTGGGTCGTTGTCAAGGAGGCGAGGCGAATGTTGGAGTATCTGCTACTCCTACTAGATCAACATTTGTGGATATTGGGTTACCACAATGTACGTGAGATGATTGCTATTTCAGCATGGTACCTATGGTGGGAAAGACGGAAGCTGGTACACCATGAAAAAACTCAAAATGTAACTCATATCTCAATGGGGATTCTTGCTCTAACAAACTTTTTTGTTAATGCATTATCACCCAAGGCATCGATCAAAATGGAGAGTTGGTCTTGTTCTCCAAGAGGTTTCGCTAATCTTAATGTTGATGCTTCTTTTGATCACGATCTTCTTAGGCGTTCCATGCATGGGAGCAGTCTTTCGAGACGACAAAGGCCGTGTTTAGATACTCTAACACAGTTAGAGGTTAGAGTTAGATTCTAACCTTGAAATAACCCTGAACTAACTCTAGCCAAAGAGGTGTTTGGATGGCAGAGTTAGATGGAGCACGGATACAGCGAGGCGCCTTCATGTGCGGTGCGAGAGGGAGGGAGGTAGAGGACGAGAAGCTTTGAGGAAGTGGGGAGGGACCTGCTGCGGCGAAAGTAAGAGAAAAAAGTGTTTTTTAGTGGTCCCGAAAAGAACTAACCCAAATAAGCACCTCTTGGATGGGTTAGATTTTTTGGATGGGTTCGATGCATCTAACCCAAACTAACCCTCCTGTTTGGATATTTTTGGGTTAGTTGAGTCCAATCTAACCCAAACTAACTCTAACCTATGGATCCAAACAGGGCCAAAGGCAGGTTCATAGCTGGAGGGAATGAGAAGATAGATTTTTGCACAGATGTGTTGATGGCGGAAGCTTTAGCTCTAAAATTCGGTCTAACACTGGCGCAACGGGCGGGATGCAATCGCCTTATTATAAATTCAGATAATTTGGAGGGGATTGATACTATGAATGATGGAGGACAATCGGCTGGTGCGGCGGCAGCAATCTTTGATGACTGTTTTCATTATGCTTGTGATTTCGTTATTGCTAGATTTGAGCACTGTAATAGGTCAAGATGGCAACGGGGATGAAACCCATCGGGTTTTGCCTTCCCAAACCCATCCCCACGAAAAATTCGGAAGCCCGTCCCCATCCCCGTCACCGTACGCGGGGCTAGCTTTTGGCCCGTGCCCTAAACCCATCGGGTTTTCTAAACCCACGAGGAAGCCACGGGGAAATCGGCATATTTAAGAAAACATAAGGACTGGAGGCCAGGTCACTAAGGCTTGGCCAGGTCATCAGTGAGTCGCCAGTCCTCGGGCGGGTCACTTCGCGAGTCGCCAAGTCCGGCCGGGTCATACTTCCGGCCGGGTCATACCGCGGGGTATATCCTCGACACCCTAGTTAATGTCGAGTCGGGATGGCTGGTCTCAAGGTAGTCGTCATGGAGCCGCGGGTGCAAAGAGGCGTCGAGTTAGACATGGTCACTCCGAAGTGGTGCGCCGGGAATAAGGTGTTGACGAGGCATCATGTTGGTTTTTCCAAGCCCATGACACGTCATGGATGAAGGCACGCAATGGGGTTGCCAGCACCGGGCATGCGTAGACGGATGAAGTCGATATTGATGAGGTGCCGCACCAGGCTTGCCAAGCCCAGGGACACGTCATGGACAAAGGCACGCATAGGTGTTGCTAGCACCGGGCCTGCGTAGATTTGGACCTTCATGAGCTGTATGTTGATGTCTACTACACAACTTGTTCTTGTAGACTCGTGTTGGGCCTCCAAGCGCAGAGTTTTGTAGGACAGTAGCAAATTTCCCTCAAGTGGATGACCTAAGGTTTATCAATCCGTGGGAGGCATAGGATGAAGGTGGTCTCTCTCAAAGAACCCTGCAACCAAATAATAAAAAGTCTCTTATGTCCCCAACATACCAAATACAATGGTAATTTGTATAGGTGCACTAGTTCAGCGAAGAGATGGTGATACACGTGTAGTAATGATAGTTGATATTGATTTTTTTAATAAAATTAATAAAAAACAGCAAGGTAGCAAGTAACAAAAGTGAGCACAAATGGTATTGCAATGCTTGAAAATAAGGCCTAGGGTCCATACTTTCGCTAGTGCAATCTCTCAACAATGCTAATATAATTGGATCATATAACCATCCCTCAACATGTGAAGAATCACTCCAAAGTTCCTATCTAGCGGACAACATTAGAAGAAATTGTTTGTAGGGTACGAAACCACCTCAGAGTTATTCTTTCCGATCAATCTATCCTAGAGTTCGTACTAAAATAACACCAAGCTATTCTTTCCGATCGATCCAAGCTAGAGTTCGTACTAAAATAACACCATATGATACACATCAACCAACTCTAATGTCACCTAGATGCTCCAACGTCACCGCGAGTATCCGTGAGTTGATTTTACGACAGGCATCAGACAATTTCAGATTCATAATACTAAATCCAAAACAAAGAACCTCAAAGAGTTCCCCAAGATTTCTACCAGAGAAACAAAGACGAGAACGTGCTTCAACCCCTATGCATAGATTACCCCAATGTCACCTCGGGAATCCGTGAGTTGAGTCCCAAAATATATATCAAGTAAATTAATATGATACCCCATTGTCACCACTGGTATTCATAACAAGACATACATAAAGTGTTCTTAAATCCATAAAAGTATTCAATTGGATAAGAATGAAATCTCAGAGGGAAAACTCAATTCAGAACAAGATAGAGAGGGGAAAACACCATATGATCTGACTATATTAACAAAGCCCGTGATACATCAAGATCGTGACATCTCAAGAACACGAGAGAGAGAGAGAGGGAGAGAGAGAGAGATTAAACACATAGCTACTGGTACAAACCCTCAGCCCCGATGGTGGACTACTCCTTCCTCATCATGGTGGCCGTCGGGATGATGAAGATGGCTATCGGTGATGATTTCCCCCTCTGGCAGGGTGCCGGAACGGGCTCCCAATTGTTTTTTCGTGGCTATAGAGGCTTGCGGCGGTGGAAATTCTGATCTAGGGTTACTCCTGGGGTTTTTGGAATATCTGGGAATTTATAGGGCAAAGAGGCGGTGCGGGAGGCATAGAGGTGGGCACAACCCACTAGGGCGTGCCTGGCACCCAGGCGCGCCTAGGTGGGTTGTGCTAGCCTCGGGGCACCCCTCTGGTACTTCTTTGGCCCGCTGGATCTCTTTTGGTCCAAAAAAATCTCCAAAAGGTTTCGCTGCGTTTGGACTACGTTTGGTATTGATTTTCTGCGAAGTGAAAACAAGCAAAAAATAGCAACTGGCACTTGGCACTATGTCAATATGTTAGTCCCAAAAAATGATATAAAGTTGCTATAAAATGATTGTAAAACATCCAAGAATGATAATATAACAGCATGGAACAATCAAAACTTATAGATATGTTGGAGACGTATCATATTCTATCAAAGGAGCCAACAGAGACGGACTCGACGATGGTTGCGACACCGGTCGACGTGGGGTAGAAGGTGCCGATGTCAACCCCACTTGTCGGAGTAGATAATGTGGTCGGGGAAGATGACAGTGACGTTGGTGATGAACTTGGTGCGGGACAAAGACGAAGAGGTGGACCACGAAGTAGGTGGCAGAACCAGAGGCAGCTCGTGAAGGCCACGTCGGTCGCCGGTAGGAGCGCGATGGCGGTGCTCGAAGTAGGCAAGGTGGAACCCAACTGTGTGGCAAAGCCCAGGTGCAGACGATGAAGTTCCCATGCATAGGGAGGCGGCGTGGAGTATACAACATAGAAGGTGACGAGCGGGGTCTGCGGAGTGTACCATGTGCCGTGGCGCTACTGCATGAAGGGGCGATGCAATGAGAGCACACGGGTCAGGGCGACGTTGGGGAAGTTCTCGGGCGGTAGCATCGACCGCGTGCCGCGGTGCTATGGCTCATAGGTGCACCCCAACCCATTGTCGTAGGGATGGCCTCAGGGCGGTGGTGTGGACCACACGCCGCAGTGCTATAGCCAGAAAGGGCGACAAAGTGACAACACGCGGTTCGGTGCAGCCACGGGGATGGCCTCAGGGCAGCGGCGTGGACTGCCACCGCAGCCTTATGGCCCAAAGGGGCATCGCAGCGACATCACATGGGTTGGTGCAGCCACGAGAAGAACCATAGAGCGGCGACAATGCGGCCCGACGGGGCGATGCAATGGCGGTCTGTTGCTCGATTGATGGAGGGACGTGCTGGACACGTGGGCAATCTTCATGGGACCTGCAGAACCGTGTGCAAGTGACTTGCTAGGGCGGTTGCGCGGAGCGGATGAGGGAGCGTGGGCGGGCTGGTGATCAACCCGATCGCGCGCGAGGTCAAGCACGCCTCTTGGTGAAGAAGGGGTCGAGCCACTGAGATGACGCCCGAATGGACATGCGAACGCCCGACGCGTGTGCGTGGCCCATGCTTGAGCGGGGCACGGAGTAGCACAACACAGGCACAACTGGTTGCTCGTATCGTATTTCCCCGAAGAGGAGAGGATGATGCAACACAACAAAGGTATGTATTTCCCTCAGTTAAGAAACCAAGGTTCTCAATCTAGTAGGAGAACCAAGCACACTATGTAAATAGCACCTGCACACAAACAACAAATACTTGCAACCCAACACGTAAGAAGGGTTGTAAATCCCTATTCGATATTGAGATAGATTAAATTGTATGAGATTTGATAAATAGATCTAACTAAAACACAAAATAAAATAAATAAAGAAAAGTGCAGCAAGGAATTTTTGGATTTAATATGATAGGAAATAGACCCGGGGGCTGTAGATTTCACTAGAGGCTTGTCTCAAGAAAATAGCATATGGTGGGCAAACAAATTACTGTTGGGCAATAGACACAAAAACAAATAATTATGACGATATGAAAGGCAATGATCATGTATATAGGCATCATGTCCAAGATTAGTAGACCGACTCCTGTCTGCATCTACTATTATTACTCCCCACATCGACCGCTATCCAACATGCATCTAGTGTATTAAGTTCATGAAGAAATGTTGTATTGCAATAAGAACGATGACATGATGTTGACAAGATCTATTCATGTCGGAATAGATCCCATCTTTTTATCCGTAATGACAATGATACATGTGTGTCATGTCTCCTCCTCTCACGGAGATTGAGCACCGCAAGATCGAACCCATCACAAAGCACCTCTTCCCATGGCAAGAAATATCAATCTAATTGGCTAAACCAAACCAAAGTTTCGGAGAAGCAATACGAGGCCATAAAAATAATGCATACAAGAGTTCAAAAAAGACTCAAATAATATTCATGGATTGATTTTATCATAAACTCACAATTCATCCGATCCCAATAAACACACCGCAAAAAGTCATTACATCAAATAGATCTCCAAGAACATCGAGGAGAACATTGTATTGAGCATCAAAAAGAAAGAAGAAGCCATCAAGATACTACCTACGGACCCGTAGGTCTGTGGTAAACTACTCACGCATCATCGGAGGGGCAACAAGGATGAGGGAGAACCCTCTGTGTTTGTTGCCCCCTCCGGTAGAGTTCCAAAAAAGGCCTCTAGATTGGATCTCATGGGTCTGGAACTTGCGGCAGCTGCAATTGTGCTTCGTCGACTCCCCTAGGGTTTTTGGGATTTTAGAGTATTTATATAGGAGGATGTCGGTGGAGAATCTTCTCATGGGCCCCACTACCCACCAGGGCACGCCTGGGTCTCCTGGCGCGCCCTGGTGCCTAGTGGGACCCACGGGCCTCCTCTCGTGTGCTCCTTTGGCTCCCTGGGTGTATTCTGTCTAGAAAACATTATCCCAAAATTTTATTTGCATTTGGACTTCGTTTGTTATTGATATTCTGCAAAGTAAAAAACGAGCAGAAAACAGCAACTGGCACTGGGCACTATGTCAGTAGGTTAGTCCCAAAAATGATATAAAGTTGATATTAAATGAATATAAAACATCCAAGATTGATAATATAATAGCATGAAACAATCAAAAATTACAGATATATCGGAGTCGTATCAACAACTAGCCGAGGCATCATGTGTGTGGTAGCGCTAGGGCCCAACAGCCTAATGTAGCCGAGCATGATAAAGGTTCATGGAGGCTCCCAATCCAATCATGACGACGTCGGTGGTTGGAGATCGACTGGTGGGCGGGCGCGTGGACGGCGGCCAAAGGCCACCCCATGTTGTGCGAGGCTGCCGTGTCAAAGAGGTTGGTGGAGGTGATACTGAAGTCACAGTAGAGGCATGCGAGGATCAAGGATCGTCGGTGAGCGACACAAACCGATCTTAGATTGAAAAATGAAAAAGAAGGACCGTTCAAGGTTACTGGTGTGAGAGAGAAAAACCTGGATCAAGGGATAGGAAAATGACTCTCTCGGGCAGCCGATCAACACGACCAGCAGATGAACCCTAGGTACAGGCGGCACTGCCCCCGGTGGCGATCTTGGAGATCGAACACACTTGGGTGGTGCTGAGGGAGTCCTGGATTAGCGGGTCCCCGGACAGCCGGACTATCTCCATTGGCCGGATTGTTAGACTTTGAAGATACAAGATTGAAGATTTCGTCTCGTGTCCGGATGGGACTCTACTTGGCATGGAAGGCAAGCTAGGCAATACGGATATGGATATCTCCTCCTTTGTAACCGACCTTGTGTAACCCTAACCCTCTCCGGTGTCTATATAAACCGAAGGGTTTTAGTCCGTAGGACAACAACCACAACATACAATCATACCATAGGCTAGCTTCTAGGGTTTAGCCTCTCTGATCTCGTGGTAGATCTACTCTTGTAATACCCATATCATCAATATTAATCAAGCAGGACGTAGAGTTTTACCTCCATCAAGAGGGCCCGAACCTGGGTAAAACTTCGTGTCCCCTGCCTCCTGTTACCATCCGGCCTAGACGCACTGTTCGGGACCCCCTACCCGAGATCCGCCGGTTTTGACACCGACATTGGTGCTTTCATTGAGAGTTCCTCTGTGTCGTCACTGTTAAGCTTGATGGCTCCTACTATCATCGATAGCGATGCGGTCCAGGGTGAGACTTTTCTCCCCGGACAGATCTTCGTATTCGGCGGCTTTGCACGACGGGCTAATTCACTTGGCCATCTAGAGCATATTGAAAGCTACGCCCCTGGCCATCAGGTCAGATTTGGAAGTTTGAACTACACGGCCGACATCCGCGGAGACTTGATCTTCGACGGGTTCGAGCCATAGCCGGGCGCGCCGCACTGCCGCGATGGGTATGACCTAGCTCTGCCACCGCACAGTACCCCAGAGGCCACGCCCGCATCAGCTCCAACCCTTAGTTTGGAGCCAACTACGCCAATCGAGGACGGGTGGTTAGACACCGCCTCAGGGGTTGCAGTCTCAACGGCGATCGAGCCAAACACCAGCATAACCCTCTACGCAGCCCGTGACTCCAAGGTGCCGGACTCTTTCCCGGACTCCGAACCATCCGCGCCTCTGCCAATCGAATCCGATTGGGCGCTGATAATGGAACTCACCGCTGCGGATATCTTTCAGCACTCGCCCTTCGGCGACATTCTGAACTAACTAAAGTCTCTCTCTTTGTCAGGAGAGACCTGGCCGGATTATGGCCAACAGGATTGTGATGCGGACGACAAAGAAATTCGACGCCCACCCACCACCCACTTAATAGCCACTGTCGATGACTCAACCGACATGCTCGACTTCAACTCCGAAGACATCGACGGTATGGACGACGATGCGGGAGACGAAGAGGAACCATCGCCCACAGGGTGCTGGACGTCCACTTCATCATATGACGTATACATGGTGGACACACCAAAAGAAGACGACGACGAGGAATGGAAGGACGCACCGAAGGCTTGTTCCCTCGAGAAGCAGTCAAAGCGGTGGCGCAAGCACCGCCCCAAATCCCGCCTCGGCAGAAATAACGATCATACAGATCCGGCGTTGGAGCAGGGCGAACCACTGCCGGACCACAGCAATACGGGGAATCAAACCGAACAAACCAATTCTGTTAAAGATAAGAGTCCGGACGACATAACGCCGGACAGGCACCCGGAGCAGCAGAATGCCCGTCAAAGGCTTGTTGCCACCGCGAGGAGTCTGAAAAAGCAGAAGCAAAGGCTCAAGGCTGCGCAGGACACACTCCAAATCAGATGGAGTAAAGTACGGCGACAGTCGCCCCACCAAGAGCTACCCAAAGCGGAATTTGCTACCTGAATTCGATGAGGAGGCCTCTGACCCCCCACAACCAAAAATCAAAACAGCCACCTGGCCGGATAGACGGCCTCACAGCCAATATAGAGCGGCAAACAATGCCACTCACAAGACAATACGCGATCCACGCGAGGGCTCGCACCAAAAGGACGGCGCAACCAGATCCATCTATGGACCACGCAAGCGCGCCCCAACATACAATGTAACACAACAAACATCCGAACAACGCGGTACACCCAGATATAGGGGTGCCGCACACCCCCTATGTTTCACCGATGAGGTGCTGGACCATGAATTTCCAGAGGGATTCAAACCTATAAACATAGAGGCATACGATGGAACAACAGACCTTGGGGTCTGGATTGAGGACTATATCCTCCATATCCATATGGCTCGAGGAGATGATCTCCACGCCATCAAGTACTTACCCCTCAAGCTCAAAGGGCCAGCTCGTCACTGGCTTAAAGGCCTCCCCGAAAACTCCATTGGAAGCTGGGAAGAGCTCGAAGACGCTTTTTGGGCAAATTTTCGAGGGACTTATGTCCGACCTCCGGACGCGGACGATTTGAGTCATATAACTCAACAGCTCGGAGAGTCAGGCCGAAAACTTTGGAACAAGTTTCTTACTAAAAAGAACCAAATTCTCGACTGTCCGGACGCCGAAGCCTTGGCAGCTTTTAAGCATAGCGTCTGCGACGAATGGCTTGCCAGACACCTCGGCCAAGAAAAGCCGAGAACAATGGCAGCACTAACAAGCCTCATGACCCGCTTTTGCACGGTTGAGGACAGCTGGCTAGCCAGATGCAGCAGCAGTGACCCCAGTACGTCTGAAGTTAGAGATGGAAATCGGAAATCACGGCGCAACAGCAATAACAAACGCCGGAATAAAGAAGACAACACGAAGAGCACGACAGTAAACACCGGATTCAAAAGCTCTCGGCCAGGTCAGCAAAAGCCGCCCTCTAAAGGCGCCAGAGACGAACTGTCCAGCCTGAACAAAATTTTGGACCAAATATGTCAGATCCATAGCACCCCTGGTAAACCTGCTAATCATACCCACAAAGAATGTTGGGTCTTCAAGCAGTCCGGCAAGCTCAACGCCGTACACAAGGGGGAGGATACACCAAGCGAAGACGAGGATGAGAATCTCAAGCAAGACACTGGGGAACAAAAGAAATTTCCCCCAGAAGTCAAAACAGTAAACGTGTTACACGTGATCAAGGGAAGAAACAAGACAACACTCCCAGAAAAATATGCCCAAGGGCCTATCACCGTGGAGTCCTGCCACTGGTTGTCTCAACCGATTACTTTCGACCATCGTGATTACTCAGCAACTATCCGGCGTGCAGGATGGGCTGCCCTAGTATTAGACCCAATAATTGACGGATACCACTTCACACGAGTCCTGATGGACGGTGGCAGCAGTCTAAACCTGATATATCAGGATACAATCCGCGAAATGGGGATAGACCCAACAAAAAATTGCCATAGCAATACTACCTTTAAAGGAGTAACGCCAGGCCCAGGGGCTCGTTGCACGGGCTCCCTACTACTAAAAGTTATATCCGGCTTCCCCGATAACTTCCGTAGCAAACATTTAACCTTCCACATCGCTCCGTTCCAAAGTGGCTATCAAGCACTACTTGGACGCGAAGCTTTCGCTCGCTTTAATGCAATACCGCACTACGCTTCCCTCACACTCAAGATGCCCGGTCCACATGGCATCATTATAGTAAACGTAAGTATTAAGCGATCTTTGCGCACCGAACGGAGTGCGGCTGCGTTGGCAGCCGCACACTAAAAATGGCCTCACCAACTAAAGCATTTAACAGGTCATCAAGACCTCGGACACGGTTAGTCGAGTACGGCGCCGCTATATGTAATCTATACTGGATCAATGGTCACACCCCTATTACAAATACAAGGGGCTCAATGCGCGCAGACAAGTGGCAATTTTTACTCATCTTGAATTATATATGGTTTCTTTAAAAACTATCTTTTCGCACGACAACTTTTTCACCTAAGTTCCTCTCTTTTACAGATGATCATCATGCTACACCCGTCTAGGATACGACACAACGGAGACATAGGCGCAGACATGCAGCAGGGACCCGCTCCAAGGATTCTTTTTAGATTAAGACCCTGCGTAAACCTTTTTTACTGTCTCTTGTTGATACATATCCACCGAATTCTCAGCACTGTTGAGAAGGATGCTGACGTCTTGGCATGTGGCCATGTCAGAATAATGCACGTACCTGGACACAAGGGGCTTCTTACGAAGGGCACTATTTAGGCCCGGTTTATACCATAAAGACCGAATACCTTAGGGAGTGTTCGACGTCGTGAGTTTGGCCCTATATGCATCAGCTCCGAATCATTGTCTTTGGTCAAATGTTGGGTTTGCCCGGCTCCTGTGTTTTGGTGCCTTACGTTCCGCTTTACCGGCTAAGGTAGCACCAGGAGAACTACTGAGATTGTGCCCTGGTTCATCCGGACGAGCACCTCAGTAGAGAAAGCCGAAAACTGACTGTCATGATATAGCGTGATACTGGTCAACCACTCGATGACCTATCGGAATGTTAGAATTCCTCCGCCTTAACGAAGGGCCGTTTTTCGGCCAGGCATGTACGCACCCCGTGATCGGGAGAGTGCGGAGCCACCAGGGGCTATCTAGTAGCCCCACTGTCAAACTCCTATGGCTAAGTGAAAGTGTTAAAGCATTATAGTCCGGTTGCCTCGTTCGCTACGCTATCACCTCCTTAATAGGACCACTATGTTGGGTTAAGTGTGAACATGCGTTTTTTGCGAGCACCTCCGCATTATATGCGTGGGGGTTGAAGCCGATGGCTGCAATCTTTCAGGTTATACACATGTATACATAAACGGCCGCACAGGAGGCATCATACTACTTTCAGGCAAAAGTATAAACATAGCCTTATAAAAACTTCATAAAAGCATTGTGTTTACAATGAGAATACATATCACTCAAACATAATATTTTTCGAGCACTGGGCCTCTATCAAACAAGCACCCTCGAGAACCTCCTCAAAATAATGCTCGGCAGCCACTCGACCTATGGCCAAAACCCTGCGCCGCAATAGTGGTAGCGTCCATCTCCGCCCAGTATGCTTTAACACGGGCAAGGGCCATCCGCGAGCCTTCTATGCACGCCGACCTCTTCATCGCATTAATGCACGGCACCGCACCGAGGAACTGCTGCACTAAGCTAAAATAGCTGTTCGGCTTTGGCTTTTCCGGACATAGCTGATCCACAACAGACCTCATGGCGAGTCCGTATAACCTATTCAGCTCGGCCCATTCGGCTAGCTGGTCAGTCAATGAAAGCGGACTCTCTGGAACATGGAATTGCGACCAGAACAGCTTGTCCACTTCACGATCTGTCTGACCTTGGAAGTACTTGGCCGCATCGGTAGCGCTCGTCGCCAAATCCATATACGCATCTGCCGAACTCCACAGCCGATCCAGAGGGGCATACCGTGGATCTCCGAACTTCCTCCGTAACATGAAGGGTTTCCCAGCCGCAATATCCCCGGCTTCCCGCAGCTCCTCCTTCTTCACTCTCATAGTAGAACGGGTGTCTTTGTCCGCCGCCGTGGCCTTCTCAAGGTCCGTTGCCTTCGCTCGGTTTTCTTTTTCAAGGACCCGGCAACGGTCGGCAGTGTCTTTTAATTCTACGGCCATCTTGGCCATCTTCTCTTGGCTCTCGCAATGTGCGGCCTTCTCGGCTTTCAACTCTTCGACCGCCTTCAAAGCAGCCGCATTACTAGTCCTCGCTTGTTCCTTGGCTCGGGCAAGTTCGGCCCACAAGGCTTCCATGGTGGCAGCTCCATCTGCAGTCACAATATGTTAAAGATACTGGCATCATGCTGCTCTTACTATGTGGCGTTCACCAAATAATAACACTTACCATGTGCCTCGTCAAGCCTCCTATTAACAAGCTCAATGTCGCGTATGCTGCATCCAGTTGCCGTTTTAATTTGGCAAACTCACTAGTCCGGCCAGCCACCGGAGCTTCCACCACCTGCACATAGGGGCAGTCTGGTTATTACCTGGAAATATGATCCTCTGTTCGCCGCCTTTCTCGACGACAACCAGAGTGTCAGGGGCTACCATCTACACAGGGCACACCTAACATGTGCAGTACTATCACATATTATCTCACGTACCTCAAAGTCTATCAGTAGACTCATAAAAGCTTCATGTAATCCGATTTCGGCGGATGAGATTCTCTCCATCACCGTACCCATCAGCATACGGTGTTCTTCTGAGATGGCCGCTCGCCCCACCAACTCCCTCAGAACGTCCGACCGTACACCAGACGGTGCCGGACTCTTTTGTCTGCTCTCTTCGGGAGCCGGACGCTGGGGACTTCGGGGGTCTATGAGATTATCTTCTGGCCTCACCGGATCCGTAGAGGCCCTCCATGACGACACTTCGGGGTTGCCCGCTTCTTGAGCAGAGGAGTCCGGGGGAGGCGTTTCGCTCTCCATCATCTCTGGAAGAAGATGCCCCAAAGACGAGCTCATCTGAGAGGGGCTAAGGCCCAAACTGCAAGATATATGCGGTGGTTACTTTCTCAGAAGAAAAAGATAGCATACCTTTACTATTAAAGTATTTTGGATCACTTACGAGTCGTTGGAGGGCTGATCCCCCCGCGGACTTTGTGCAGCAAAAACACCCCCCGAGGCAGGACCCTTTGTGGGAGACTTCTTCTCCCGTTTGCAGGCTTCGGCTTCTGGATCCTCGGAAGCAGTCCTTTTCCTCCCCCGGTTGTCCTCCTTCGTGGAGACGCTCGTTCCCTCGGTTGGAACGGGCAGCGATGGGGGCCCGTGTCCGCCCGTATTATCCCCCGGTATCTTCCTTTGAGGGCTCCGGGAAAGGTGCGACCTCGACCATCTTTTCCAACACCGGATTTTCTAAACCCTCAGGGAGGGGGGCCAAATACCAAATCATCTTCGCCTTTGTTAGCCAGTCCTGCTCAAAAAGCGAACTCTCAGAAATAACATTGTGACGAATAAAAGACAGTGTGTTTGGCCAGATGGTTTCTTACTTGTTCGGCGGCGTGGTTACTGCTCAGTCCCACGTCCTCGGTAATATCTAGACACTCTACTTGAGGTCCGAAGAATGACTTGTACATCTCCTCGTGTGTTAGGCTGAGGAAACTTTGAATGGCACGCGGTCCCTCTGGGTTGAACTCCCACAAGCGAAGGGGCCTGCGTTTGCAAGGCTGGATTTGACGAACTAGCATAACTTGTATTACCACAGCCAAATTAAAATCTCCCTCGAAGAGATCTCAGATGCGGCATTGCAGTATAGGCACGTCCTTGGCTAGACCCCAGGTCAGACCTCTGCTAATCCATGACATCAGTTGTGGTGGGGGGCACGAGCGGAAAGCGGGGGCAGCCACCCACTTGGCACTTCTGGGAGCGGTGACGTAAAACCACTCCTGTTGCCATAATTCGGACACCTCTGGAAAGGAACCTTTCGGCCATGGAGCTCCTGCCATCTTGCCTATTGATGCACCTCTGCACGCTGCATGCTGCCCCTCGATCATCTTCGGCTTTACTTCAAAGGTCTTGAGCCACAGGCCGAAGTGAGGGGTAACGCGGAGGAAGGCCTCACACACGACAATAATTATCGAGATGTGGAGAAAGGAGTCCGGAGCTAGATCATGGAAATCTAGCCCGTAATAGAACATCAAGCCCCTGACGAAGGGATCCAGAGTGAGGCCTAGACCTCAGAGGAAGTGGGAGACGAACACGACGTTCTCGTTGGGTTCGGGAGTAGGGACGATCTGCCCTTGAGTAGGCAGCCGATGCGAAACCTCGGCGGTCAGGTATCTGGCCTCCCTCAACTTCTTGATGTCCTCTTCCGTAACGGAGGAGGGCATCCATCGGCCTTGAAGGCTGGATCCGGACATGATTGAAGATCCGGAGCACCTAACCTGGGCTCTGGGTGTTATAACTCGAGGCGGGGGAAGGGTTCGATTGAGCACGAGAGGGAAAAAGCGAAAACATTGTCCCCTTATAAAGAGGGTGAATATCAAGCGTCCTCTCCATAGCCGTTTGGGACTTGCCTATAATCTAGGAGTCATAGACACAGTTGGGTTACCCACGACCGCATTAATGAGAATCCCGTAATTGAGGGAACACGATCTCCGCTTCGACAAGACGTGTCAAGAAACTGCCTCGCGTTATGTGTGGAGCTGGTTAAAAGAAACGGTTCGAATAATCACTGGGCCATGACATAACGTCGTCCTACCAAAACAAGCCAGCAAATTAGATCTGCGAAAATATTATTCTCTCTGCGGTGGAATGTGGAACTTATTTTGCAGGGTCGGACACTATCCTCGTATTCAAATTCTTCTGTGATGTATTCGGAGAACGAACCCGCCTTGCAATGCCGAAGACAACACTGTGCGTCGGACTCATCGTCATTGAAGCTGGTTCAGGGGCTACTGAGGGAGTCCTAGATTAGGGGGTCTCCGGACAGCCGGACTATCTCCATTGGCCGGACTGTTAGACTATGAAGATACAAGATTGAAGACTTCGTCTCGTGTCCGGATGGGACTCTGCTTGGCGTGGAAGGCTTGCTAGGCAGTACAGATATGGATATCTCCTCCTTTGTAACCGACCTTGTGTAACCCTAACCCTCTCCGGTGTCTATATAAACCGATGGGTTTTAGTCCGTAGGACAACAATCACAACATACAATCATACCATAGGCTAGCTTCTAGGGTTTAGCTTCTTTGATCTCGTGGTAGATCTACTCTTGTACTACCCATATCATCAATATTAATTAAGCAGGACGTAGGTTTTACCTCCATCAAGAGGGCCCGAACATGGGTAAAACTTCGTGTCCCCAGCCTCCTGTTACCATCCGGCCTAGACACACAGTTCGGGACCCCCTACCCGAGATCCGCCGGTTTTGACACCGGCAAGCGCGATGCGGAAGCGGTGGTGACGGCTAGGGTTTGGATCGAGATTAGGTTGATACCATGTAGTATTCATAGAGAGGGAGATTATCGTTGTTGTATTGCTTGAGCCTCGTGAGCATATATATATATATATATATCATTGTTGAGGAAATCGTTAACTGGTAACTGCTCGGTTGGCTGGCGAGTAGGGGATTAATAGGCTAATCGGCAAGTTAATCGGCCATTTAATCAATTAATCGATGATTTATCAGTTTATCGGCTACTCGGTGACCCTACGAGTAGGGATTAATCGGCAAGTTAACTGCTTAATCGGATGAATTCTTGAACAGGGATATATATATATATATATATATATATATATATATATATATATATATATAGTGATGTTATTCATCACCCATGGTGTAGAATAAGTTATTCTTCATTCGAGGTAATCTTACGATCACTTTATAATTAAGTTACGTTTGGAATTCAAATAGTTACATTCCTATTGATTCACCACGTAAAATTTGGCATAAGAAAATAAAAATATAGGTCATAAGACAAGAAAAAAATTGCAGTTTATGTATATTTTACACTATGTTTTTACATTTGTAATTTTACATAACATAAAATATTTTTTACGATGAATATATATTTTCTTACGGTCTCTTTTTACATCGGAAATAAGACAAAACTGACGGAACATAAAATCACAGTGCATTGATGGTGAAATAGAGGGGGGTGAAGAATAACTTTTCCTCACCCAGGGTGACGAATAGAACAAATACTAGAGGAGCAGTGATCATCTTGAAGTACAAGAAAAGCTAGAACAAATACTAGCCTATCCTATGTTTCCTAAATAATCACGATACTCAACATTTCCTGATGTAGACGGACTTGATGAGATATCCTTAAACCACGTTCAGGTAGAGTGATGTCATCATCAAAGTCAAAGAAGATGATGCTGCATCACTACTGGAATTTCCTCATATTACAAGTGTCAGGCTGTTCGCCGAGAGCCAAATCACTGGAACTCGGTAATAAGAAGTACGTCGAGAGTGGCACTCGGAAAAAATGTGCTACTAGGAAAACGATGACATTTAATTATAACCTATGGAGTTCACACTTGGCAAAAGGGTGAAACTCAGCAAAAGCTTGTTTTGCCGAGAGCCAAAGAGAGAACCCACGACAAAGTGGTGCCACATGGCACATCCAGCAGTGGATAAGGGCAAGTTGACGGTGGCAATGCCTTGGCTCTCGGGAAAGCTTCCTTATTAATTTTGTCATTCCCGTTTATATGAGACCAAGTTTAGTCCCACCTCGCCTAGTGATGAGTAGCAGCACCGGTTCGAATAGTCCAAATGTCCAGAAGCATTAAGCTTCGGTCTTCCTTACACTCTTATTAAGGATATGGATTGTCAATATGAATCTTCACATGTTCTAGGTAAAGAAGGTCCATAGTGATAGTCCATATTCCTAATGATGGATGTAGGCGCTTCTTATTTTCAATTAAATTTTTTACACCATCTCAAAGCTAGTCTCTCGTATCCAGAGGGAACATGATGGGTTTGTGAAGGAAGTGCGGGCCCTGTTGCTCCATTGACGTCGAAACTTCTCGTACTCTGAAAGGAGGTCCTCGAATGACACATCATAGGCTCCCACATTTTCCTGACCCACTAGCAATATTTGAGGCATTTATTGCACTGCTAGGGTTTCAGTGCTGGAAATTGCGGATCTGCATGGGGGCACATGAAATCATGCCTAGAACTGGCATGGGAAATCCTATGTGATGTCTCTACGACATGCGTCGTCCTTGTGTTGACGAGGAAGGGGCAGGGCCATGTTGGTATGCCCTAGAGGTAATAATATTGTATTATTATATTTCTGCATTCATAATTAAGAGTTTATATTCTATGCTATAACTGCTATCACCCTGGAATACACGATTCAGTGGAAAACACGTATCCACATGTGGAATGATAAATGGTAAAATAAGCTTCCTAGTCTCACATCTATGACTAGCTCAAGTGTTTTTGGTGATCATGTTTTCGGTTCTTAGGATATCGTTAACTATAACGATAGTCCTAAAATAACATCAAGATTATGACATTAGTAGAACAATCATATTGAATTGACCCAAACTTGTTTTTATACTTTGAGATACTATCATCCAAAGTCAATTGTTATAACATGGAGCGTCAACGTGTGATTTCGTTCCTTAGACCATGAGAGTATGGTAGTCACTTCTTACAGTGCAGTGAGCTTTGGGGTTGCTCAAATGCCATGTTTAATGCTACTTCTTGAGCTTGCGTTGGTTTTTCCCTTGAAGAGGAAAGGGTGATGCAGCAAAGTAGAGATAAGTATTTCCCTCATTTTGAGAACCAAGGTATCAATCCAGTAGGAGACAACGCACAAATCACCGAATACCTGCACAAACAGTCAAACAACTTGCACCCAACGCAATAAAGGGGTTGTCAATCCCTTCGTGGTTATTTGCAAAAGTGAGATCTGATAGTGATTGGTAAAAGGTAAAGTAAATATTTTTGGTATTTTGGGTTTATAGATTGGAAAGTAGAAGATTGCAAAATAGTAGATCGAAAACTTATATGATGGAAAATAGACCCGGGGGCCATAGGTTTCACTACAGGCTTCTCTCAAGATAGCAAATAATACAGCGGGTGAACATATTAGTGACGAGCAATTGATAGAAAAGCGCAGAGTTATGATGATATCGAAGGTAATGATCATGAACATAGGCATCACGTCCGTGTCAAGTAGACCAACACAATGCTGCATCTACTACTATTACTCCACACATCGACCGCAATCCAACATTCATCTAGAGTATTAAGTTCATAAAGAACAAAGTAATGCATTAAGTAAGATGACATGATGTAGAGGAATTGAATCAAGCAATATGATGAAAACCCAATCTTTTTATACTCGATGGCAATAATACAATGCATGCCTTGCTGCTCCTACTGTCAATGGGAAAGGACACCGCAAGATTGAACCCAAAGCTAAGCACTTCTCCCATTGCAAGAAAAACTAATACAATTGGCCAAACCAAACCGATAATTCGAAGAGAATCAAAAATATATCAAATCATTCATAAAAGAATTCACAGAAAATTCAAATAATATTCATAGATAAGCTGATCATAAATCCACAATCCATCGGATCTCGGCAAATACAACGCAAAAAAGTATTACATCGAATAGATCTCCAAGAAAATCGAGGAGAACGTGGTATTGAGAATCAAAGAGAGAGAAGAAGCCATCTAGCTACTAGCTATGGACCCGTAGGTCTGAGGTAAACTACTCACGCTTCATCGAAAGGGCAATAGATTTGATGTAGAAGCCCTCCGTGATCGAATACCCCTCCGGCAGGGTGCCAGAAAAGGTCCCTAGATGGGATCTCACGGGTACAAAAGGTTGCGGCGGTGGAAAAGTGTTTTCGTGGATGCCTCTGGTGGTTTGGGGACATTTGGGAATATATAGGCAAAAGAATTAGGCCAGGAGGCTCACGAGGGGCCCACAAGACAGGGGAGCATGCTCTACCCCCTGGGCACGCCCTCCAGCCTTATGGCCGCCTCATGGCTCCTCCTACTTCATCTCCAAGTCGCCAGGGTGTCTTCTGGTCCAAGAAAAAGCATTGCGAAGGTTTTATTCTGTTTGGACTCCGTTTGGTATTCCTTTTGTGCGAAACTCTAAAACAAGGGAAAAACAGGAACTGGCACTGTGCCCTAGGTTAACAAGTTAGTCCCAAAAATAATATAAAATAGCATATTAATGCATATAAAACATCCAAAACAGATAATATAATAGCATGGAACATAAAAAATTATAGATACATTGGAGACGTATCATGTCACATGGTAATCATATCAACAACTTATAGGTTTATCGGAATGTTTGACAAGGGATTAGATAGCTCAAGAGTGGAATTTGCTCCTCTATCGATGGAGAGATATTCTTAGGGACCTCTCGTTGTGAATGCATCCATCATCATTTGGCCAGGCATAGGTGACTATTTATCGAGAATGTCGAAGCATGTCAAAACGACAGAAGGAAAAAAATCAGTGACGAGGAGACCGATAAAGTGAGCATGTGTATGACTCAAGAGGATACAGATACATCTCACCTCGGGTTTCGTAAAATATTGCGAAGAAAAGGAAATAGCACATGATAACCATAGGTTCACTCGAATGTCATTCGTGTACTCATAGGGATAGATATGGACATCCATGGTTCCGCTATCGGTTATTGAATGAAAGGGGTTTTTCATGTCTATATTTTACTGAACCCATAGGGTCACAATCTTAAGGTAATCATGGTCTACTAGGTGTTAGTAGGACGACAATAATTAGAGTATATTTGTGGGATAGTTCATTAATATTTGCATAGTTTTGAGATGAACCGAAAGTATTTCGATGACACCGGAAGGGTTTCGGAGTTTATCGGGAAATACCGGGTATTTCTGATAAATAATATATAAGTGAATTTTTTTTCCAGCGATGTTAAATTAATAATAAAAGGCTCTAATCATAGTAAGAAGGTTTTTATATTTAATTTAATATTAATAGGCCTTAAAAGGTCAAGAGGTGGAGAACAACGTCGGCTACTTGGGCCCAATAGTGTGGCGCCCCCTTCTCGCCATGGAAAGGAGCAAGGGGAAAACTGGTGCAACAATGTCCTATGCAAACATTTTTCACCCCTTCTACTTGTGAGTTGCATTGGGATTTCCCCCGAAGTGGAAGCATGAAGCAATATAGTAGCGGCTAATATTTTCCCCATTGAGAACCAAGGTTATCAAACCAATAGGACAACCAGGAAAATTTCTAGTAAATAGTACACACACAAGAGCAACTACTTGCACCTAATGCGGCCAAAAGGGTTGTCAATCCCCCTGAACTCGTTACTTGCAAGGATTACATCTAGTAGTGATAAATAGATAAATTGAAAAGTAAAATAGAAAGAGAAAAATTCCAGCAAGGTATTTTTGGTTTTAGTAATATTATAAAAGTAGACAAGGAGCCATAGTTTTCACTAGATGCTTCCCTCTCAAAACATAGCATACTGTGGGTAGACAAATTACTGTTGGGCAATTGATAGAAAAGTGCATAGTTATGATGTTATTCATGGCAATAATCATGTATATAGGCATCATGTCCGTGACAATTAGATCAAAGCGATTATGCATCTACTATTATTACTCATCAATCGACCGACTCCTGCCTGCATATATGGTATTAAGTTTATAACAAAGAGAGTAACGCTTTAAGCAAGATGACATGATATATACAGAATAAAACTAAGAAATATGATTAACCCCATGGTTTTACCCTTAATGGAAACATTACAATATGTGCTTTGCTACCCCTTCTGTCACAAGGTGAGGACACCACAAGATTGAACTCACTACAAAGCACTGATAACCAACAAGTATAGGTGATCAATTATAGCTTTTTGATAAATAATAGTGTCAAACCTAACGAGGAGCTAAAGGTAGGATTTATATTCCCTTCAAGTCTACGCACGCTTAATGTTCACTTTACCTAAAACAAGTATGAAAGTATTTTGTAGGTGTAGGGATAAGTTTGCAAGAATAAAAATAGATGTACTTAGAAAGAATAAAACTATGAGTAATTTGCAAGATAATAAAAGTTAGTTGTTTAGTAGAAAGCTTTTGTAACACAAGAGAAGGATTTTCCCATAGGCAATCGATAACTAGACCGGTAACTACTATTGCAATTTTATATGAGGGAGAGGAATGAGCTAACATACTTTTCATACTTGGATCATATGCACTTATGATTGGAACTCTAGAAAGCATCCGAAACTACCAAATATCATTAAGGTAAAACCCAACCGTAGCATTAAGTAACAATTCCTCTTTACTCCCATACACAACAACTGCCTAAATCGGGTATGTGTTTCAGTCACTCACGCCACCCACCATAAGAGAATCATGAATGAATTGCAACACCCTACAGTGGGAACCCCTCATGCATGCTTGCGCGACCCGGAGGGCACCATAGGACAGCACCAAAATAAAGCATACAACTCAAACCAATCACGATCATCAATCAACCCATAGGAAAAAATGAATCAACTCAAACATCATAGAATGGCCATACATCATTGGGTAATAATATATATCATGAAGCACCATGTTTAAGTAGAGACTAGAGAGGGTAGAAGAGGGGGAGAGAGAGGCCCCTGATATGTCTCCAACGTATCTATAATTTTTGATTGCTCCATGCTATATTATCTACTGTTTTGGACATTATTGGGCTTTATTATCCACTTTTATATTATTTTTGGGACTAACCTATTAACTAGAGGCCCGTCCCAGAACTGTTGTTTTTTGCCTGTTTTAGGGTTTCAAAGAAAAGGAATATCAAACGGAGTCCAAACGGAATGAAACCTTCGGAAACGTGATTTTCTCATCAGATAAGATCCAGGAGATTTGGACCCTCCGTCAAGAAAGCCACGAGGCAGTCACGAGGGTGGAGGGCGCCCCCTAGGGCCGCCCCCTGCCTCGTGGGCCCCCTGTTGCTCCACCGACGTACTTCTTCCTCCTATATATATCCACGTACCCCCAAACAATCAGATACGGAGCCAAAAACCTAATTCCACCGCCGCAACTTTCTGTATCCACGGGATCCCATCTTGGGGCCTGTTCCGGAGCTCCGCCGGAGGGGGCATAGATCACGGAGGGCTTCTACATCATCATCCAAGCCCCTCTGATGAAGTGTGAGTAGTTTACTTTAGACCTACAGGTCCATAGTTAGTAGCTAGATGGCTTCTTCTCTCTTTTTTGATCTCAATACAATGTTCTCTCCCTCTCTTGTGGAGATCTATTCGATGTAATCTTCTTTTTTGCGGTGTGTTTGTTGAGACTGATGATTGTGGGTTTATGATCAAGTCTATCTATGAATAATATTTGAATCTTATCTGAATTCTATTATGTATGATTGGTTATCTTTGCAAGTCTCTTTGAATTTCAGTTTGGTTTGGCCTACTAGATTGGTTGTTCTTGCCATGGGAGAAGTGCTTAGCTTTGGGTTCGATCTTGCGGTGTCCTTTCCCAGTGACAGAAGGGGCAGCAAGACACGTATTGTATCGTTGCCATTGAGGATAACAAGATGGGTTTTTTTTATCATATTGCATGAAACTATCCCTCTACATCATGTCATCTTACTTAAGGCGTTACTCTGTTTTTACTTAATACTCTAGATGCATGCTGGATAGCGGTCGATGAGTGGAGTAATAGTAGTAGATGCAGGTAGGAGTCGGTCAACTTGTCTCGGACGTGATGCCTATATACATGATCATACCTAGATATTCTCATAACTATGCTCAATTATGTCAATTGCTCAACAGTAATTTGTTCACCCACCGTAGAATACTTATGCTCTTGAGAGAAGCCACTAGTGAAACCTATGGCCCCCGGGTCTCTTTCTCATTATATCAATCTCCATCACTTTATTATTTCTTTGCTTTTACTTTGCCTTTTACTTTTTACTTTGCATCTTTATACCAAAAATATTATTTATCATCTCTATAAGATCTCACTTTCGTAAGTGACCGTGAAGGGATTGACAACCCCTAAGCGCATTGGTTGCGTTGAGCTATTGTTTTTGTGTAGGTACAAGGGACTCGAGCGTAGCCTCCTACTGGATTGATACCTTGGTTCTCAAAAATTGAGGGAAATACTTACGCTACTTTGCTGCATCATCCTCTCCTCTTCGGGGAAATCCGACGAAGTGCTCAAGAGGTAGCAAGAAGAATTTCTGGCGCCGTTGCCGGGGAGTCTACGCAAAAGTCAACATACCAAGTACCCATCACAATCCCTATCTCCCGCATTACATTATTTGCCATTTGCCTCTCGTTTTCCTCTCCCCCCAATTCACCCTTGCCGTTTTATTCGTCCTCCCTCTCTATTTGCCTCTTTTTGCCAGTTTTCTTTTTGTTTGCTTGTGTGTTAGTTTGCTCGCTTGTTGTCATGGCTAGTATCATATCTTCTCCATTATCTCCAGAGAATGAAGTTCTAAATTTTAAACAAAGGGAGGGAGAGAATCTAAAAGATGCTTGGTATAGAATTTGCAATGCTCAAAATAGATCTACCAGGAAGCAATCTACTTCAGTTCTTCTCCGCAATTTTTATGTAGGTGCTAGTCCTTGGTATAGATATATCCTTGATACCATTACCGGAGGGAATTTCTTGGGTAGTGAGGGAGTCCTGGATTAGGGGGTCTCCGGACGGCCGGACTATATCCATTGGCCGGACTGTTGGACTATGAAGATACGAGATTGAAGACTTCGTCCCGTGTCTAGATGGGACTCTACTTGGCGTGGAAGGCAAGCTAGGCAATACGGATATGTATATCTCCTCCTTTGTAACCGACCTTGTGTAACCCTAGCCCCTTCCGGTGTCTATATAAACCGGAGGGTTTTAGTCCGTAGGACAACATACAATCATACCATAGGCTAGCTTCTAGGGTTTAGCCTCTCCGATCTCGTGGTAGATCAACTCTTGTACTACTCATATTATCAAGAATAAATGAAGCAGGACGTAGGGTTTTACCTCCATCAAGAGGGCCCAAACCTAGGTAAAACATCGTGTCCCCAGCCTCCTGTTACCATCCTCCTTCTACGCCCAGTTCGGGCCCCCCTACCCGAGATCCGCCGGTTTTGACACCGACATTGGTGCTTTCATTGAGAGTTCCTTTGTGTCGTCATCATTAGGCTTGATGTCTCCTTCAATCATCGATAGCGATGCAGTTCAGGGTGAGACTTTTCTCCCCGGACAGATCTTTGTGTTCGGCGGCTTCGCACTGCAGGCTAACTCGCTTGGCCATCTGGAGAAGATCGAGAGTTACGCCCCTGGCCACCAGGTCAGGTTTGGAAGCTTAAATTACACGGCCGATATCCGCGGAGACTTGATCTTCGACGGATTCGAGCCCCTGCCTAGTGCGCCACACGGTCACGATGAGCATGATTTAGCTCTGCCATTGGACAGTGTTCAGGAGATTGCACCGGCAATCGCTCCGACCCTCAATTCGGAGCCAGATGCGCCATCCAGGGATGGGTGGATAGACCCCGCCATAGAGGCCGCACTCTCATCGGCGATCGAGCCGAGTATCGACCTTACCCTTCGCGGGAGCCGTGACGCTGAACTACTGGATTCCTCCCCGGCCACGGACTTCGAACCACCTGCGCCCGTTCCTATCGAATCCGACTGGGCGCCGATCATGGAGTTTACCTCCGCGAATATTTTTCAGCACTCGCCCTTCGGCGACATACTGAACTCATTAAGGTCTCTCTTCCTGTCAGGAGAGTCCGGGCCGAACTATGTTCGGCAGGATTGGGATGCGGATGACGAAGAAATTCACCGCCCACCCACCACCCACTTAGTAGCCACTATCCATGATTTGACCGACATGCTCGACTTCGACTCCGAAGACATCAACGGTATGGATGACGATGCAGGAGACGAACAGGAACCAATGCCCACAGGGCACTGGATGCCCACTTCATCATATGATGTATACATGGTGGACACACCCAAAGAAAACGACGACGAGGAATGGAAGGGCACAGCGAAGGGTTGTTCCCTCGAGAAGCAGTCAAAGCGGCGGCGTAAGCGCCGCTCCAAATCCCGCCTCGGCAGAAACAGCGGTCATATAGAGCCAGCGATAGAGCAAGGTGAACCATCGCCCGACCAGGGCAACACGAAGAATCAAACCGAACAACCCGACCCCGTCGAAGATAACAGTCCGGACGATATCTCACCGGACAGGAACCCGGAGCAACAGAATGCCCATCAAAGGCTGGTTGCCACTGCGAGGAGTCTGAGAAAGCAGAAGCAAAGGCTCAGGGCTGCACAAGACACACTCAGAATCAGATGGAGTGAAGTACTCAACACTGCAGCGAAGTACGCCAGTAATCGCCACACCAAGAGCTACCCAAAGCGAAAGTGCTACCCGAATTCGATGAGGAGGCCTTAGATCCCCCGCAATCAAAAAACAAAACGGCCATCCAGTCGGATAGACAACCTTGTGGCCAACACAGAACGGCAAACGACGCCGCACATAAGCCGGTACGCGATCCACGTGAGGACTCGCATCAAAAGTATGGCACAACTAGATCCATCTACGGGCCACGCAAGCGCGCTCCAGCACGCAATGCAACACAACAAACATCCCAATACCTCGGTACACCCAAATACAGGGGTGCCGCACACCCCCTATATTTCACCGATGAGGTGCTGGGCCATGAATTTCCAGAGGGATTCAAACCCGTAAACATAGAGGCGTACGATGGAAAGACAGACCCTGGGGTCTGGATTGGGGACTACATCCTCCATATCCATATGGCTCGAGGAGACGATCTCCACGCCATCAAATACTTACCCCTCAAGCTCAAAGGGCCAGCTCGGCACTGGCTTAAAAGCCTCCCCGAAAATTCCATTGGAAGCTGGGAAGAGCTCGAAGATGCCTTTCGGGCAAATTTTCAAGGGACATATGTCCGACCACCGGATGCAGACAATTTAAGTCATATAACTCAACAGCCCAGAGAGTCAGCCCGAAAGCTTTGGAACAGGTTCCTCACTAAAAAGAACCAAATAGTTGACTTTCCGGACGCCGAAGCCTTAGCAGCTTTCAAGCATAGCGTTCGAGACAAATGGCTTGCCAGACACCTCGGCCAAGAAAAGCCGAGAACAATGGCAGCATTAACAAGCCTCATGGCCCACTTTTGCGCGGGCCAGGACAGCTAGTTAGCTCGATGCAGCCCCAGCGACCCAAGTACATCCGAAGTCAGGGACAGAAACAGGAAATCACGACGCAGCAAAAACAAGCGCCGGAATAAAGAAGACAGCCCGAAGAGCACATCGGTAAATGCCAGATTCAAAAGCTCTCAGTCAGGTCAGTAAAAGCTGCCCCCCAAAGGCAACAGAGACGAACTGTCCAGCCTAAACAAGATTCTGGACCAAATATGTCCGATCCATAGCACCCTCGATAAACCTGCAAATCATACCCATAGAGAATGTTGGGTCTTCAAGCAGCCCGGCAAGCTCAACGCCGAACACAAGGGGCAGGATACACCAAGCGAAGACGAGGACGAGCCTCGCCAGCAAAGCACTGGGGAACAGAAGAAGTTCCCACCAGAAGTCAAAATAGTAAACATATTACATGTGACAAAGGGGAGAAACAAAGCGGCACTCCTGGAGACACATGCCCTAGGGCCTATCACCGCGGAGTCCTGCCACTGGTCGTTCCAACCAGTCACCTTCGACCATCGAGATTACTCAGCAAGTATCCTGCATGCAGGATGGGCTACCTTGGTATTAGACCCAATAATTGATGGATACCACTTCACACGAGTCCTGATGGACGGTGGCAGCAGTCTAAACCTGATATATCAGGACACAGTCCGCAAAATAGGGATAGACCCAACAAAAATTAGCCATAGAAATACTACCTTTAAAGGAGTAACGCCAGGCCCAGAATCCCATTGCACGGGATCCCTACGACTAGAGGTTATATTCGGCTTCCCCGATAACTTCCGCGGCGAAAATTTAACCTTCCACATCGCTCCATTCCAAAGTGGCTATCAAGCACTACTCGGACGCGAGGCTTTCGCTCGCTTTAACGCAATACCGCATTATGCTTCCCTCATGCTTAAGATGTCCCGTCCACGTGGCATCATTACAGTGAGTGGAAACATTGAGCGCTCCTTGCGCGCGGAAGACCGTGCGGCTGCCTTGCCAGCCGCACACTAAACGGCTTCACCAACTAAAGCATCTGACAGGTCGTTAAGACCACGGACATGGTTGGACGAGTCCGGTACTGCTATATGTAATTGATACAGGTTTGATGGCTATACCCCTATTACAATACAAGGGGATCAATGCGCACACACAAGTGACAATCAGGCTCAACTTTACTCATATTGTTTATTTAGTATAACTTACCTTTTGCACGGCAACTTTTCAATTAAGTTCCTCTCTTTTTCAGATGACCATCATGCGACACCCGTCCAGAACACGGCACAACAGAGACACATGCGCAGACATGTAGCAGGGACCCATTCCAAGGATTCTTTTTAGATTAAGACCCTGCGTAAACCTTTTTTACTGTCTCTTATTGATACACATCCATCGTATTCTCAGTACAATTGAGAAGGATGCTGCCGTATTGGCATGTTGCCACGTCAGAATGTTGCACGTACCTGGACACCAGGGGCTTATTACAAAGGGCACTGTTTAGGCCCGGTTTACACCATAAAGACTGAATACCTTAGGGAGTGTTCGGCGTCGCGAGTTTGGCCTTATATGCATCAGCTCCGAATCATGTCTTTGGTCAAATGTTGGGTTTGCCCGGCTCCTGTGTTTTGCTGCCTCATGTTCCGCTCTATCGGCTATGGCGGCACCAGGAGAACTACTGTGATTGTGCCCTGGTTCATCTGGATGAGCACCTCAGTAGGGAAAGCCGAAAACTGACTGTCATGATATAGCATGAGACTGGTCAACCACTCGATGTCCTATCGGAATCTTCAGAATTCCTCCGCCTTAACGAAGGGCCGTTTCCTGGCCTGGCATGTACGCTCCCCGAATTTGGATGAGTGTGGATCCACCAGGGGCTATATAGTAGCCCCACTGTCAAACTCCTATGGCTAAGTGAAAGTGTTAAAGCATTATAGTCCGGTTGCCTAGTTCGCTGCGCTATCACCTCCTTAATGGACCAAGACGTTGGATCAAGTGTGAACATGTGTCTTCTGCGAACACCCCCGCGTTATATGCGTGGGGGCTGAAGCCGACGACTACAATCTTTTAGGTTATATATATATATATATATATATATATATATATATATATATATATATATATATATATATAAAATATATACATAAACGGCCGCACATGAGGCATCATAATACTTTTGGGCAAAAGTATAAATACAGCCTTGATAAACTTAATAAAACATTGTTTTTACAATGGGAATACATGTCACTCAAACATAATATTCTTCGAGCAATGGGCCTCTATCGAACGAGCGCCTTCATGAACCTCTTCAAAATAGTGCTCGGCAGCCACCCGGCCTATGGCCGAACCCTGCGCCGCAACAATGGTGGCATCCATCTCCGCCCAGTATGTTTTGACACGGGCAAGGGCCATCCGCGAGCCTTCTATGCACGCCGACCTCTTCATCGCATTAATGCGCGGCACCGCACCAAGGAACTGCTGCACCAAACTAAAATAGTTGTTCGGTTTTGGCCTTTCCGGCCACAGATGATCCACAACAGTCCTCATGGCGAGTCGAGACAATCTCTTTAGCTCGGCCCATTCGGCAAGCCGATCAGTTAATGGAAGCGGACGCTCTGGAATGTTAAATTGTGACCAGAATAGCTTGTCCACTTCATGATCTGTTTGATCTCGGAAGTATTCGGTCGCATCAACAGCACTCGCCGCCATGTCCAGATATGTGTCCGCCGAACTCCATAGCCGGTCCAGAGGGGCATATCGAGGATCTCCAAACTTCCCCTGCAACATAAAGGGTTTCCCAGCCGCGATATCCCCGGCTTGACGCAGCTCCTCCTTTTTCGCTCTCATCATAGAGCAGGTGTCTTTGGTCGCCATCGCGGCCTTTTCTAGGTCCATCGCCTTCGCCTGGTTTTCTTCTTCAAGAAGCTGGCAATAGTCGGCTGTATCTTTTAACTTTACAGCCATCTTGGCCATTTTCTCTTTGCTCTCGCAATGTGTGGCCTGTTCGGCCCTTAACTCTTCGACCGCTTGTAAAGCAGCCGCATTGCTACTCCTTGCTTGCTCCTTGGCTCGGGCAAGCTCCGCGCGAAGGGTCTCCATAGTGGCCGCTCCATCTGCAGTCACAACATATTAAAGATACTGGCATCATGCTGCTCTTATTATGTGACGATCACCAGAAAGGCCACTCACCCTGTGCCTCGTCAAGCCGCTCGTTGACAAGCACGATGTCGGCATCTGCCGCATCCAGCTGCCGCTTTAGTTCGGCATACCCATCAGTTCGGCTTGCCATCGGAGCCTCCACCACCTACACATAAAGGCAGTTTGGTTATTACCTGGGACTATGATCCTCTGTTTGCCGCCGTTTTCAACGACAACCAGAGTCTCAGGGGCCACTATCTACACAGGCACATCTAAAAATGTGCGGTACTTTCAAAAATATACATCATTTCACGTACCTCAAAACCCGTCAGTAGACTCATAAAGGCTTCATGCAGCCCGCTTTCGGTGGACGGAATCCTTTCAATCACCGTACCCATCAATGTGCGGTGCTCTTCTGAGATAACCGCCTTCTCCAGCAGATCCCTTCGTACATCAGACCGCGCACCAGATGGTGCCGGACTCTTTTGATTGCTCTCTTTGAGAGCCGGATACTGAGGACTTCGGGTGGCCATATGATTACCTTCTGGCCTTGCCGGATCAGGAGAAGCCCTCCGCGATGACACCTCAGGGTCGCCCGCTTCGTAAGGCAGTGTGGCAGGGGGAGGCGTTTCGCTCTCCATCATCTCCGGAAGAAGATCCCTCGAAGTCGAGCTTAGCTGAGAAGGGCTAAGATCCGAACTGCAAGATAAATACTTCAGTTATTTTCCTTAGAAGTACGGTAGGATATCTTCACTATTAAATACCTTTTGATTACTTACAACTCGTTAGAGGGCTGATCCTCACATGGACATTGTGTGGTAAGAACACCCTCCAAGGCAGGACCCTCCGGCGGAGATTTCTTCTCTCGTTTGGAAACCTTGATTTCTGGATCTTCGGAGGTAGTCCTCTTCCTTCCCCAGGGAGAGAGAATGTCAGATTCTTCCCCTCGGTTATCCTCCCTCGCGGAGGCGCTCATTCCCTCGGTTGGAATAGGTAGCCCTCTTTATTCCCCCCTTCATCTTCCTTTGAGGGCACCGGAGAAGGTGCTGGCTTGAGCATCTTTTCCACCACCGGATTGTCCAAGCCTTCAGGAAGGGGGGCCGAACACCAGATCATCTTCGCCTTTGTTATCCAGTCCTAGTCAAAGAGCGATTCTTCAGAATGATGTCATGATAAATAAAAGGATGTTGTGTTCGGCCATGGGATTACTTGCTTGGGCAGCGGTGCGGTTGCTTCTTAGGCCCACGTCCTCGGTAGTGTCCGGACACTCTATTTGTGGTCCGAAGAACGATTTGTACATCTCCTCATGCGTCATTCCGAGGAAGTTCTGAATAGTGCGCGGTCCTTCTGGGTTGAATTCCCACATACAGATGGGCCGGCGTTCCTAAGGCTGGACTCGACAAACCAGCATGACTTGCATTACCATAACCAGACTGAAATCTCCCTCGAAGAGATCTCAGATACGGCTCTGCAATATTGACACGTCCTTGGCTGGACCCCACCTCAGTCCCCTGCTGATCCACGACATCAGTGGTGGTGGAGGGCCTGAGCGAAAGGTGGGGGCTGCTACCCACTTGGCACGTCGGGGAGCTGTGACGTAAAACCACTCCCGTTGCCATAATTCAGACACCTCTGGAAAGGAACCCTTTGGCCATGGAGCATCAGCAATTTTGCTTATTAAAGCACCTTTGCACGCTGCGTGCTGTCCCTCGACCATCTTCGGCTTCACATTGAAGGTCTTGAGCCACAAGCCGAAGTGAGCGGTAATGCGAAGGAAGGCCTCACAAACGACAATAAATGACAAGATGTGAAGAAGGGAGTCCGGGGCCAGATCGTGAAAATCCAGCCCGTAATAAAACATAAGACCCCTGACAAAGGGATCCAGAGCGAGGCCTAGTCCTCGGAGGAAGTGGGAGACGAACACAACGCTCTCATTGGGTTCGGGAGTAGGGATGACCTGCCCTCGGGTGGGCGGCCTATGCGAAATTTCGGCGGTCAGATATCTGGCCTCCCTCAACTTCTTGATGTCCTCCTCCGTGACGGAGGAAGACATCCACCGGCCTTGAAGGCTGGATCCGGATATGATTGAAGGTACGAAGTGCCTGACCTTGGCTTTGGATGTTAGAACTCGAGGCGGGGGAGGGATTCGATTGAGCACGGGAGGGAAAAAGTAAACAGCCTGGTCCCTTTATAAAGAGGGTGAATATCAAGCATCCTCCTCGTGGCCGTTTGGGACTTGCCTAAAATCTAGGAGTCCTAGGCACGGTTGGGTTACCCACGACCGTATTGATGAGAATCCCGTAATAAGGGGAGCACGATCTCTGCTTTGACAAGACATGTCCAGAAACCGCCTCGCGTTATGTGCGGGGCTGGTTAAAGAAAAACGGTTCAAATAATTACCGGGCCGTGGTGTGATGTCATGCTGCCGAAACGTGTCAGCAGATTAGATTTGTGGTAATATTATTCTCTCTATGGTGGTATGTGGAACTTATTTTGCAGGGTCGGACACTATCCTTGTATTCAAATTCTTCCGTGGTGTATTCGGAAGAGGAACCTGCCTTGCAATGCCGAAGACAACACTGCACGCCGGACTCATCGTCATTGAAGCCTGGTTCAGGGGCTACTGAGGGAGTCCTAGATTAGGGGGTCTCCGGACAGCCGGACTATATCCATTGGCCGGACTGTTGGACTATGAAGATGCGAGATTGAAGACTTCGTACCGTATCCGGATGGGACTCTACTTGGCGTGGAAGGCAAGCTATGCAATATGGATATGTATATCTCCTCCTTTGTAACCAACCTTGTGTAACCCTAGCCCCTTCCGGTGTCTATATAAACCGGAGGGTTTTAGTCCGTAGGACAA
This sequence comes from Triticum dicoccoides, assembly GCF_002162155.2. Lineage (NCBI taxonomy): Eukaryota > Viridiplantae > Streptophyta > Magnoliopsida > Poales > Poaceae > Triticum > Triticum dicoccoides. The sequence goes on from NC_041390.1 coordinate 21,091,199, forward strand.
CATACAATTATACCATAGGCTAGCTTCTAGGGTTTAGCCTCTCCGATCTCGTGGTAGACCAACTCTTGTACTACTCATATTATCAAGAATAAATCAAGCAGGACGTAGGGTTTTACCTCCATCAAGAGGGTCCGAACTTGGGTAAAACATCGTGTCCCCAGCTTCCTGTTACCATCCGCCTTAGACGCACAGTTCGGGACCCCCTACCCGAGATCCGCCGGTTTTGATTCTTATAATGCTATGTTAGATTTATTTGGCTCACCACCTGTTTTGGTTAATGGAACTATGTTAACTTTGGAGCATGTTATGCAAAGACTTGAAATTATTGAAAATAAAGTTGCTACTATTGAATTAATTGAAAATCTAGATAAAAAGATCCACAATCAAATTAACAAATATGGATCTAAGGTAGGAATGACTTTGAAAAATATTAAAGAAAAGTAACCCATAGTTAATGAGAAAATAAACTTAGATTCTATTAGAATCGATAAACTTGAGGGTATCATTACGAACTTGGGAACCGCTTTTTCTTCCGTAAAGAATACTCCAAGTCCTCCTACCAAAATTGCCAAGCTTATAAATGTTCCTAAAAATAAGGGTGAATCATCTAGTAAGAAAACTTTTTGCTATCATTAAGGAACCAATTGCTACAAATGAATTTTTAGATCTTGTGCCTAAGAGTTTGATAATCACTAGAAAGAAAGAAATTCCTAAGTGAGATAGATGCCTCATTGAAGAATTGCCTACCAAAGATGGCAATACCTAGATCTATTCTTGCTTGTTATGCCTAGCTAGGGGCGTTAAACGATGGCACTTGTTGAGAGGCAACCCAATTTTATTTTATTCCTTGCTTTTTGCTCCTGTTTAGTAATAGATAAATTATTTAGCTTCTGTTTTGGTTGTGTTTTTTTGTGTTTAATTAGTGTTTGTGCCAAGTAGAACCGTTGGGAAGATTTGGGGAAAGTCTTGTTGAACTTGCTGTAAAAAACAGAAACTTTAGCGCTCACGAGAACTGATGTCATTTTTATTTGGAAAGTGCTATTTAGTTAATTATTTTTGCAGATGATTAATAGACAAATTCCTCACGTCCAGCAATTTATTTGAGTATTTTTGGGTTTCCAGATGTTGCGCTAGCTACAGATTACTACAGACTGTTCTGTTTTTGACAGATTCTGTTTTTCGTGTGTTGTTTGCTTATTTTGATGAATGTATGGCTAGTAAAATAGTTTATAATCCATAGAGAAGTTGGAATACAGTAGGTTTAACACCAATATAAATAAATAATGAGTTCATTACAGTACCTTGAAGTGGTCTTTTGTTTTCTTTCGCTAATGGAGCTCACGAGATTTTCTACTTTAAGTTTTGTGTTGTGAAGTTTTCAAGTTTTGGGTAAAAATTTGATGGATTATGGAACAAGGAGTGGCAAGAGCCTAAGCTTGGGGATGCCCATGGCACGCCCAAGAGAATATAAGGACACCTAAAAGCCAAAGCTTGGGGATGCCCCGGAAGGCATCCCCTCTTTCGTCTACTTTTATAGGTAACTTTACTTGGAGCTATATTTTATTCACCACATGATATGTGTTTTGCTTGGAGCGTCTTTTATGATTCGAGTCTTTGCTTGTTAGTTTACCACAATCATCCTTGCTGTACACACCTTTTGAGAGAGCCATACATATTTTGGAATTTGATAGAATACTCTATGTGCTTCACTTATATCTTTTGAGTTATATAATTTTGCTCTAGTGCTTCACTTATATCTTTTAAAGCACGGTGGTGGATTTGTTTTATAGAAACTATTGATCTCTCATGCTTCACTTAGATTATTTTGAGAGTCTTAATAGCATGGTAATTTACTTAATAATAAATATGCTTGGTATTCAAGATTTGTAAAACTTTCTTTTGAGTGCGTTGAATACTAAGAAAAAATTGATGCTTGATAATTGTTTTGAGATATGAGGATGGTGATATTAGAGTCATGCTAGTTGAGTAGTTGTGAATTTGAGAAGTGCTTGTGTAAAAGTTTGTGATTCCCGTAGCATGCACGTATGGTGAACCGTTATGTGATGAAGTCGGAGCATGATTTATTTATTGATTGTCTTTTCCTACCAATCTACCCCCCTAGGAGCATGCGTGTAATACATTGCTTTGATAACTTCTAGATTTTTGCAATAAGCATATGAGTTCTTTATGACTAATGTTGAGTCCATGGATTATACGCACTTTCCTTCCTTCCACCATTGCTAGCCTCTCTAATACCGTGCACTTTTCGCTGGTATCATACACCCACTAAATACCTTCCTCAAAATAGCCACCATACCTACCTATCATGGCATTTCCATAGCCATTCCGAGATATATTGCCATGCAACTTTTCACCGTTCCTTTCATTATGACACGCTCCATCATTGTCATATTGCTAGCATGATCATGTAGTTTACATCGTATTTGTGGCAATGCCACCGTTCATAATTCTTTCATACATGTCACTCTTGATTCATTGCATATCCCGGTACACCGCCGGAGGCATTCATATAGAGTCATATTTTGTTCTAAGTATTGAGTTGTAATTGTTGAGTTGTAAGAAAAATAAAAAGTGTGATGATCATCATTTTTAGAGCATTGTCCCAAGTGAGGAAAGAATGATGGAGACTATGATTCCCCACAAGTTGAGATGAGACTCCGGACGAAAAATAAAAAAAGAGGCCATAAAAAAAGAGAGAAGGCCCAAAAAATGAGAGAAAAAGAGATAAGGGACAATGTTACTATCCTTTTACCACACTTGTGCTTCAAAGTAGCACCATGATCTTCATGATAGAGAGTCTCTCATTCTGTCACTTTCATATACTAGTGGGAATTTTTCATTATAGAACTTGTCTTGTATATTCCAATGATGGGCTTCCTCAAAATGCCCTAGGTATTCGTGAGCAAGGCACACCCACTTAGTTTCTTTTGTTGAGCTTTCATATAATTATAGCTCTAGTGCATCCGTTGCATGGCAATCCCTACTCACTCACATTAATATCTATTGATGGGCATCTCCATAACCCGTTGATACGCCTAGTTGAGGTGAGACTATCTTCCCTTTTTTTGTCTTCTCCACAACCACCATTCTATTCCACATATAGTGCTATATCCATGGCTCACGCTCATGTATTGCGTGAAGATCGAAAAAGTTTTGAAAATGTCAAAAGTATGAAACAATTGCTTGGCTTGTCATTGGGGTTGTGCATGATTTAAATAATTTGTGTGGTGAAGATAGAGCATAGCGAGACTATATGATTTTGTAGGAATAGCTTTCTTTGGCCATGTTATTTTGAGAAGACATAATTGCTTTGTTAGTATACTTGAAGTATTATTTTCATGTCAACATGAACTTTTGTCTTGAATCTTTTGAATCTGAATATTCATACCACAATTAAGAAGATTTACATTGAAATTATGCCAAGTAGCACTCCGCATCAAAATTTTTGTTTTTATCATTTACCTACTCGAGGACAAGCAGGAATTAAGCTTGGGGATGCTTGATACGTCTCCAACGTATCTATAATTTTTGATTGCTCCATGCTATATTATCTACTATTTTGGACATTATTGGGCTTTATTATCCACTTTTATATTATTTTTGGGACTAACCTATTAAGCGGAGGCCCATCCCAGAATTGCTGTTTTTTTGCCTGTTTTAGGGTTTGGAAGAAAAGGAATATCAAACGGAGTCCAAACGGAATGAAACCTTCGGAAACGTGATTTTCTCATCAGATAAGATCCAGGAGATTTGGACCCTCCGTTAAGAAAGCCACGAGGCGGTCACGAGGGTGGAGGGCGCCCCCCTGCCTTGTGGGCCCCCTGTTGCTCCACCGACGTACTTCTTCCTCCTATATATATCCACGTACCCCCAAACGATCAGATACGGAGCCAAAAACCTAATTCCACCACCGCAACTTTCTGTATCCACGAGATCCCATCTTGGGGCCTGTTCCGGAGCTCCGCCGGAGGGGGCATAGATCACGGAAGGCTTATCATCATCCAAGCCCCTCCAATGAAGTGTGAGTAGTTTACTTCAGACCTACGGGTCCATAGTTAGTAGCTAGATGGCTTCTTCTCTCTTTTTGGATCTCAATACAATGTTCTCCCCCTCTCTTGTGGAGATCTATTCGATGTAATCTTCTTTTTGCTGTGTGTTTGTTTAGACCGATGAATTGTGGGTTTATGATCAAGTCTATCTATGAATAATATTTGAATCTTCTCTGGATTCTTTTATGTATGATTGGTTATCTTTGCAAGTTTCTTCGAATTATGAATTTGGTTTGGCCTACTAGAATGGTTGTTCTTGCCATGGGAGAAGTGCTTAGCTTTGGGTTGGATCTTGCGGTGTCCTTTCCCAGTGACAGAAGGGGCAGCAAGGCACGCATTATATCATTGCCATCGAGGATAACAAGATGGGTTTTTATCATATTGCATGAAACTATCCCTCCACATCATGTCATCTTGCTTAAGGCATTACTCTGTTTTTAACTTAATACTCTAGATGCATGCTGGATAGCGGTCGATGAGTGGAGTAATAGTAGTAGATGCAGGCAGGAGTCGGTCTACTTGTCTCGGACGTGATGCCTATATACATGATCATACCTAGATATTCTCATAACTATGCTCAATTATGTCAATTGCTCAACAGTAATTTGTTCACCCACCGTAGAATACTTATGCTCTTGAGAGAAGCCACTAGTGAAACCTTTGGCCCCCAGGTCTCTTTCTCATTATATCAATTCCATCACTTTATTATTGCTTTGCTTTTACTTTGCCTTTTACTTTTTACTTTGCATCTTTATACCAAAAATACCAAAAATATTATTTATCATCTCTATCAGATCTCACTTTTGTAAGTGATCGTGAAGGGATTGACAACCCCTAAGTGCGTTGGTTGCGTTGAGCTATTGTTTTTGTGTAGGTACAAGGGACTCGAGCTTAGCCTCCTACTGGATTGATACCTTGGTTCTCAAAAACTGAGGGAAATACTTACGCTACTTTCCTGCATCATCCTCTCCTCTTTGGGGAAATCCGACGCAGTGCTCAAGAGGTAGCAGCCCCTCCTTCTTCTTCTTCCTTGGCCTCCCCCTAGATGGGGGGAGAGTTCCCCCTCTGGTCCATGGCTGCCATGGCTGCTGAGGGGCGGGTGGCCCTCCAAGATTGGATCTCTCTCTCTCTCTCTCTCTCTCTCTCTCTCTCTCTCTCTCTCTCTCTCTCTCTTCTGTTTCGTGTTCCTATTTTCTGGCCCTTCACCATTTCTTGAATTCCTGAATATCTGTAACTCTCATTAGGCTGAAATTTTAACACGATTTTCTTTCGGATACTATATTTCTTACGGTGAAATAAGTGCATCAACCGCCATATAAGGGCCCCAAAAGCCTGCGAGGCCAGCCTCGGTAAGGGGGGCGTGCCCCTCGATCTTGTGGGCTCCTCGAGCATTGTCTCGTGTTGATTCTTTTTTTTACCAAAATTCACATATATTCTAAGATAAATCTTCATAAATTTTATTGCATTTGGACTTTATTTGATATGGGTATTCTGCAAAACAAAAAACATGGAACAAACATGAACTTGCACTAGACACTGGATCAATATGTTAGTCCCAAAAATAATATAAAATGTTGCCAAAAGTATATGTAAGTAGTAGAATATTGGCATGAAACAATAAAAAATTATAGATATGACGGAGACATATCAAGCACGTCTTCCACTAAAGATAAATGAATCTAGTTGGCCAAACCAAACAGATGGATGGGAGAGAAATACAACATTATAATATTCATGCATAATTAAGTTCAGAAAATACTCAAATATTTTCAATAAATAATCTTGTCATAAACCCACAATTCACTGGATCCCAACAAACATACAACAGAAGAATATTACATTGAATAGAACTCCATGGAGATCATGAAGAACACTGCATTGAAGATCAAAGAGAGAGAAGAAGCCATCTAGCTACTAGTTATGGACCCGTAGGTCTGTGGTGAAATACTCACACATCATAGGTAGGTCTATGGGAGAAGATTATATTGGAGTTACATGTTGTGGATGTCATCGATGATCACAAGATCAATATGGATGGAATGCAGTTGAAGATTAGAAAGATTAGAAAATATGCCATTTATACCAAGGCTTGGTATCATTATGCCGTTGGATCAATTTTTACCTTGGTTGTGATTATGATCGCATTTGTTGTTGCATTGAAAGGTTTTACATAGTTTCAATGTATGGTTTAACTAGATGCTCTGGAGAGCTAATTAGAACTATGTATGTACTTTGTTTTTGATGTGATGATGAACTTCTATTAATTTGGTCACTTATCTATTCATGAGAGCTATATGTACTAAATTAATGATGTGGCATTGAATGGTGCATTTTGAACACAAAAAAACTATGGAGTTCAAACAAGTTAAAAAAATGAAACCCCTTTGTAATAGACGAGTTTCCATATGAAACCCTCATACTTCGAAAGAGATTGTCCGTTTTGTACACGAAGTGCATCCAGTTTTTGCCGTAACCCTCTCTACTTTCTTGCACATGCTATGTGGGTGAAACGATGATACCAAGCCAACTTTCAACCTTTTGAGAGTTCATTTGAAATGCTTTTCAATTTCAGGGTCTGATAGCTCAAAATATTCAGTAAATGCATGAAAAATAACAAATGAAGTTAGAAAGGGTTGAAAATTGATGATGTGGCTTTGAATGGTGCATTTTGAACAAGGAAAAACTATGGAGTTGAAACAATTTCAAAAAAATGAAATCCCTTTGTAACAGATGAGTTTCCGTATGAAACCCTCATACTTCGAAAGAGATTATCCGTTTTGTACACGAAGTGCATCCAGTTTTTGCCGTAATCCTCTCTACTTTCTTGCACATGCTATGTGGGTGAAATGATGATACCATGCCAACTTTCAACCTTTTCAGAGTTCATTTGAAATGCTTTTCAATTTCAGGGTCTTATAGCTTAAAATAATCAGTAAATGCATGAAAAATAACAAATGAAGTCAGAAAGGGTTGAAAATTGATGATGTGGCTTTGAATGGTGCATTTTGAACACAAAAAACTATGGAGTTCAAATAAGTTCAAAAAAATGAAATCCCTTTGTAACGGACGAGTTTCCGTATGAAACCCTCATACTTCGAAAGAGATTGTCCGTTTTGTACACGAAGTGCATCCAATTTTTGCCGTAACCCTCTCTACTTTCTTGCACATGCTATGTGGGTGAAATGATGATACCATGCCAACTTTCAACCTTTTCAGAGTTCATTTGAAATAATTTTCAATTTCAGGGTCTTATAGCTCAAAATAATTAGTAAATGCATTAAAAACAACAAATGAAGTAAGAAAGATTGAAAATTGATGATGTGGCTTTGAATGGTGCATTTTAAACACAGAAAAACTCTGGAGTTCAAATAAGTTCAAAAAAAATATGACATCCCTTTGTAACAGACGAGTTTCCGTATGAAACCCTGATACTTCGAAAGAGATTGTCCATTTTGTACATGAAGTGCATCCAGTTTTTGCCGTAACCCTCTCTACTTTCTTACACATGCTATGTGGATGAAATGATGATACCATGAAAAAATAAAATTAACTAAAGCTTTTATAAAACTCTAATAGCAAAAGGAATGAACTAAAAAGCTTTTATAAACCTGTAGTATTTTTTAAACTAAAATTATATAAAATTCTTGCCACTGAAATTATCAAAGTATTTTCTGTTCAAAACATGAAAAGCAGAAAGAAACAAAATAAACTTTAATAAATAAGTAGAAACCAAATTAAATAAATTAAAATTTAATAAAATAAATAAGTAGAAACAAAATAAAATAAAATAAACTTTAATAAAATAAATAAGTAGAAACAAAATAAAAAAATTAAAATTTGTACAATAAATAAGTATAAATAAAATAAAATAAAATAAAATAAAGAAGTAGAAACAAAATAAACTTTACAAAAGTAAAATAAATAAACTTTAATAAAATAAATAAAAATAGCAACAGTAAGTTTTTTGTTGTAAGTAGAAACAAAATAAAATAAATAAAGCAACAAAAAAATAAAAAAGTGCCAACTACTGGGCTACCACGGCCTGAATACGACTAGAAACCCTACCATGGGCCAGGATTCAGGCCCGCAGAAGGCCCAGTAGGCCCATCAGGCATAGCAGTGACAATTAGGCCCGTAGGCCTGCAATCGAGAGGAGCTCGAGAGGGTCCGACAGTGGGGCTTATAAACCACTCCGCGCCCCTCTCAACTAGCGAGGTGGGACTAAAGTTTTGGCCACGGGGATCATGAGGCCTTTGGTTCCGGTTGGTGCCCCCCTTTTGTACTGGTTTGTGCCACCAACCGGAACCAAAGGCCGCCGCTTCCCGCACTTTGGGCTGCCAAAAACTGACCTTTGGTCACGGTTGGTGGCACCAACCGGGACTAAAGGGTGCATTGGTCCCGGTTTGTGCTATGAACCAGAACAAATGCTCTGGGTATATAAGCAAGACTTGTGAAAAATTTCACTTCTCATCTCGCAGTTCCGCCCCAACGACGCTGACGACATCGACGCCGCCAGGCTGCCGCGCGCCCCCGTCCGCCGCCTCCGTCGTCGCCGTCACGCTTGCCTCGGCCTTGCCGCACCCTGCCCCGACCTCAACACGCCCTACCCCGACCTCACCGTCGCCGAGCCCTGCCCCGACCTCTCCGCGCACTGCCCGACCCGACCTCGCCGTCGCGCACTCCGAGCTCCCTGCCCCGACCTCGCCGCCGCTCGCCTGCACTGTGAGCGCCTCACCGCGGCGTTCCCCCTCCTCTCCCCCTTCTCCCCCGCGCCCCAACGCTGCCGCCCGCCGCGACGCCAACGATGAAGCAGGCCCCGTGTGATCATA